>NC_085994.1:27082500-27408750 GCF_030014385.1 Trichomycterus rosablanca | reverse complement strand
GTTTGGTTCAGATGGTCTTAAGCATGTGTGGCGGCAATCAGGTGAGGAGTACAAAGATAAGTGTGTCATGCCTACAGTCAAGCATGGTGGTGGGAATGCCATGGTCTGGGGCTGCATGAGTGCAGCAGGTGTTGGGGAGTTACATTTCATTGAGGGACACATGAACTCCAATATGTACTGTGAAATACTGAAGCAGAGCATGATCCCCTCCCTCCGGAAACTGGGTCGCAGGGCAGTGTTCCAGCATGATAATGACCCCAAACACACCTCTAAGACGACCACTGCTTTATTGAAGAGGCTGAGGGTAAAGGTGATGGACTGGCCAAGCATGTCTCCAGACCTAAACCCAATAGAACATCTTTGGGGCATCCTCAAGCGGAAGGTGGAGGAGCGCAAAGTCTCGAATATCCGCCAGCTCCGTGATGTCATCATGGAGGAGTGGAAAAGCATTCCAGTGGCAACCTGTGAAGCTCTGGTAAACTCCATGCCCAGGAGAGTTAAGGCAGTTCTGGGAAATAATGGTGGCCACACAAAATATTGACACTTCAGGAACTTTCACTAAGGGGTGTACTCACTTTTGTTGCCGGTGGTTTAGACATTAATGGCTGTATATTGAGTTATTTTGAGGGAAGAATAAATTTACACTGTTATATAAGCTGCACACAGACTACTTTTCATTGTGTCAAAGTGTCATTTTGTCAGTGTTGTCCCATGAAAAGATATACTTAAATATCTGCAGAAATGTGAGGGGTGTACTCACTTTTGTGATACACTGTATATACATACAGGTAAAGCCTGCATGTGTGAATCCCCACAGGCAGCAACAGTTCTAGCCAGTAAGTAAGGAAATAAAATTTGGCAGTTTTTGGATTTTTGACAAAAAGCAGGTTTGGCTCATGGATTCATGTTTTTTTTTTGTTTTTTTTGTTAGGTTTTTTTTTTTTTTTTTTTTTTACATCGTACTATATTCTCTGTGGAATAAGTGGAAATGAGAAGGCGGCTAGAAAGATAATTCAAAATACAACAAACAGAAAAATCTCTGCTACAGATATCAAGCCGTCAATAAATAAGTACATTAAGGAAAAATGGCAAATTGAGTGGGACTCACAGACAACAAACAAACTACACAAGATACATCCAAATAAAAGCAATAAGCCAAGAATGCACCAAGGAAAATGAGCGGATACTTAATAAAAGGAGATACCCCCTACATGTGAAAGATACCAAACACAAATCACAATAAAACATATTCAAATGCCCCAAATACACCAGAGAGAGACAACAGCTACACATACCTGGAAATGTTAAAGAAGCTTTCAACCAAGAAAACACAAGAACAATCTTTCTAAACTTTCTGGCAGGAACAAAAATATAAATGGACAAATAGAAATAAGAATAAATGACTTAAGCATAACACCGATCATGCCATAAATAACACAATCAAGTGTATAAAGTGGCGTAAAGAAAATCAAATAAATAAATAAATTACATAGTACTATATTCTCTGAATTTACTCTCTGACTAAAATCTCTTATTGTACTATGAAATTATGAGAGTTAAGAAACCAGTCAAGTTTTTCAGTGTTTGTCTAATTTTGGCAACCCACAGTATTCTTACATTCTTGTTCTTGGCTGACTTTAGTTAAACCTGATGTAGTCTTATGCTGTTAAAGCAAAGTCTGTGTTTTCTGTGGTGCTTTTTTTGCTCACCACTTTTTAAAGAGTGGGTTTTTGGATTACCTTTCCCTTCCACTATGGTTTTTAGCTAGTATGGCTAGTGTACCCTGCCCTCTTTTATCAACATTGTGTGTCAGCTTTCATATTCAAGAGCTCATTTGACACTGACAGGTGAAAGTCATTCAGATCACAAATTTTCTAATTTTTAATGTGAACGGTAATGTGACCCTTGATTTTGTTGTGCTTCTGCCGTATGACTGGATACTTGTATAGTTTGTGAAAAAAGCAATAATCTATATCTAAGTCAATTCAAAGAACAGTGTTTGGTGTACATTTACACTGCTAATGTAATTAAATGCCAAATGAAATAAAATGAGTCAAATTAAAATAAATTGTGTGTGGTATGGTGGCTCAGTGGGTAGCACTGTTGCCTCACAGCAAGAAGGTCCTGGGTTCGATCTCCAGGTGGAGTGGTCCTGGTCCTTTCTGTGTGGAGTTTGCATGTTCTTCCCGTCTCTGTGTGGGTTTCCTCTTGGAAGCTCTGGTTTCCTCCCTCAGTCCAAAGACTTACAAGTGGGTGAATTGGAGATACAAAATTGTCCATGACAATTTGTGAACAGCTGAATTTTGTGTAATGAGTAACTACCTGTCCTGTAACCAAAGTGTGTAAAACATGACATTAAAATCCTAATAAATAAAATAAAATGTAAAAAGGTCTGTGATCTTTTAAGTACAGTACTACAAAGATCAGTTCTTTAAAATTAATGGACTTTTTGGATTAACAGCAACATAAAAGTAAAAAAAAAAAAAAAAGGTTTTGTCTTTTGTAGGATGGATCTTTACTGTTGACGTCTGCTTCATGGAGTTATCCTCTATCAGCTCTGTGGGGCATGAAATCTGTCTTCATTATGAAGTAAGTCTAACAAAAACAAACTGGTTTTGAAGCAAGAGCCAGAATCACTTAAGCTTTTATAAGTATGACACTACACTACCTTATTTTGTATTCCAGGCATTCCTTTTTAGATGATCATTATGTTGAATTCAGTAAACTCTCCCAGGACAGAGTGATAGGAACAAAGGACCATGTTGCTCATGTAAGCAATTGCACAAGTTATAATGAAAATAAATTTTGCTTGCTCCATGATACCATTCTTATCCTACTTTTCCCCTTAATGATTCAGATTTATGACATTCAAACTGGGCAGAGAACCCTTACCTTGAACAATCCTGACCTGGCAAACAACTACAAACGAAACTGCGCCACCTTCAATCCCACCGATGATCTTGTCTTAAATGATGGGGTACTATGGGATGTGCGGTCAGCACTGGCAATCCACAAGTTCGACAAATTCAACATGAATATCAGCGGTGTTTTTCATCCCAATGGCCTTGAGGTCATTATCAACACAGAGATTGTATCCTTGAAACTTTTAACTTATTGCGTTTTCTACTTTTTGGTCACGTTTGTTACTGATTGGAATGTTTTGTGTCTGTGTGCGCTTGCATTTTGTTATACTCTCCAAACTGATTTCTGCATGGCTGTAAAGCTGTACACGTGTCTTCAGATGTTTTAAATTCTTACAGTTTGCTTATGCAGTCCTAAAAAATGAGTAATGGAAATCTTTGAAAAAAATTTAATCTTTATTATTTTTATTACTAAGCAGTTGCGTTTATATGTTCTGTGATGATATTACAAGGTGTAGACCAAAGCTCTCGGGAGGGGGGAAGGTTAGCCAAATTGCATTTATTGTCACACTACAGTAACACAAGGTAAAGGTTGGTAAAAAAAACTTGAATACTTCATACTAAGAAACGCTATAAACACATTTTGCTTGCAAAAACAGAATAGACATGACATACCATACACTGGCTGCTTTTGCTCTCTGACCCGAGCTTCCAAAAACCATGTCAGTTGTGTAAAAAAAAAATAGATTTTAAACAAGTGAATAAAGTGCAAAATCATTGTATTAACTTTTATTTCCATAAATGCAAATGCACTAAAAATACTACACTTTCAATTCTAAATGAAAACATTAACAAAATTTTGCCAGGTTGTGTTAATCCTTTACAGAATGTTAAGAAAAATTTATATTAGGCTGTTAAAAAAAATAGCAGTGCCAGCATTTTTCTTTAAAAAATTTATGTATAAACTGAAAAAAATGTTTGAGGTTTTACTTTACTTTAAATTACTGAACTAATATTTAGTGGCATAACAATTGTTTCTGAGATCTGTGTTGCATGGAGTCGACCAACTTCTGGTACCTCTAAACAGGTATTCCTGTCCAGGATGATTACACTACATTCCACAGTTCTTCTGCATTTTTGGGTTTTGCCTCAAAAAAATGTGCTTCAGATGTCAGCCCACAAGTTCTCTATGGGATTGAAGTCAGGGGATTAGGCTGGCCACTCTATTACCCCAATCTTGTTTGTCTGTAACCAAGATGTTTTGGGTCATTGTCATGTTAAAACACCCATTTTAAGGACATTTCTTCTTCAACATAGGGCAACATGATCTCCTCAAGTATTCTGATATATTCAAACTGATCCATGATCCCTTGTATGCGATAAATAGGCGTAACACCATGGTATGAAAAACATCCCCCATATTATCATTTTGTACCACCATGCTTTACTGTCTTCACATTGTACTTTGGCTTGAATTCAGTGCTCAGGGGACGTCTGACATACTGTCTACGGCCACTAGAACCAAAAAGATCAATTTTGCTTTCATCAGTCCACAAAATGTTGAGCCATTTCTCTTTGGACCAGTCAGTGTGTTCCTTGGCAAATTTGAACCCATTCAGGACATGTCTTTTTCTTAACAATGGGACCTTGCAAGGAGTTCTTGCTGGTAAATTGGCTTCATCTTCTGTACTCACTGGTAACTTCAGATGTTCCTTGATCTTTCTGGAGGTGATTATTCGATCCTATCGAACAGTAGTTCCACGCTTCCTTCCGCGTCTTTCAGGTTTTGGTTGTCACTTCAAGGCATTTGAGATCATTTTAGCTGAGCAGCCTATCATTTGCTGCACTTCTCTGTTTGTTTTTCCCTTTACAATAAACTTTTTAATCAAAGTACGCTGTTCATCAGAACAGTGTCTGGAACAACCCATTTTACCCAGTATGTCAGAAGGAAATGCACTATGACCAACATGTGCAACATTTGCCACTCTCCTACCTTAAAAAAGGGCCAAAATTGACACCCGTTCTTCTGCAGAATGAATGACTTCACCAATTGAAATCCTCACTGCTATTATTTTGAACAAGCCCCTTTCAATCAATGCTTCGATTACTCAGAATGAGCGGCATGCATGTCCTAATTGTTGGGTTTGTTTTGTTTTCATTACTCTACTACACTTAAGTAAAATGTTTTGCTATGTAGAAATAGCATTTCTACTAAAAACAGGGATTTATCAGGTTAATGATGTTGGACTGCTATTTTTTTGAACACCACTGTATATGCTGAAAAAGAATTTCATTGTTCTGTACATATGTATATGACACATAATGACATTCCATCTGTTTATTCCATCCTAGATTATTTTAGATTATCCTTGTTGGTAATAAACTTGTATTCTTGGTTTATTCAAGTCTAAATTGGCCATTTTTCATTCATAAGTATACACCCATTTTACATTTTCAGCATTTAGCAGACGCTTTTATCCAAAGCGACTTGCACAATGAGCGGAACACGATGAGCAATTGAGGGTTAAGGGCCTTGCTCAGGGACCCAACAGTGGCAACTTGGTGGTGGCGGGGCTTTCTAGTCTAGTACCTTAACCACTGAGCTATCACTGCCCCCCTTACCATTGGTATCACTTACCATGTTTATTCACCATATATAAGAACTTAATACTAACTGTATACAGTTTCTGGCTTTTGTTTACAATTTGCTATTATACATTTACCTTTAGACTGTCCATCCATGAAAAGGGACTACTGTAGGAGCACTAATAGCCTGATTAATTTGGATGGTAAAACAGTCTTAATAAAGTAACCACACTAAATTAAATTAACACTGTCATACATTTCATAAAAAAGCTTTTTATATTTCTATATTCACATGATATGATGGTCACATTTAGGTTCAGTTCTTTAACTATATATCAGTGGGACCTAAGGACATTTCACTTGCTGCACACAGTACCAGCACTGGATCAGTGTAGAACTGTTTTTAACAACAATGGAACAGTTATTTATGGAGGTAAATCAGGCACTCTTGTCTAAGCATGTCTACACACAATTTCTTAAATACACAGATATATCTATTCAGTGCACTGTCCTGTTAACTGCTTGCTGCTGTCTGTTAGCAATGCTGCAGGCTGATGATGAGGATGACATGATGGAGCAGCAGATGAAGAGTCCCTTTGGCTCTTCCTTTAGAACCTTTGATGCCACTAATTACAAACCCATAGGTACAATCTTCATTCAAATTAATAAATGAATCTCTATTTCAGTGTGCTATACTGTGTTCTGAGTACCACTGATGATACTTAAAGGCTTTGTGCTGCATGCAGATAAACAATCAAATATCACTGTAATTCACACAGTATTTATAGGGATGTAATGTGCCAACATTTTCACATGGTTTGGCACTTTTTATTTAATTAAAATGTAGTTGTGACTTGTTATCATTGTAAGCAGTTGGTTTAAAATTAAGTTTAATCAATTATCAGTTCTTTCTCAAATTTATTGTGTTCTTTCAGCTACTATTGATGTAAAGAGGAACATTTTTGACCTCTGTACAGATACAAAAGACTGTTACCTTGCAGTCATTGAAGTAAGTAGTTATTTGTTCTTGTAGATTTATATTATATTGTTTATCATATGTATTTTTTATATAATATGATTGTAAGCTAAAATATGTTAACTTCCCCACAACAGAATCAAGATTCTATAAACATGGACACAGTATGCCGTCTTTATGAAGTAGGTCGACAGAGACTTGCTGAGGAGGAAGAGGATGAGGAGGATCAGGTGAGCTTATCTTAGCACCATTTTTATACACTGTAAGGCTGCCATTAAATAAGCATTTTGTGTTTCGTTCACTGTGGGCACATATTCCAGCTTATCAAGGCACAAAATACCTCGTGAAATAGTGTTTAGTGAAACTGCTTGTGTATGTTGAAAACAGTGACATGACATGACATCACACTTTGTTCAGTTTGAAACAAGGTACAAAATCAGACTAACCTATAATTAATTACAAATTAAACTTACCTGTCCTCAACATGTCAGTGCTCACATGGCTTTATGCTTAACAAAGGCAGTTTCATTCTTCCTGTTCCTGTTTACAATGGCAAGGCAAAGAGGACTGCCTAATGCAGACCAGAAATGCTATTATCACGAAAATATTCAAATAATGCAAAGTTGGTATTTATCCACTTATTTATTGAGATATTGGCATTTTATGCTAAACAATCAATGGTGCTAATATTAAAGTGTTGGCCACATTTGCATGTGTCAAAACCTAGAAACCCAGTATACAAAACAATACACCCAGCATGGCCCCCAATTTGACATAAAAACAAACGAAACATAATTTAGCCATTTAGAACCTGAATTAAACTGTACTTAGAAGAGCTAAAACTCAATCCAAATATAATAGCCAAGAACAGTCACAACACAATACCTTTTCGGGGAAACTCAAAATCCTAACATTATTTTTGACATTGCTGACAGTAAGAAAAAAAAACATGCATCCAATTGTATATCTCAGTACATTTCTGAAAAAAAATTCAGGTAAAAAATACCCACTCTATCTACTCATCTACACAGACGGATCCAAGACCCCAGACCAAGTAACAGAAGCAATAATTACAAACCGATACTCAAACAATGTAAAACTACCCCTACCTAGCTCCATCTAAACTACAGAAGCCCATGCCCTGCTTATGGCTTTAAAATATGCAAAAGCACAAAAATCATAATATGTACAGACTTAGAATCATGCTTTAAAGCACCAGAAACATGCACACCAGACTACCCTATCATCAATATTCAAAAGAATAATAGAGTTTATGCTGGATACCAGGACACAGCAGAAAAGCAGTAAATGAAAAAAGCGGACCAAGTAGCCTCGTAAAAATCAAGACAAAACACACCAAACATCAAAATTCTCTCAACAGACATAAAGCCAGTAATAAATACCAACATCAGGGACAAATGGCAAACCAAATCCAGCACACAGACCACAAAAAAACTCTAACAACACCTAAACAACAGTAATCCAAGGACACACCAAGGATGACACAGACCAAATAATACATACAAGATGCAGAGATGGCCACACCAGAATAACCCACCAACACGTCATAAAAGGAGAAAAATCTCCAACCTGTGAAACCTGCTAAACACTTAAGATAAAACACATTCTGACAGAATGCCCCAAATACACTAAGGAAAGACAGCAACTACATGCCTAGAACTGTAAAAGAAATCCTTACCCAAGATAACACAAGAACAGTTCTAACTTACCTTGCAAAATCGGCCATAAAAATATAAAATGGACCCCAAATATAAATACAGAAAACAGTGAACATTGTTCATTGTGATATAGGTGATATAGTTATATCACCTGTCCTGCCATAAATGACAGATATGTGTTCTGTATGGCGTTAAATCCGAAATAAATAGATTAAACCACTTTCTGTTGGCTGTGCAACTGAGCGGCTAGCTGGAATAGACATGGACAGTGTTAACTGTACATTTACATGCAGTTTTAGACAAGAAAGCTTTGACAGTGATTGTCATTTGGAAACAATATAAAAGAGTTTAATTAAACTTTATTGGTTTAATCAAAAGGCACATAAAATCTTATTAAAGAGCTATGATGCCACTACAAGCAATTCAGGATTTGTAAACAGAAAATTGTTATTTAAAATACCTACACAGCTTAATAGTGACCTTGCCATATTTTTCCTATAATACCATGGCCATTTAAAGTGAAATTCAACTGTTCAAGGACGAAACAGTAAAAATCTCCTCAACATGTGGTATGTGGCTTGCTTTTTTTTTGACATATAAAGTCATATAAGCAGTTTCTCACATTGGTTGTGCTCTGAAAAGGTTAAAAATTATGTTCAAAAAAGTGCACAAAGGAAAGTGGCACCTCCTCATCCAATAGGAAACAAAGGTAGTTTTTCTGTGTATCATGTGAAAGCAGCCATATAGGACTGCACATTTAATTTATTTAAAATGTAGTATGAATGTAATTTCTCTGGTGATTTGATCTAAACCATTTTGCATGTTTTTACTGTTTCAGGAGGATGAAGATCAGGAAGAAGAGGAGGATGATGATGACTCGGATGATATAGATGATATCGACACAGACCCCCTCTTAGCTGAGCTGGAGAATGAAAATAATGAAGAAGAAGATGGTGATCAGGATTTTTCTCCATCTGATGATGATGAGGTGGCTCACCTGCTTGAGGAGGATGGTGAGGACGAGGATGACGATGATGATGATGACGACGACGATGATGACGAGGAAGATTCAGATGATAATGATGGAGATGTGGAGCTGATGATTGGCAACAGTGAGTGAAAGTTTTTTTTTTATGTCATTATTTCTGTGCATCATTGGTAGAGTTTTACCTAAAACACTAAGCTGACTTGTAAATGTTGTGTTGTAGGACAGCTTATAAAGGTGTTAAATACTCAGGATATAATTTAATATTTAATCTTTCTTTGCACTAATTCTTTGCAGTGCCAAGAATTAAGTAAATAAATTTACCCCTTTCTCTGAATGACAGATCAACCCTATTGATCAAATAGTCACTAAATAAATTTAGAGTCTGACTTTGGCTTAAACTGATGTGATGGGGAGATTTAGTATCAGTCCACTCTTGTTAAAATTCTATTTATGCATTTTTGCCTTTTGTTCAAAATCTCGTATTTATTTACCCTGGTTATATCTCTCCTCTACTGCTGCTGACCACTACGTTTGCGTTTGAGTAAAATTATTTTTGATATTCGTCCCAATATTTCTTTTAAGCCAATTGTTTGCAAAAATAATCAAATGACAAAAATATGAAGTGTTTTAAACTTTGAATTATTTATAAATGAATATATAGGGGAGAGTGGGGACGGTTGCAACACTTTTTGTATTTCCTTCAGTTTCTCAGATACTGTCTGTTTTGGAAAGACAGAATTGTAATACAACCCCAAATCAGAAAACGTTGGAACAGTATGAAAAATGCAAATAAATAAAAAGGCAGTGTTCCTTACATGTTTTGTCTGCTCAGCTTGATTTCATTTGTTAATATACTTCCATTCCTGCATTTCAGGCCTGCAACACATTCCAAAAAAGTTGGGACGGGGAAAATTTAGGGCTAGTAATGAGGTGAAAAAGCTAAATGATGTGATTCCAAACGGGTGATGTCAGCAGGTGATTGTAGTTTGGTACAAAAGCATCAGAAAAGGCTAAGTCTTTGATGAGCAAAGATAGCCAGAGGATCTCCAGTTTGTCAACAAATGCATGAGAAAATGATTGAAATGTTTAAAAACAATTTACCTCAAAGAAGGATTGGAAGGGATTTGCATATTTGTCCCTCTACGGTGTATAATATCATTAAACGATTCAAGGAATCGGGAGGAATTTCAGTGCGTAAAAGCCAAGGGCGCAAGCTAAAGCACTTTCACACTGATCTTTGATCCCTCAGACGGCACTGCGTCGGAAACCGCCATTAAACAATAGCATGGCATGGTCTGTGACCAGTGGTGTATAGTAACGAAGTAATAATACTTCGTTACAGTACTTAAGTAGTTTTTTGAAGTACTTGTACTTTACTGGAGTATAAAAATTTTCGGCAACTTTCACTTTTACTCCACTACATTTTCTAAAGAAATTGTGTACTTTTACTCCGTTACATTCACTGTATGTAAATTCGTTACTCGTTACTACAGAATGAAAGTTAAATGATGTGAGATGTGTGACGGACTGCACGCTGGTTTGGTGAATCTGCGCTTGTGAGTTAGACGGTGGTTAAACACATTAATGCGCATACGCAAACGTTCTCTAAAAGCTATCGGAGTTTTCTAAAAGTGCGTCGTTCACCCAAAGACCCGCAAATATGGACATTTCAGAAGCTCCAACACACTGATGTAAGATAACAATGATTAACAAAGTAAAGCTGCAGCATCAGCGTTTTTTTCATATTATTAGCATTAACATTGTTCAGATATCTACCTACCATTTACCGATTAAATTCGAACCACAAATAAAACGTTTCACTAAATTTGTTTGGAATTCATTGACTGCAAAACTTTTTTTTTTAAACTCACCTACGGACAAATATTTTCTCAGATAACTTCTGTATTAGACCAGAGGAGAGATTCATGGTGCTGAGGAACATGCAGCACATCTTTAACCCTGTAATCATCTCAACAAGAACTCAACTTATCCAACTTATTATTAATGATTTTTCAGCTGTTGGCTTTAAGTCAGAAATGGTGTAGAATACCAAGAATACCAATATTTTTTTAGTTTAACACATGCCATTCAGTGAGTAGATACAGCCCAAAAAAGATTATTTAAATACAGCTTATTTTACTCAAATATTTTGATTTAAATTAATGGTTGAACAGATCATGAAAGGGATAAAAGTGCCACAATTTTGTTAAACTCTCCTGAGTTTTGCTTTAAATTAATTCTGCCAAAATTATTTTTTTGTTACTGAAATATACTACTCAAATAAAAAAATGGGACAGTATAGAAAATGCAAATAAAATAGATGCAGTGTTTCTTACATTTACATCGACTCACATTCTAAAAACGTTGGAACAGGAACATTTAGGGCTAGTAATAAGTTAAAAAAACAACTAAATAATGTCATGATTTCAAACAGGTGATGTCAACAGTTGATTATGATCATGAATTGGCACAAATCATGTTCAGATGAAAGGAAGAAAACAGGTTAATTGTTAAGGTGGTTTACAGGCTTAAAAGAACAATCTTTATATTTAAAATAACCGCTTCCATTTATACTAACAGCATTTACTTTTACTTCTACTTTTAATACTTTCCTGGGTTTTGGACTAGGGGTGTGCTATATCGTATCATTCACGATAATACCGGTATAATTTTTAAAACGATACAAAAAATCCCATATCGTAATAATAGCGATATTCTGCGTTGTTTACTCAATGACGTCACACAGCTACGCAAATGGCGTACGTTTGTTACGTGGGTCATTTGGGCACAGCAACGAGTATGGCGGAAAGCGGCTCTGCAGTTGAGGAGCTCGTTCCAAAAACTCCAAGTCCACCATAAATTAATCTTTGGCAACCCAAACCCCAACCACCGCTTTGCCGGCAACTTTTTGGTGGAAGTGTTTCTGCACGCAGGTTCACACAGGGACGCAATTCAACAGCGCACCTCCACCAAACAGTGCAGGAATACTCTTAACATTAATGTCCACCAACAACACAGAAGTATTACTACTGCTTAGTACTACTGCTACTGTACTTAATAGTAATTGTGGCGCGCTACGAGTAAAGGTGCCACCGGGTTCTGCGCGTTCCAGTGTTGCCAGATTGTGCGTTTATCCGCCAAATTGGGCGGATTTTGTTGGGAAACAATTTAATAGCAGTTAAATAACACTTCTATTTAAAAGAAAATATTTCGTTTTAAAAAGCTCCAGCATTGAAGAAGGTTATTAAAAGTAAAGTCAATTTTCAGTGCTGATTTGGCTTAATAGTGTTGGTTAGTCTGTATCATATTGTTGAAAGAAAATTAAAATGTGTTTTCCATGCATTCACACTGGCATGTTCTGGGGTTCAATTGAGTGTCATCATTACACACAAGTTGGCAGCCAAATGATAAAGTATTGCAAAGGAATATCTTTGAAATTCTTCCTCATAATGTTAAGGTTGCTATATTTTGTTTTTTTTACTTGTCAGGGAAAATGAAGAGAAAAAAAGCTTATTATTAGTATGCGGGTCTTCGTGATAAAATTCTACATGGCACTCACTGCCTGTGTAGGTAAATAAATGAGTGACCACAAAAAAAAGGTATCAGTTTCTGTGCGACCCCTGTGTGAGCAATGGTCTCAGTCTAGCCACCCCTATGAAAATTGTCTGACTTCGCCATTACATTATGTTACATTATTTTCACTGGAAAGACAAAATAAAGAAAAGTGTGCGTAATTCTTACATACTTCTTACATTTTTTTACGATGTGTTAACTTATATTAATTCTAAATAAAACCTGAACTTTTTTTTTTTTTTTGCAATAGTGTTTTCTCAAAATAAATAAAATATTTTTCAGTGTTTTGTTATATCGCCAAAAATATCGTTATCGCAAAAATAACCTGAAATTTCATGATATTATTTTAGGGCCATATCGCCCACCCCTATTTTGGACCCCTGTTTTGCCCATGTACTGTTGTTTTTTTTTTTTTTTGTTTTTTTTTTGCATAAAACTGGTGCTTATCTAGCATCTTGCTAAGACTGTCAATAATTGGGAAATATTGTGCCTATTAAAACGTGTGGCTCTTGATAAACTGGTAGATTGTGGGCACCATACAGAAACAGAGATTTTTTTTCTTAAAAATCATGAACCAAGCATGGCAGGCCATGGAGATTTTAATTTATTCTCTTATTTCTTTTTACTTCACTCTGTCTCACTTTTCCTACCATTTCTTTACTTTATGTACAGGCTACATAGGTTGTCCAATACCCTGACTTTTATATCTTCTTTTATACTCCCCTGTCTGTTGTGTGTTTCCTCTCTTGTGGAATGGCTACTGGAAAGCTACGTTTTGGGCTAGTCTGATTTTTTTATCTACTTAAATGAAAATGGTAGATACCTGACTTTTTAAAGGTATTCAATATTAATCCTTAAGATTCACAATTAATGTTGTAATTAATGTTATGGAAATAACAATAGCAATGGAAACTTCCAATCAATGGAAACTCTGTCACCCCACCACCCAACCATACACACAGTTTTGGAAAAAATACTCAACAATATAAACTATGACATAAGATGCTGCTGAATTCCGGGACACTGCGTTATTGCTGGTAATAAAAGAAAGCAGACCAGTTAGCAAGGAACACAACAGGAGATCAAATAACAGACTGTAACCCCCCACCACCACCATTAAAAATATGTGGCAAACAAAAGAGAACACACAATCTGAAAACAAACTTCATGAAATATACACACAAAAGCCAGGGCTATCCTGTTATGGAGTTGTGTCCGTGTTCTTGGCAAAGGTAATTTCTGTGATGGCAGAATGAATGCACAAACCTACATTAAGATTTTAGAGCAACATACAGTGGGTACGGAAAGTATTCAGACCCCTTTAAATTTTTCACTCTTTGTTTCATTGCAGCCAATTGGTAAGATCAAAAAAGTTCTTTTTTTTGCTCATTAATGTACACTCTGCACCCCATCTTGACAGAAAAAAAACAGAAATGTTGCTAATTTATTAAACAAGAAAAACTGAAATATCACATGGTCATAAGTATTCAGACCATTTGCTGTGACACTCATATTTAACTCACATGCTGTCCATTTCCTTCTGATCCTCCTTGAGATGGTTCTACTCCTTCATTGGAGTCCAGCTGTGTTTAATTAAACTGATTGGACTTGATTAGGAAAGGCACACACCTGTCTATATAAGACCACACAGCTCACAGTGCATGTCAGAGCACATGAGAATCATGAGGTCTAAGGAACTGCCCAAGGAGCTCAGAGACAGAATTGTGGCAAGGCACAGATCTGGCCAAGGTTACAAAAGAATTTCTGCAGCACTCAAGGTTCCTAAGAGCACAGTGGCCTCCATAATCCTTAAATGGAAGAAGTTTGGGACGACCACAACTCTTCCTCGACCTGGCCGTCCAGCCAAACTAAGCAATCGTGGGAGAAGAGCCTTGGTGAGAGAGGTAAAGAAGAACCCCAAGATCACTGTGGCTGAGCTCCAGAGATGCAGTAGGGAGATGGGAGAAAGTTCCACAAAGTCAACTATCACTGCAGCCCTCCACCAGTCGGGGCTTTATGGCAGAGTGTGCCGACGGAAGCCTCTCCTCAGTGCAAGACATATGAAAGCCCGCATACAGTTTGCAAAAAAACACATGGACTCCCAGACTATGAGAAAGAAGATTCTAAGGTCTGATGAGACGAAGATTGAACTTTTTGGTGTTAATTCTAAGCGGTATGTGTGGAGAAAACCAGGCACTGCTCATCACCTGCCAAATACAATCCCAACAGTGAAACATGGTGGTGGCAGCATCATGCTATGGGGGTGTTTTTCATCTGCAGGGACTGGTTGCAATTGAAGGAAAGATGAATGCGGCCAAGTACAGAGATATCCTGGAGGAAAACCTCTTCCAGAGTGCTCTGGACCTCAGACTAGGCCGAAGGTTCACCTTCCAACAAGACAATGACCCTAAGCACACAGCTAAAATAACAAAGCAGTGGCTTCAGAACAACTCTGTGACCATTCTTGACTGGCCCAGCCAGAGCCCTGACCTAAACCCAATTGAGCATCTCTGGAGAGACTTGAAAATGGCCGTCCACCAACGTTCACCATCCAACCTAAGGGAACTGGAGAGGATCTGCAAGGAAGAATGGCAGAGGATCCCCAAATCCAGGTGTGAAAAACTTGTTGCATCATTCCCAAGAAGACTCATGGCTGTACTAGCTCAAAAGGGTGCCTCTACTCAATACTGAGCAAAGGGTCTGAATACTTATGACCATGTGATATTTCAGTTTTTCTTGTTTAATAAATTAGCAAAAATATCTACATTTCTGTTTTTTTTCTGTCAAGATGGGGTGCAGAGTGTACATTAATGAGCAAAAAAATGAACTTTTTTGATCTTACCAATTGGCTGCAATGAAACAAAGAGTGAAAAATTTTAAGGGGTCTGAATACTTTCCGTACCCACTGTATGCTGCCTTCAAGGCAATATCTTTTCCAGGGATGTCCATGCATTTTTCAACACTACAGTGCAAAACCACATGCTGCACACATTTGGCAAAGGCATGGTTGCAGAGGAAGGGGGTAAGGGTAGTGGACTGGCTTGTCTGCAGTTCTGCCAAGAATGTGTGGAGAATTTTGAAATAAAAAATGCGATTATGACGACCCTGTACTGTTGCACACCCTAAGATGTGTTTGCTGGAAGAATGGGGCAATATAAAACCTAAAGCACTAATGTGCCAAAACCTGATAAATTGATAAGCCAATCGCAATCACAGCTGTCATGCGTTCTGGCATGCTGTTCACTACTTCATTACAATAATTTCCTTCGGGATATCTATCTATCTATCTGTCCATCCATCCATCCATCTATCTATCTATCTATCCACTAGTTATTTACATTGCATTAAGGTGACGTTATGCCACTACTGGCAAAAATTTAATTAGCTCAACTTTGGTTGATGGCTTGTGACCATCTTTCTAGCTGAATCATCCCCAGTGGATTTAGGACAATATGGCTTGCAGGTTTTTGTCTAACCATTAAATTAACACGTGTTGCATTCAGAGATCACTGTGGTCCTGTCCTCTACCATCAATAATAATAATAATTATTCCTTTGCAGACCTCGGCTTGTTTTACTTTGTTTCTCATTGATGTATTTTTATGTAGATGTGCTTGACTTTCTGTTGCTTACTATATCCCTCTACCAGTAAAGACAGGATAAACCCTCACTTAAAACTTTTATAGTAAAAAGATTATAGTTTGGATTCCATTTACTTGAGATACTAATAACACTGTTTTTCCCACCTATTGCAAGAGGGTAGCAGTAACCACAGCAAAGGTTTTTAGCAAAACTTTTCTTTGGTAAAAAAAAAAACCAGGTGATTATTTTAAATTAAATGTTGGAATTCAACAAACGCTGAAATGGCATGGCTTCCACATGTAGAGATGCTGACTTTAGAAAAAAATTAAGGTGGTCTCATGAAATGCTTACATTTCATTCACTAGCAGTAATAGAAATTATGGATTTTGGACTTTATTTGCCACACCTGCTGATAATTGTCTGCCATGTTAACACATGAAAACAGGGAGTTTGATTTGATACTTTTTTGTTTGTCTGCAGACGGGTCATTGTGATATGGGTTAAGACAGATTATACAAAAATCACATATGACTTGCATGACCTATGAAGTACATATGACTTATGTTTGACTCTTAAATTTCTCAAACTCTTACCCATTCTTTTATTGTTGTTCTAGCAGATAGCTCGGACAACTCAGACCTGGAAGATGACATCATTCTCTCTCTAAATGAATAATTGAGGACAAACAGAGGAGAAACTGGAAGCACAATCTTATTTATAACTTATAACTAAGAATTTAAATGCTTAAATTGGTGAGCCCCTTGCTGGCAGTAAAAATAAAGGGTGCTCTAATGCTATTTTTTTTGCTGAACGAAGATGGAAATATGAGTATTGTTTGATGAAGCAAGTTTGGTACCTTCTAAATGTAAAAATGTACACAATGTAAAAAGCATAGTTTTTTTGAAAGTGCTTTCTAAAATTCAGCTTTCTGAATCTGTCCCTTTTTTTTTAGAAAGCATAAATACTGAGACTTGTTTTGAGAGCAAAATGTGACAGTAATTTGTGTGTGTGTTTGAAGTGCCACCAATGTTACAAAAATGTCTGATTACTTTTGGGAACCCACCAATCTTAGTGGACTGTTTCTCTGTGTTTATCTGAATTGGACATCCAGCTGCCTTTTCCTCTCACAGTATGCCTGCTTGATTTTCTTTCAGCTTAAACATTACAAATATGTTAGTTTATTGTTGGGTATTAATGCTGTTCCAGAGATATTCCCACACATTCAAATGTTCTAGGAATTGTTTGCTTTCAAGTTTGCTCAAATTAAAAGCAATTAGTGCTTATGTTTAGTTTTTTGAATGAAAGATGTGGGTATGGTTCAGAAAATCAGTCAAGAATGAATGGTAATGGAGCAAGTGCCATCTTTACCAAGTGGTCCTATACTAGCATTTCCCAAGCGAATTTTGGTGTGATTTTAGGTGATTGCTTAAAACAAATGTACAGAATAATTGTACAGTATGTATCAAAGTATTTTTACTATAAACAGTATTAAAAGTACTCGGTTTATGTGGCTTATTTTTATATCTTGGTTTTTTTAAATACTTGATTACTTGACAACCTTGATTAGGTTGTTTTGTGGAAATTAGTGATGGGGTGGAACTCTCATCATTGTCAACATTCTAGTCCTGTTTTTAAAACACTCAACTTTCATATTCCACTGTAGTTGCCAAGTCTCCCCAGCATTGGTCAAAAGTGACTAATGCAGTATTAATGCATTTTTGTTAAATGCATGATTGTGTCTGTTGCTATGTGCCAAAAAGTAAATTAGATGCTTTCCATTTTGTGACACCAGTTTGGGAAAGGCTTTTAAGTTCTAACATGACTTTAAACCAAACTAGACAAACCATGTCTTTTTGGATTTTGCTTTGACCTCAATCCCATTAAATACTTTTGGAATGAATTTAAAGGTTGATTGTGAGCCATGTTTTTATAAAATTATAGAGCCAATTATATAAAAAACATTGTACCTAAAAAACAGTGAAAACATCCTCTACAGTGATCTACTTATTGACAGAAAAAATAGGGATTATTTATTATTATTATTGTATGAATTATATTGGAAAGGATTTGTTCATGTTTCTTTTTATAAAGTCAACAAAACATGGAATTTGACCTGGGGTGTCATTAAAGACATTGATATTAATAATGAGTGATACATGACTTTAGGGGTCGCCATAGCATATTATGATTTCCTAAGGGAATTTTGGTGTGATTTTAGGTCTGAATACCTGATTTGGCACAGTTTTTAGATTGGATACCCTTTTTTTTTTTTTATATCTGTGCTTGGGAACGGCAATATGAGTGCACTGACAAGTGCCAGTCATGTCTGTCTAGACCCCTGACAGGCTAATAGCCAGATCTCACCTGTACTGTTTTACTGCTGCACTAGCGAAGGATGCCGGATGATGCGTGACATTAATATTAGGATATTATTGTATTATTTAGTATATCCAAACCTTTTATAAATGCCATTTGTAACCTAAATTTTGTTTAATTTTTCAAAATTCAGTCCCTATTATGTACTAAAGCAAAATGGGTAAACGTTCTATTTTAAAACCGTAATAAATTATAGTGTGTTTGTGCCTTTTCTATAACAATGCCACTAATGCTGGAGATAACTTTATAGGGTGTCTCAACACAGGGAAACATAAGTAAAATGGTTTAGCAGACAGTAATCCAATCATGAAAGGACAGGCAGTTACAGGTTGTACTTGTTTCATCAGTTCAAACATTGTCACGGGCGATTTTGTATTACCAGTTCATGTTATTTATGTCTTTGGACAGTGGAAGGAAACCCATGAAGACACAGAAAGGACCCAGACAGCTCTACCTGAGAATCAAACCCAGGACCTTATTGCTGTGAGGCAACAGCAGGGATGGACTGGCCATCGGGAGGGTCGGGAGTTTTCCCGGTGGGCCGCTCTGTATGTGGCCGCTGAGGGAGTGAAAAATAAATTCTGTTTTAAATATTCCTGAATAATAATCCTGAAAAAGCTGCAAACAGATGCAGAAAAGTGCAGGAAACTGGACAACCTGTTTGGCAGTGAGGAACTACAGCATAGCCAAAGAGCTTCGTTAGTAACGCCGTTTAAGAAGAGACTGTGGGCCCATCTCAAATATAGCCTATGCCCTACTTAGGGTACTTCCTAACAGTACAAAACATTTCTTTTAAGTCACTGAATGATTAATAAGTAGTTATCTAAGCTACTGTTAGATACCAGGGGCTTTAAACCAGCCGTTTTAAGGACTATTTTTTGTTTGTGAAAGTTCTATTATGTCATGTTCAACATAGGGCGGTGGATATAATTTGAGATGGTACCATTAGTCTCTGCAAGTAAACACTATCTTGAAATTTTAGAGTGATTATGTGCATAGCTCACATGGTTAATTTCACTTGTGAACATATTAAAGCAGACCTGGGCATTGTACGGCCCAACATCCCCAACCGGCCCGCATGAGGTTCGTGGCAATTAAAAATTAGACGTAAATAAATGTACATCAAACATGCAATATAACAGAATTGATTTTGACGGGAGCGCTGTGTCTTTAAATATCCGTTTCGTTTTACGTGTGTGAGAGTGTATCAGCGTCACCGTAATGCGAACACAACTGAGTGTGACTGACGGTCGAGTTTTTAACAAGACGTGAACTTCTGAAGTATTTATGAACTGAAGTCAGGTGTAAAGCTGTTTAACGATCACACTTTAGGGTTTAAATCGCTGTTATGGTACTAAACTGAGAAATACATGAACATGAACGATGCGGAGCGTCACACCTGAAGCTTCACTAACTAAACTGCAAAAGCAGCAA
The DNA here is from genome assembly GCF_030014385.1 of Trichomycterus rosablanca. Classification (NCBI taxonomy): domain Eukaryota; kingdom Metazoa; phylum Chordata; class Actinopteri; order Siluriformes; family Trichomycteridae; genus Trichomycterus; species Trichomycterus rosablanca. The sequence goes on along the minus strand of NC_085994.1, from coordinate 27,388,696 downwards.
GGACTTTTTATAAAGTTTAACACATCCAGAACTGAAGCAGTCAGCACCAGCTTTGTGATTTTAATAAGAATATCCAACAATAACAAAGGACTGAAAAATAAATGAGGTAATTAGACTCAAAACAAAATAGTGTAAACTTTAAAAACCTGCACATTTTGTTCACATTTGTTTTTTTTTGCATTTATTTGTTTAAATAGTAAAATAATGTTGATGTTTTTCTCTGCCTACTTCTAATTGTCTAATTGTAATATCTAAACATTAACAACTTATTAGAACTGCACAATTTACTGCTTTTAATAAAGAGTGGGCAGTTGTAGCCTAGTGCTTAAGGTACTGGACTAGTAACCAGAAGGTCGCTTGTTCAAGCTCCACCACCGCCAGGTTGCTGCTGGCCCTTAACCCTCAATTGCTTAGACTGTATACTGTATCTTTACTGTAAGTCACTTTGGATCAAGGCGTCTGCTAAATGCTGAAAATGTAAATAAAAAGATAAAATTAATATTGAGCAGAATTAAGTTCACCTTATTGGTCCGGCCCTCCACAACAGCCCAGTTGCTTATGTGGCCCCTTCGAAAATTTAATTGCCCACCCCTGTATTAAAGTATTTACACATGCTATTTATTTCTTTGCTCATCGGAGCAATGCGCTAATTTGGAACAAACGTGAATCACGTGTGAATAAAAGTGCGAAAAAAGCATATTTACCAGTGTTAAAGGTTTAAATACATCCAATAGAATAAGAAAACTATACATACAATAGTTAAGAAACTGTAAATCTTAAGAAATATTGTAGAATTTGTATTTTATATGTAAATATATACATATAGAAGGGTATGATATGTGTATATGTATGTGTATGAAGGGTATGATATATAGGGGGTGATATGTGTGGCACGACTTGCTTGTAGTGGGCTGGTCAAGAAAAAAGTCCAGGGCTGGATTTTGTTCCCAGTCCAGCCCTGGGCAACAGTGCTACCCATGGTGCCGCCCCCATAGGGTCTATAGAATGTGTTTGATATGCTCTTCACTATTTTCAAGTGTTAAGGCTTTTAAACCTGAATTTTTTTTAAGGATACCATTTATGGGTAAACAAAATTTGCTTAATTAAGGCACTGCTATTTCCACATTCCAGAGACAAACCGTAAGTGATATGTTGCAGGTTCTTGCAGAATGAGGCCAATTGCTGTTGCTACATCTACACTGTGTTCCAAATTATTATGCAAATGAAAAATGAATAGGAATTCGATAAAATTTGCATTTAGGTTTTAGTTAAAATAAAGTGTTTGCTTGTTTTATTTCTCATATCTTTGTAGATGTCTGGTATCAATCTGACGCAAGTTTGTTAATTAGATTGCCAGTTGATCTTGGTTCAAGGGAAAGTTACTTAAAGAGACATTATTAATCAAGTCACAGTTCTCATGAAATATGGGGAGCAAGAAATACCTTCCTGAAGATGAAAAGCATAAAATAGTTCAATGTCTTGCAAAAGACATGAAAACAACTGATATTTCACAAAAACTGAAGAGAGATCATGGAACTGTAAAAAGATATGCGAGTGATTCACAGCACAGGCAATACAATCTGATAAAGGCTTACTAAGGAAAGTTTCTGTCAAACAAATTAATCTTATTAAAAGGGCAGCTGTAAAAATGCCACGTATGAGCAGCAAACATGTATTTGAAGCTGCTGGTGTATCCAAAGTGTCACGCACCTCTCGATGCAAGATCCTCCACAGGCTGGCAGTTGTGCATAAACCTGTAGTTTGGCCACCCCTAACCAAAGCTCACAAAGAGAAGAGTTTGCAGTGGGCTCAGAAATACATGAAGACTAACTTTCAAACAATTTTATTCACTGATAAACGCCGTGCTGTGGAGTTCTGGGTGGCTGTTAAACGCCACCCTGTTCCTACAAGACTGCGACGTCAGCAAGGAGGTGGTGGAGTGATGATTTGGGTCGGAATATTGGGAAATGAAATGCTAACACCCTAAGGGTGTTAAAATGACCTCTAAACGATATGTGGAGTTCCTAACTGAGCATTTCTGCCATAGTATAAAAGGAAGAATCATACCTTCCAAAATAAAATCATATTCATGCAAGACAATGCACCATCCCATGCTGCAAATAAACACCACTGTCTCCTTAGTTGCTATGGGCAGAAAAGTAGATATAATTATGGTTTGGTCACCATCATCTCTTGACCTCAATCCCATTGAGAACCTGTGGAGCATCCTTAAAAGTTAGATCTATGAGGGTGGCAGTCAGTATACCTCAAAACAGCAGCTCTGAGAGGCAATACTAGCATTGTCAAGCAGAAACTACACATGGACTTACAAGTTTAATGGATGAAAGAGTTGACAGTCATCTCAAAGAAGGGCCAATATATCAATGTCAGTTGATATGGAAATATAAACTTTCTGATTGAAGTTGTTAATTTTTTGTAAAATGATCTGTGTATGCAGAAAATAACAGATATCTGGTGTAAATTATATGAATGTTATTATGACAATTGAATGTTTTCAAAAACTGAATTCTGCATAATAATTTGGAACAGCATATTTTGTGTTCTTTAAAAAAAATAAAGCCATTGCCATTATCAGTACTTCCACTTGTAATAACATCCACATTGTAATATTACTGTTGAGGATAAAAAATATTCTTGCACATACTGACTGTAGGAAAAACAAACAAAAATGGCACATGCATAATAATTTTAAACATGGTGTATAGCGGTTATTGGACATTCTGGGAGGACATGGGGAGATGGGAAGAACATGCAAACTCCACACAAAAAGGACCCGGACCACCGGGTTGCCTCGAAATTGAACCCAGGATCTCTTGCTGTGAGGCAACAGTGCTACTCACTGAGCCACCGTGCCACCCTTTGATCTGTATAAATGTTTAAACTTTTATAAAACTCTTTAGCAAAGATACACTTCATGGCCAAAATATGTGCAACACACTCAGAAATTCACTTAATCGTTATCCACCCTCTTAATGTTTTGAAAAGAAAAAAATTACTTATGGGGAACACTCTTACACCTGGACCAAATCTGCAGCATGTAATCTGCACCAACACAGCATTAATTATGCCAGATTTTTATGTTTATTATTTTATTGGTCTGAACAGTAAGAGATCAGTGGCAGAATAGCCTCCAAAAATGTTGTCATAACATTGCCAGATTCAAAGTGTTCACAATTTTTAGTGCAGCTTTATTAATATATTTTTCATAAACAATTTTAGACATATCAAAAATGTAGTTAAAAACATTACAATTACTTTTTTCAGTTGTTCAATGTGGTCTTTTCTTTTCTTAGCCATCATGAATCCCCTTCAGCTTATCAAAAGTTCTAAAACATCCACAGTACAATGTCTAATACACATCCCTGTTATATAAGATTCTGTGTACAATCTTGCAATTATGGTTTTAGAGTAAAAATTAGATTACTTGCAAATGTCTGTAAAATAAAAAAGCATTGTTTGTACTACTGTACAGTAGTGACAAATTATAACTGATTGCACGAATGGAGCAGGCACACATTTACAAACACACAATGCTGTGTACATCATAAAGAGAAAGTAACACACTAGATACAGCAGTTCAAATCATGAAGGTCCTTGTGCTGAAGTCCTTATAATAAAAATGATAAAATATTATACAAAGATAAAAATTGAGTCATTCTAAAATGAAAAACCTAATTTATAGCAATGAATATAATGGCTGAGGAATTAAAAGAAAACTGCACAATTACAAAATATCTGACAACAGAAACAGTGATATAAGTGCTTTCACATCAGAAATGTTCCCTTTTTGACAAATAACATGGCATCAAAGACCAGTTTGCCAGATTTCCGCCAAGAACAGCCTTGCAAAGCAATTTTAATTTATTTATATTTCCAACATTCATTTAATGTTAATTTAATATTTTTGTGTCAAGCTTCTTCACAGTGCTCACAATCTTGTCATCGTCATTAATTACCCTGTACACCTTATGGTCAGAAGTGTGGATTTAAACTTGTTGGGTATCCTTTTTTTTAACACTGGTTAACAATACACAGCTGCTCTCCCTCTTACTTCTGTAACAGCCTCCTCTATTCAGAGAAGGCTTTGTACAACATTTTGAAGTGTGTCTGGGAAAAATATTTTTGCCCATTTAGTCAAAAGGTCATTTGTAAGATAAGGCGCAGACTGCATTTGTATTAAGTGGTGTCCAAAGTCATCTTTTGCCAGAGGTAGTCTTGTAATCGATAACGACTGATCTTGAAAGGCTACAAAAAAATAGCAACCATATATTTGATCTCACTTTCTCCAATCAAATCAAGTTAAAGAATATTCTGATGTAAGAGACTTTCTTGTTTATGTCCATTGTCGCTTCTCTAATTGTGTGGTGTTTTGGGATTTAAATTTTTTGTCCTTTTTGTAATAATTTTGTAGTGATATGCATAACGCAGTTACTTAAACTCACAAAAGATTTTGATGTTGCTTATTTTCTAGTCTACTATATGGACAAAAGTAATGGGACAACCCTTGTAATTTCTTTTATTTATGGGTTTTAGCCACAACAATTGCAAACAGGTGTAATAAATCAATTACATTAAATTAATCAAGGAAATTATGTCTCCAACTTTGCAGCAACAGTTTATGAAAGGCTCTTTCCTTTAGCATGACTGTGGCCTATAAAGACATTTTAAAATGCTTGGTTTTAAGAAATTTGAGTGGTCTACACAGCCCAGACCTCAGCCTCACTAAAAAGCTTTGGAATAACCTGGAACATTAATTAAGGCTTTCTTGACCAACATAAATGCGCCAGACAAACAAATGCTCTTTTGACTGAACAGGCACAAATTTGACATAGCGGTCACACATGATCTAGAGCTTGTTGGACATTCAGTTTCAAATCAAATGGTGTCATTTGATGTTGAAACTGAATGTCCAACAAGCTCTAGATAAAGTGTCCAAATGTTTTTGGCAATATCGTGTATTTCTTTTTACATGTAGTTTTAAGACAACATTACCTTAAGAAGCTCTTATTAAGCTAAAAATAATCATTTACACATATGTCTAATTTTACTATAAGGCTTCCCATGATCAATTATAACCAGCAGTAATATGTGGTTTAAAAACAATACTTTATAGAAATGTTGCTTCCAGGAAAATAAAGACATTAAAAATGATCATTATAAAAATCTGACAGTATACAGACACAAAATGCACTCAGGCTCTGCTTCCATCTCTGATCAATAGCTCAAAGGCTTATCGTCTGATCGTGTGACTATGGCTGGCAGTAGCTGTTTTAGTTTTAAGTCAGTATTTTTTATTGTTAGTAAGTGTAGTTTCAGTGTAAGTCCTTTGAAACAAGGTCTTGCAAGGTTTTGTTTAGTGTTTTGAACATTTTGGCTTGGTAAATGACAATTGTGTAGATTTAAATGCACTGCTCAGCCATTCAAGTCACATGCCTGAAAGTTAAGGACTTGGTCCACAGCCTCCTTATATATTCTATGTTTACACTATTCTATTCCCCTAAAACATATATAGTCTAAGTCTGGCTATCTATTATGGAGGCACATAGGGTGGTGGGCATCTGTAGGATGTCATGTTTTTTGGCCGTGAACCTCTGGACTCTATGGGGATGGTGAAAGGAGGGGGAGGCTGATAAGGCAGAGTACCTGGGTCATCACTGCTTAGGCAGATGTATTCCCCTAGTATCTGATGGTTGAGCAAGGACCCTTCTCCACAGGCCGAACTGGAATATTGAGGAGGTGGCAGCGGTGGCTTCTCTTCACGCAATATCAGTGGCATGCTGGATGAGGATGGTGATTTAGTATCATCCAACTCATCTGCAAAAATAATAGGAACACCTTTTTTAATAAATGTGGCCTGTTCCTCAGTGGTCATCTTTCCATTATGTTTCTTTCTGTAGCAAACCATGGCAATAAATCCACCACAGAGAAGTAAAGCTGCGACTACAACGGCTGGTATTACGGTGTGCAAGTAAACATCATCGCTGCGACTCCAGCCAGAGCTAGACGAAGGCGCAATTGTAGATGGCACTTGAGTGGAAACATTCACTGGTGACAAAGAGATGGATACCTCTTGTGGTGGCACAAACAAGAACCTCTGGCATTTGTTGACTCCACGAACAGTGACATTTATGGGTATAAACTCTGGTTGCATGGCACCATAGAATATGGGAGTGGGATGACCATTAGCATCCGAAATCCTACGACACATTGCCTGAATCTGCTCCCTTGGGCAAGGGCTTCTAGGTAAGCTGCTACTGGTCCACTCCACAATGATGGACCCCCAGGTGATATTTTTTAAGGTGATTGTGTTGCTGTTGCGATCACCCAGTGCTGAGGCAAGTTTTTTGCTAAGTAAGATTTTTTTGTGAATGTCCTTGCTCAACATATTGGGTTCTCCTTGAAAACAAGCAGTAAACACAACAGGTGATTGGTCATCAGTTGGCCAGGGGTTAACTTTAACCTCAAAAGCATCTGTGGTGCTTAAATGTTCTTTATCTATAGCCATCATAAAGAATTCATGTCGACCAACATGGCCATGATCAGGAAGGCCATATAGCAGCTGACTGGTGCTGTTGAATTGTATCCAGGAGCCCTCATCTAGTACCTGGTTGTAAGTCTGACGCAATGACAACCGCAACTTTTCTGTGCTCCCATCTTCCTGATCAAAAAACGTGTCAGCTGGAATCTTGACCTCAAAATATGTCCCAACCCAGACATTTATTTCATCAATTGGGTTGTGCAGTTCAGGTTTTTGGTTAGGCAAGGGGCCTCTGGGGGCTTTATCATTTGTAGTTTTAGGCTCTATGGACAAGGATGGGGTCTTCTGTTTCTTGCTCTTTTTTGGGGTGGAGATCTTGGGTCTGCGAGTGGTTGGAGCAGTAACAGAGGCAGTAGGCTCAACATAACCCATACGAGTCAATGTTGATTGCAGAGGGAGTGTACTGGTACTGCCCAGAAAACGAGTGGGAAGGGGGTGGCCCAGGACAGGTGTGTAAGCTACCCTATCCCGGATCCGAATAGTAGGTTTTATTGGCAAAGGCAAAGGACCACGAGCAGGATTTACCAACAGATTTGTAGAGGCAGCAACAAAAGGGGAAGCTTGAGCAGGCACAATACGCTCTGCAGGTTCTGAGTAAATGGTTGGAGTAAACTGGGATGGCACAGGTGTTGGACTGTTGTGTAGCTGCCTTCTGATTCGTCTGACCACATGAGGCTTCTTATTGACAATGTACCATCCAACCACTGGATAGCCCAACTGAAATGACATAGTGCCATCTTTGGCTGGCAACTCAACTCCACTTATGTCAGGCAGTTTGCTTTGGTCAAGTGCACAACCTAGTTTCCAGAACAACAGTGCACCATTTTCTACCACCTTCTTTGCATTGCCTGGTCCCGCCATGAACGCAGTCATGTCAAAAAAGTGGTTGTTAATAACAGGCATGACTCGCATCAGCTCTGGTGCCACATTACCAAATTGACTCATTTTCTGCAGCAGCGCAAGTCGTTCCCTGGAAAACATTTTGGTGAGGTCAGCATCCAGAATAACAGTTAGTACAGTAACTGGTTGGCCACCTGAACAAACACATACTGTTGTTCCATTAGTATACGGCTGCAGTGCCAGTGGAAGTTCTGGCTCCTGTTGGTCTTCTTGCTTAACAGTGATTGTGAAGAAATCTGTTTGGTGTGCATCAGTATGTGAGCTGCTACTCAGTTTGCTTCCACTCAGAACCAAGTGTCTATGTATACGGGCATCATGATTTTGTATGGCTGCTGGAGAAAAACTGAACCGATAATGTCCCTTATCACCCTCTAGTGGGAGACCTTGTAGAAGACAGAGCTGATGGTCCCAATGTAGCCAAGCACAGCAATCAGCAGTGTCCATCTTAAACAACTATTAAAAGCAGAAAAAGAGACAAATATAAGTAAATATGAAAATAAAAACATAAACAAAAGTATAACCATATGTTACATTATTATTTCAATGTATTTTTGCCAATCTGAACCAAATGAAATGTAGTCAAACTGGTAAGGCAAATGTTATCCCCATTTCAAAAGTTAAAACATTTTGTAAAAGGCAGTAACAATCTGGGATTGTTAATTTTCTTTTCTTTCCTTTATTTAACTGACAAAAATATGTTTAAGTAATGACTTTTAATGTTTTCGCTCAGCAACTTAAAATTTACATTTGCATTTAGCAGATGCACACGTCTTAAGATGTGCAACAGTATGGGGTCGTTGTTGCATTTTTCGTTTTAAAATTCTCTATTGGGGACAGGTCATGACTGCAGGCAGGCCAGTCCAGTCCTCATACCCTCTTCTTCCGCAGCCATGCCTTTGTAATGTGTGCATGTGGTTTTGCATTGTCTTGTTGAAAAATGCATGGACATCCCTGGAAAAGATGACGTCTTGAAGGCAGCATATGTTGCTCTAAGATCTCAATGTACTTTTCTGCATTAACGCTGCCATTACAGAAGTGTAAATGACCTTTGCCAAGGGCACTGACACAGTCCCATACCATGACAGACCCTGGCTTTTAGACTTGTAGCTGATGACAGTCTGGATGGTCCTTTTCATCTTTGGTCAAGAGCACACGCGTCCATTTTTTACAAAAAAGACCTGGAATTCATCTGACCACAATACACGTTTCCACTGTGTGATGGTCCATCCTAGATGCTTTCAAGCCCAGAGAAGTCCGCTTCTGGACATGGTTAACATAAGACTTCTTTTTTAGCACAGTAAAGGTTTAAGTGGCATTTGTGCATGTAACATGTATTGTAGTGCCAGATCCTCTGGCCATCTTTGCTTATCAAAGACTCAGTTTTTCCTGGATGCTGCTTTTGTTCCAAACCATAATTACAATCACCTGTTGACATCAACTGTTTGAAAACACATCATTATTTAGTTTTTTTTACCTAAATAAGCCCTAAATTGCCCCATCCCAACTTTTTTTGGAATGTGTTGCAGGCCTGAAATGCAGGAATGGAGGTATATTTAACAAATGAAATGAAGTTGAGCGGATAAAACATGAAATATATCATGTTAAAACTGTCTGATATCAAATAAAAGTCAAGTTTATGTAAGAAACACTGCATTTTTATTTTATTTGCATTTTCCATACTGTCCCAACTTTTTCTGATTTGAAGTTGTATATACTTATACAAAAAACAACAGAAACCTAAGTATATCAGTTTGCAATTTCTAAACTTTCATATTGACACTGACAGTTATCAAATTCGCTATATACTACAACATTTCCAGCTGCCTCATCTGGCCACCCCTATAAAGATTTTCTGGGGGTACCACAGCACATAAATGGCAAGGCCAGAGTACATGATTCTGTAACAATGACCCCTGCCAATCTCCATGGCAGATGGGCCCATTAGAGTAATCAATATTTTGTAACTTTTTTAAATATCTAGAATGTGTCACAGTAGATCTGATAAAGGCAGTCAGTCTGGCTTTTTTAACATTCATTTTTGTAGCCTCTCGTATCCATTTCAGAGAATGAATATCATAGTCCTAAACATTATTGTTACTTTTTGATATTGTAAATAGCTCATTGCATATGACTGGCTTAAAACAGTTTACAACTAATAGCAAAAATAAGAAAATAATATGAATCTATGAATATAAATGTAGTACAAAAAATATGGTAAATATTTAAAATTGCCTTCCCTCACATTCCTAAGATTTAAAACCCACTGCCCAGACAATTACATTTAGGTGAATGTTGCCACTCTTTTTTAGAAACTTACTATGTTTGTGACATGGCAGTTTTCTGATACCAGTGGAATCCTCATCCTGAACATCTGACCCACCACTGCAACAGAGTCTGAAAAAGTAGTCACTCTGGATACAGACTCCTGTAAGTCCGTGAGTAAGGTGGAGTGCATGGAGGCTTCCAGTTCGACGATTATTGGCTCTGATGCACATGTGATGGCACAAACCAGCAGAAGTTCCCACACACTTTGCATTATGCTCAATTGGTGGCTCATCCTCTTGAATCTTAGCACTTAGTCTAACTGAAGGCTTGTTTTCTGTTTCATGTCATTTGTTTAGGCGTCTCTCCTCTGTCCTTTAAGGTTAATCCAGTCCGCACTGCCATAGAGGAGCCATAGTCCTAAAAGGCAACAGGAAAAGTTGGTCATATTAAATAGAGTTGTCATTACAGTAAAAAGTAGATATGTAGAAGGAACCAAATATAGTGCTTCAAACAGAACTAACTTACAATACATAGACAAAAGTATTTGGACACCTGACCATAAGTTCGTTTTAGAATAGGATCTCCCAACAATGTGCAGTGACATGATGTTCCCCTAGGTAGTGCAATTCGAGTATGTATTTATTTATTAGGATTTTAAAGTCAAGTTTTACACACGACAGGATCTCAAGTTTGTCAACAAATCTGTGATAAAATGATTTAAATGTTATATTAAAACAATGTTCCCCAAAGAAAGACTGGAAGGAATCTGAATTTTCCCTCTATGGTGTAATAATATCATTTAATGATTCAAAAGATCTGGAGAATTTCAGTGAATAAAGGCCAGGGGTTAATGCCGAAGTTGAACACCTGTGATTTCCGATTCCTCTGATGGCACTGCTTTAAGAATTGTCATTTATCAATAGCTGATATAACCACATGTGCAAGGGATTACTTTGGCAAACCTTTGTCAAGCACTACAATAATAAGTTACAGTCACAAATGCTATTAAAACACAAATGTGCAAAAAAAAAAAGCCTTATGTTAACCATGTCCAGAAGGCATCGAAGGCATCTGGGATAGACTGTTGCACAGTGGAAACGTACTGTGGTCAGATAAATCAGTATTCTAGATCTTTTTTGGAAGAAATAGATGCCATGTACTTCGGACCAAAAAAGAAAAGGACCATTCAGACTGTTATTAGCAACAAGTTCCAAAGCCAGGATCTGTCATGGTATGGGGTTGTGTCAGTGCCCTTGGCAAAGGTATTTTACACTTCTGTGGTGGCAGCATTAATGGAGAAAAGTACACTGAAATGTCCAGGGATGCCCGTGCAATTTGTCAACAAGACAATGCTAAACCACATGCTGCACATGTTACAAAGGCATGGCTCGGTAAGAAGAGGGTAACGAGTACTGGACTGGCCTGCCAGAAATAATGTGTAAAGAATTTTTAAACAAAAAACGCAACAATGACAACCTCATATTTGCTACATAATACCTGCTACATATCTGTTTGTTTTCTTTAATAAACATAAGCTATATTTTATGGTTAAAAAAAGAAAAGTGTTTCCTTGCAAAATATGTGTTCAGTAAGCATGCATAAGACCAAAGGTGCCTTTCAACATTGCCTCTGGTAGAGCTTTGTGTTTTTAGTTCAGCAGTTGTTTGAAATTCACAGTAATCGTAGCTAACCTGTAGGTAAACTTTTTTTTTTACTTTATATATATACAGGGGTTGGACAAAATAACTGAAACACCTGGTTTTAGACCACAATAATTTATTAGTATGGTGTAGGGCCTCCTTTTGCGGCCAATACAGCGTCAATTCGTCTTGGAAATGACATATACAAGTCCTGCACAGTGGTCAGAGGGATTTTAAGCCATTCTTCTTGCAGGATAGTGGCCAGGTCACTACGTGATGCTGGTGGAGGAAAACGTTTCCTGACTCGCCCCAAAGTGGCTCAATAATATTTAGATCTGGTGACTGTGCAGGCCATGGGAGATGTTCAACTTCACTTTCATGTTCATCAAACCAATCTTTCACCAGTCTTGCTGTGTGTATTGGTGCATTGTCATCCTGATACACGGCACCGCCATTGGATGCACATGGTCCTCCAGAATGGTTCGGTAGTCCTTGGCAGTGGGCAGCGCCCATCTAGCACAAGTATTGGGCCAAGGGAATGCCATGATATGGCAGCCCAAACCATCACTGATCCACCCCCATGCTTCACTCTGGGCATGCAACAGTCTGGGTGGTACGCTTCTTTGGGGCTTCTCCACACCGTAACTCTCCCGGATGTGGGGAAAACAGTAAAGGTGGACTCATCAGAGAACAATACATGTTTCACATTGTCCACAGCCCAAGATTTGCGCTCCTTGCACCATTGAAACCGACGTTTGGCATTGGCACGAGTGACCAAAGGTTTGGCTATAGCAGCCCGGCCGTGTATATTGACCCTGTGGAGCTCCCGACGGACAGTTCTGGTGGAAACAGGAGAGTCGAGGTGCACATTTAATTCTGCCGTGATTTGGGCAGCCGTGGTTTTATGTTTTTTGGATACAATCCGGGTTAGCACCCGAACATCCCTTTCAGACAGCTTCCTCTTGCGTCCACAGTTAATCCTGTTGGATGTGGTTTGTCCTTCTTGGTGGTATGCTGACATTACCCTGGATACCGTGGCTCTTGATACATCACAAAGACTTGCTGTCTTGGTCACAGATGCGCCAGCAAGACGTGCACCAACAATTTGTCCCCTGTATATATATACAGTGTATCACAAAAGTGAGTACACCCCTCACATTTCTGCAAATATTTCATTATATCTTTTCATGGGACAACACTATAGACATGAAACTTGGATATAACTTAGAGTAGTCAGTGTACAACTTGTATAGCAGTGTAGATTTACTGTCTTCTGAAAATAACTCAACACAGCCATTAATGTCTAAATAGCTGGCAACATAAGTGAGTACACCCCACAGTGAACATGTCCAAATTGTGCCCAAATGTGTCGTTGTCCCTCCCTGGTGTCATGTGTCAAGGTCCCAGGTGTAAATGGGGAGCAGGGCTGTTAAATTTGGTGTTTTGGGTACAATTCTCTCATACTGGCCACTGGATATTCAACATGGCACCTCATGGCAAAGAACTCTCTGAGGATGTGACAAATAGAATTGTTGCTCTCCACAAAGATGGCCTGGGCTATAAGAAGATTGCTAACACCCTGAAACTGAGCTACAGCATGGTGGCCAAGGTCATACAGCAGTTTTCCAGGACAGGTTCCACTCGGAACAGGCTTCGCCAGGGTCGACCAAAGAAGTTGAGTCCACGTGTTCGGCGTCATATCCAGAGGTTGGCTTTAAAAAATAGACACATGAGTGCTGCCAGCATTGCTGCAGAGGTTGAAGACGTGGGAGATCAGCCTGTCAGTGCTCAGACCATACGCCGCACACTGCATCAACTCGGTCTGCATGGTCGTCATCCCAGAAGGAAGCTGACGCACAAGAAAGCCCGCAAACAGTTTGCTGAAGACAAGCAGTCCAAGAACATGGATTACTGGAATGCCCTGTGGTCTGACGAGACCAAGATAAACTTGTTTGGCTCAGATGGTGTCCAGCATGTGTGGCGGCGCCCTGGTGAGAAGTACCAAGACAACTGTATCTTGCCTACAGTCAAGCATGGTGGTGGTAGCATCATGGTCTTGGGCTGCATGAGTGTTGCTGGCACTGGGGAGCTGCAGTTCATTGAGGGAAACATGAATTCCAACATGTACTGTGACATTCTGAAACAGAGCATGATCCCCTCCCTTCGAAAACTGGGCCTCATGGCAGTTTTCCAACAGGATAACGACCCCAAACACAACCTCCAAGATGACAACTGCCTTGCTGAGGAAGCTGAAGGTAAAGGTGATGGACTAAACCCAATTGAGCACCTGTGGCGCATCCTCAAGTGGAAGGTGGAGGAGTTCAAGGTGTCTAACATCCACCAGCTCCGTGATGTCATCATGGAGGAGTGGAAGAGGATTCCAGTAGCAACCTGTGCAGCTCTGGTGAATTCCATGCCCAGGAGGGTGAAGGCAGTGCTGGATAATAATGGTGGTCACACAAAATATTGACACTTTGGGCACAATTTGGACATGTTCACTGTGGGGTGTACTCACTTATGTTGCGAGCCATTTAGACATTAATGGCTGTGTGTTGAGTTATTTTCAGAAGACAGTAAATCTACACTGCTATACAAGCTGTACACTGACTTCTCTAAGTTATATCCAAGTTTTAGTTCTATAGTGTTGTCCCATGAAAAGATATAATAAAATATTTGCAGAAATGTGAGGGGTGTACTCACTTTTGTGATACACTGTGTATATATATATATATATATATATATATATATATATATATATATATATATATATATATATATATATATATACACATAAATATATATATATTAGGGCTGTTGAAGTTAACGCGATAATAACGCATTAACGCGACCTCAATTTAACGCGATTAAAAAAAATAGTGCCGTTAACGCAGATTCTAGTTCATGTTGACACTTGACTGGTAGAACAAACATTTTAATGTCGGACTTGCCACCGTTTTTCATTTGCGGTTTGTTAACATAATGTAACCGATCGTCGTAGTGATGTACTTGCTTAATAAAGAAATAAATACACGCTATATTCACAAGTTGTCGGGAGCAGAACACTTTATTACACTTAATTAACTTCTTCTTCTGTACCGAATACCGGAAAGCTGAGTCAAGCACGTTAGTTCATGAACTATGGAAGCCCCAAAGGGTCAAAACACACTCACTTCGTGTAGAAACGTCCATCAAACCATTGTCACGATACAACCACAGAAAAGTCTGTTACAATAACTACGCCTTATCCCATCTAAAGCACCGCTGATCTACAGTGTTTGCTGATGGAGAAATTCTAACCTACAATCTGACATTTACTGCCTAATATGTGAGTGAATAAACTCCCTTACAGTTTTCTCTTGTCCCAGCAGTTTTTAACATCAGTACATTTAGCATAAAATGTGTTCATCATTTTAATTGTAACATTTCACTTAAAAATCCTTGTTTTCTATAACATTTACACATATTTTTTTTAATGCGATTAATCGCGATTAACTATATGAAATTCTGAGATTAATCGCGATTAAAAATTTTAATCGTTTGACAGCCCTAATATATATATATATTTTTTTTTTTAAATATTAATTTAGCGCGTCCACTTTCATCCCATCAATCGTCCTCTCACTAATGCCGGTCCCCGCTCCTGATTGGGGCTGACGAGGCCGTTCCACGCCTCCTCCGACACGTGCACATCCAATCGACCGTCTTATCACCCACACTTGACGAGTGCAGCGCGGCAGAGCACAGTGCACGGAGGATCACACACCCCCTCCCGTCTCCATGCAGGCGCCACCGACCAGCCAGCAGAGGGCGCAACTGCCCCAGTCCTGAGAGAGTATCCCCTCCGGTCTCAAATCCCGCCCCCCCACATGAACAACATGCCAATCGTTGTTCATATAGCTGCCCAGCCTCGACCGGTGAAGGCAGAGCTGGATTCGAAACGACGCACCTTCGAGATCCAGCTCTGGTTGCAGCGCGTGTCTTTTACCGCTGCGCCACCTGAACGGCTTTTTTTTTTACTTTTTAATATTTTAATAAAAAGCCAAATGTGTCTTAAGGCAGTTAAACTGCAACTTTAAACAAAATATTTAGTTTATACTTTAGAGTTTTTACACAGGAGTAACTCAGCCTCAGAAATAACACAGACTAAATATTTATTTGAGTTAGATTAGGGCTGGGCGGTATGATGGTACATTCGGTATAACGTCTTTGATTTCTCATTCGGTAAGGATTTTTTATATACAGTGGACCCTTGAGTTACGAACGGTTTACCATATGAAAATTTCGGGCTTACGAACGATCTTTTTCAACTTAACGTACGAACAAATTCGCGAAACACGTGACATCACGAACCCGTTCACTCCGACCGTCTCTCTATATACAGTGTATCACAAAAGTGAGTACACCCCTCACATTTCTGCAAATATTTCATTATATCTTTTCATGGGACAACACTATAGACATGAAACTTGGATATAACTTAGAGTAGTCAGTGTACAGCTTGTATAGCAGTGTAGATTTACTGTCTTCTGAAAATAACTCAACACACAGCCATTAATGTCTAAATAGCTGGCAACATAAGTGAGTACACCCCACAGTGAACATGTCCAAATTGTGCCCAAATGTGTCGTTGTCCCTCCCTGGTGTCATGTGTCAAGGTCCCAGGTGTAAATGGGGAGCATGGCTTTTAAATTTGGTGTTTTGGGTACAATTCTCTCATACTGGCCACTGGATATTCAACATGGCACCTCATGGCAAAGAACTCTCTGAGGATGTGAGAAATAGAATTGTTGCTCTCCACAAAGATGGTCTGGGCTATAAGAATATTGCTAACACCCTGAAACTGAGCTACAGCATGGTGGCCAAGGTCATACAGCGGTTTTCCAGGACAGGTTCCACTCGGAACAGGCTTCGCCAGGGTCGACCAAAGAAGTTGAGTCCACGTGTTCGGCGTCATATCCAGAGGTTGGCTTTAAAAAATAGACACATGAGTGCTGCCAGCATTGCTGCAGAGGTTGAAGACATGGGAGGTCAGCCTGTCAGTGCTCAGACCATACGCCGCACACTGCATCAACTCGGTCTGCATGGTCGTCATGCCGGAAGGAAGCTGACGCACAAGAAAGCCCGCAAACAGTTTGCTGAAGACAAGCAGTCTAAGAACATGGATTACTGGAATGCCCTGTGCTCTGACGAGACCAAGATAAACTTGTTTGGCTCAGATGGTGTCCAGCATGTGTGGCGGCGCCCTGGTGAGAAGTACCAAGACAACTGTATCTTGCCTACAGTCAAGCATGGTGGTGGTAGCATCATGGTCTTGGGCTGCATGAGTGTTGCTGGCACTGGGGAGCTGCAGTTCATTGAGGGAAACATGAATTCCAACATGTACTGTGACATTCTGAAACAGAGCATGATCCCCTCCCTTCGAAAACTGGGCCTCATGGCAGTTTTCCAACAGGATAACGACCCCAAACACAACCTCCAAGATGACAACTGCCTTGCTGAGGAAGCTGAAGGTAAAGGTGATGGACTAAACCCAATTGAGCACCTGTGGCGCATCCTCAAGTGGAAGGTGGAGGAGTTCAAGGTGTCTAACATCCACCAGCTCCGTGATGTCATCATGGAGGAGTGGAAGAGGATTCCAGTAGCAACCTGTGCAGCTCTGGTGAATTCCATGCCCAGGAGGGTTAAGGCAGTGCTGGATAATAATGGTGGTCACACAAAATATTGACACTTTGGGCACAATTTGGACATGTTCACTGTGGGGTGTACTCACTTATGTTGCCAGCCATTTAGACATTAATGGCTGTGTGTTGAGTTATTTTCAGAAGACAGTAAATCTACACTGCTATACAAGTTGTACACTGACTACTCTAACTTATATCCAAGTTTTATTTCTATAGTGTTGTCCCATGAAAAGATATAATAAAATATTTGCAGAAATGTGAGGGGTGTACTCACTTTTGTGATACACTGTATATATACAGTGAGCAAACATTCGGTCAGCGGACGGTGTTTTTCCGGTGTTTTCTTTATATTTTGTAAAATTCAATACTAAAATGTCCCCAAAGAATGTGCAGAGGAAGTGCAGAGGTGATAAAATGAACAAATCTATTACATTTGTTGTGTTGTATAATTACTCCTGCCAGTAGCTGTTACTGTGTATCAGACAGAGGGGACAGTGAGTGAGAGAGAAGAAGGAAATCGCTAAGTAAAGTATTCTTTCTTTCGTGCAATTACACCTACAAAATACAATACTGTTGAAATAAAGAAGGAAATAATAGAGAAATATGAGTTATTGTTGTTTCTGGTAGATACATTTTATAAAAAAAAAGGATGTGTTATGTGTATGATACAGCACATGTACTGTACTGAATGTGTGTTTTTTATGTACAGTACTACTGTGTATTGTTGTTTATTATTGTTTATTACTAGGGGTGTAACGATACATCATTTCACGATGCATCGCGATGCAAAAATGTAGCGATGTGCATCGTGGACATCTGCGCGATTGTACGAGTGCACGTGCGTTCTGTAATTTATTAGTGATGGGTCGGTCGCAAACAATCCGGCTCTAAGAGTCGGCGCTTTAAAATGAACGGCAGGATCCGGAGCCGATTTTTTTTTTTTTCCAGTTTTTGTTTTTTTCAGTTAAAGCCGCACGTGATTGGTCAAGATGCGTGGTGACGTTTGTGTGTTTACACTGAGCAGGAGGGGCGGGGTTACATACACACACACACACACGGACAGCGTGCACATGAACAGGAGGGAGTGAGAGAGAGAGAAAGAAAGAGAGCACTTGATGAAGTTTTACATTGCACTTTACGTAGCCAGACATTACATGCTGGAAAGGTGAGGAAAATGAGTGACAGGAAACAGTCAAGTTTGGACACGAGGAACCACTTTAACAGAGAAGTTCAGACCCACTGAGACCCACATCTTATACATGTCACTGTGTATTGTAGCATCTGTCCCCTCAGAGAGAATCTTTTCCAAAACAGGGCAGATTATAACAGAAAGGAGAAACAGGATCAACCCCTCAAAGATGAGCTCGGTTTTTCTGAATGCCAATCTTCACTAAATACTTACAAATACCGTCACCTGGATGCTGCTTTTTCTTTTGCACATTTTCATTAATATTTTGTTGAGTGATGCTTTGTTGATGTGTTATTTCACTCTAGATGCAAATTTACAAGTAATATACTGTACACAATCAGACCTTTTGGTCTAATTGAGATGGGTCTTTGTTTTTGTATTTTATAATTTATTGTTGTAGCACTCTGTTCCATGTTGAGTATATAAATAAAGCCATTTAAATAATAAACATTTAATACAATGTTTTTTTTTTACATTAGTAATTCATTTTACATGTAATTTGTTAATACATTAGTTCAAGCAACAAAGAAAATGTGTTTAAAGACTCAGCTCAGCTCAATGAGCTTGTTTGATTACTTTGATTTTCAATTTAAGATGGCAATAAGTAACTTAAATTTGGTAAACCTAGGCGCCCAGGTGGCGCAGCGGGATATTCCGCTGACGCACCAGCACCGAGTTTCTGAACCTCCCGGTTCGAGGCTCGGTGTTGCCACCGGTCGGCTGGGCGCCATCTGGCGGGCATAATTGGCAGTGCCTGCAGGGTGGGGGACCGGACTATATGTGGGTGGGTGGGTCTTCATGCGCTGTGTAAGGACCCTGACTTGCAGAAGAGACGCCCGTGCAGAATGCACGGACGAGAAGAGGAGGGCTGTACACGTGTAAAGAAGGCGTGGGGCAGCGGCGTGCTCTCCTTGGATGCAGGTCTGGTGTGCCTGTTAGCAGCGGAAGACAGATTGGAAGCGCTAAAAATTGGGAGAAAAATTGGGGAGAAAATTCGGAGAAAAAATTAAAAAAATAAATAAAAAAAATTTGGTAAACCTGTTAGGTTACAGTAAAGTACTCTGTTCTTGGTAATTACCTTTAATTGCAAGGGACTGAAGTTTTTTTTTGTTTAAAAAAATGTACAAGAAAATGTGCATTGTTTTGCACTGTTTACACTTCAAAAAAAAAAATCGTGAGAAAATCGAGTCGTGAGCTCAGTATCGTGAATTGAATAGAATCGTGAGCAGAGTGTATCGTTACACCCCTATTTATTACAGGAATGTCTATTGTATAATTTAAGATTTAAGGGAAAATATACTTGTATTAATAACAAAAAAGACCATTTAAGACATTAGAAAGATTAGGTAAGAGGGTGGTTTGGGAGGTCTGGCACAGATTAATTCTGTTTACATTATTTCTTATGGGAAAAATAGGTTTAACTAACGAACATTTTGACTTAAGAACAGCCCTTCGGAACCAATTAAATTCGTAAGTCAAGGGTCCACTGTACCGCCATACCGCCATATATCGTCATACCGTAACATAGTTAATTTTAACAGCTGTAGGCTTCAAAAGGCAGATGATATAATATTTTGCGAAAGGTGCAAAAGCACATACCATCCATCATGGTATGTGGGTGCATTAGTTTATGCTTTTGTTTTCAGCTAAACAATGCCAGGCATCATTTTGTAAGCACTGCAACAGCATGGTTTTATAGGCACAGAGAACTTGTGCTTGACTGGCCCGCCAGATCTCTCTTCTATTGAAAATGTATGGCACATCATAAAGAGGCAACCACGGACTGTTAAGCAGCTAAAGTCTAATATCAAGCAAGAATAAAAAAATCTATTAAAACTATTAAACTACTACTACCCAAACTATTAAAAACTCTCATTAATAGAAAAGGTGTTGCAACACATTGCTAAACATTCTGCCTGTCAACTTTTTTGTGTTGCAGGTATCAAATTCTAAATGTGTGTATATTTACAAAATACAATAAAGCTGATCAGCAAAATTATCAAAATCATTTCTTTCAGCTTTTCTCAGTTAAATAAAAATGTAAGATAATTAACAAATCACAGATTATTTATATATTAACTGATCAGCCATAACATTAAAACCACCTCCTTGTTTCTACTCACTGTCTATTTTATCAGCTCCACTTACCATATAAAAGCACTTTGTAGTTTTACAATTACTGACTGTAGTCTATCTGTTTCTCTGCATGCCTTGTAAGCCCCCTTTCATGCTGTTCTTCAATGGTCAGGACTCTCCCAGGACCACCACAGAGCAGGTATTATTTAAGTGGTTAAATTCTCAGCATTGCAGTGACACTGACATGGTGGTGGTGTGTTAGTGTGTGTTGTGCTGGTATGAGTGGATCAGGCACAGCAGCGCTGATGGAGTTTTTAAACACCTCACTGTCACTGCTGGACTGAGAATAGTCCACCAACCAAAAATATCCAGCCAACAGCACCCCATGGGCAGTGTCCTGTGACCAGGGATGGACTGGCCATCGGGAGGGTCGGGATTTTCCCGGTGGGCCGCTCTGTATGTGGCCGCTGAGGGAGTGAAAAATAAATTCTGTTTTAAATATTCCTGAATAATAATCCTGAAGTGTGCATTGGCCCGCCACAGTATTCTCACTGCATATCCATTGGCCAATCACAGAAATGTCCCTCCCCCAGGATAAACCGTAATCACAACCACTAGTTCAAAAAATACATAGTAAATGAGTGCGAGAAAGGGTCGAAAAAGCGTAAAGGAAGTGCAGAAAAAGCTGCAAACAGATGCAGAAAAGTGCAGGAAACTGGACAACCTGTTTGGCAGTGAGGAACTACAGCATAGCCAAAGAGCTTCGTTAGTAACGTCGTTTAAGAAGAGACTGTGGGCCCATCTCAAATATCGCCTATGCCCTACTTAGGGTACTTCCTAACAGTACAAAACATTTCTTTTAAGTCACTGAATGATTAATAAGTAGTTATCTAAGCTACTGTTAGATAACAGGGGCTTTAAACCAGCCGTTTTAAGGACTATTTTTTGTTTGTGAAAGTTCTATTATGTCATGTTCAACATAGGGCGGTGGATATAATTTGAGATGGTACCATTAGTCTCTGCAAGTAAACACTATCTTGAAATTTTAGAGTGATTATGTGCATAGCTCACATGGTTAATTTCACTTGTGAACATATTAAAGCAGACCTGGGCATTGTACGGCCCAACATCCCCAACCGGCCCGCATGAGGTTCGTGGCAATTAAAAATTAGACGTAAATAAATGTACATCAAACATGCAATATAACAGAATTGATTTTGACGGGAGCGCTGTGTCTTTAAATATCCGTTTCGTTTTACGTGTGTGAGAGTGTATCAGCTTCACCGTAATGCGAACACAACTGAGTGTGACTGACGGTCGAGTTTTTAACAAGACGTGAACTTCTGAAGTATTTATGTACTGAAGTCAGGTGTAAAGCTGTTTAACGATCACACTTTAGGGTTTAAATCGCTGTTATGGTACTAAACTGAGAAATACATGAACATGAACGATGCGGAGCGTCACACCTGAAGCTTCACTAACTAAACTGCAAAAGCAACAAGGACTTTTTATAAAGTTTAACACATCCAGAACTGAAGCAGTCAGCACCAGCTTTGTGATTTTAATAAGAATATCCAACAATAACAAAGGACTGAAAAATAAATGAGGTAATTAGACTCAAAACAAAATAGTGTAAACTTTAAAAACCTGCACATTTTGTTCACATTTGTTTTTTGGTTTTTTTTGCATTTGTTTGTTTAAATAGTAAAATAATGTTGATGTTTTTCTCTGCCTACTTCTAATTGTCTAATTGTAATATCTAAACATTAACAACTTATTAGAACTGCACAATTTACTGCTTTTAATAAAGAGTGGGCAGTTGTAGCCTAGTGCTTAAGGTACTGGACTAGTAACCAGAAGGTCGCTTGTTCAAGCTCCACCACCGCCAGGTTGCTGCTGGCCCTTAACCCTCAATTGCTTAGACTGTATACTGTATCTTTACTGTAAGTCACTTTGGATCAAGGCGTCTGCTAAATGCTGAAAATGTAAATAAAAATATAAAATTAATATTGAGCAGAATTAAGTTCACCTTATTGGTCCGGCCCTCCACAACAGCCCAGTTGCTTATGTGGCCCCTTCGAAAATTTAATTGCCCACCCCTGTATTAAAGTATTTACACATGCTATTTATTTCTTTGCTCATCGGAGCAATGCGCTAATTTGGAACAAACGTGAATCACGTGTGAATAAAAGTGCGAAAAAAGCATATTTACCAGTGTTAAAGGTTTAAATACATCCAATAGAATAAGAAAACTATACATACAATAGTTAAGAAACTGTAAATCTTAAGAAATATTGTAGAATTTGTATTTTATATGTAAATATATACATATAGAAGGGTATGATATGTGTATATGTATGTGTATGAAGGGTATGATAAGGGTATGATATATAGGGGGTGATATGTGTGGCACGACTTGCTTGTAGTGGGCTTGTCAAGAAAAAAGTCCAGGGCTGGATTTTGTTCCCAGTCCAGCCCTGCCTGTGACCAATGATGAAGGTCTAGAAGATGACCAACTCAAACAGCAGCAATGGATGAGCAATCGTCTCTGACTATACATCTACAAGGTGGACCAACTAGGTAGGAGTGTCTAATACAGTGGACAATGAGTGGACACAGTATTTAAAAACTCCAGCAGCGCTGCTGTGTCTGATCCACTCATACTTCATGCGCACAGAGAGACTCAATTTAACGAGAAACAGTGAGCTATCTAGTTACCCAGTTACCTACTTAAATGACATTTATAAATGAGAGCACAATATTTTTGGCTGTTAACAACACTTACCAAAATCGCTTGATATAGGTTATTATATGGACAAAAGTATTGGGACATCTAGACATTAGACCTACAGGACCTTTTGTGACACCCTATTCCAAACCCACAGGCATTATTATGAAGTTGCAGCTACAGCATGCAGCTACAACATGCTGTAACAGAAAAAACCTTCCCCAAACTGTTTGACAAACCCAGACTCATCCATCAGACTGCCAGATAAAGGAGCCTGATTTGTCACTCCACTGAACATGTTTCCACATCCAGTGGCGGCATGCTTTACACCACTTTATCCATTGTGCTTGGTGATGTAAGGCTTCCATGCATTTTCATGAAAACTCATGCCATAAAGCTCCCAGCACACAGTTTGCCTATGTTAATACCAGATAATGTTTGAGACTCTGCAGCTATTGATTCAGCAGAGTATTGGAGACTGTTATGCACTATGCACCTCAGCATTTATCTGTGTCACTTTATGTGGTCTTCCACTTCAAGGCTAAGTTGCTGTGGTTCCTAAACACTTTCACTTTTCAATAAAACACTCACAGTTGATCATGAAACATCTAGGAGAGAAGAAGTCCCACAAACTGTCATGTTGCAACAGTAGCATCCTATAACAGTCCAACATTAATTCAGTGAGCTCTTTAGAACTACTTTTTCACAAATGTTTGTATATGCACACTACATGGCTATGTGCTTGATTTAATACATGTGTGGCAAAGGGACTGAATGAATGTATGAGATTTTTTTATACTCAAACTCTAATGAAAATAGAACAATTTTACTAGTGGTCTCAGTCTTTTGATCCCCTAAATACCTTTTTTGTTGGTGAGCACGTGTATTTTCACTCTCTACGTGAGAGACATTTACATCTATTACGTAAAGACATCTGGTACATACATTATATGAGTATTTTATAAGCAACACCAGCCATGCAGATTGGCTTTGTGGGTATAAAACCACTCTTCCATGTGTCACCTTTCTGTACATTATTTATCAATCAAAAGGGACCATAGGACTCTACTGACCAGATGATGTTTGGTAAACTATTCTCAGCCCTTCAATGACAAGAACATGGTAATGACATGTAGTGTGTATTGTTTTGGTATGAGTGTTTTAATTTTTGGCCTCTTTATTAAAAACACAGTTAAGAGACTACAGCTATTTTTATATATAATGCCCAACATCTGTTAATTTTCCTTTAGTTTTTAATCAGTGGACACTTTGTGATCACAGAACACAGCTATCACAGTGATTTTCTGGAGCCGTCAATATTTACTATTTAATTTATTATAAAATTTATTTAGATCATGATTTAATTTTTTTTACTTTTTCTTCCCAAACAGGTACAGCCACTTGTGCCTATATGTGGACATCGAGCCAGAAATAAAATACATGAATAAATGAATAACACTAATAAAAAAAACTGTATACAAATTTAAAAGCTACTAAAAATATTTTGATTTAAAAATATATTTTTAGATACAAAAATTTCCATGACTGACACTTTACTAACACATAAAGCTAAAACACCTAAATTTAGCATCTAAACAGCCTAAACAAGTGGAACGGTGCATGAGTTAGATATATAAAAGATAAAACCACTGTTTCAGTAAACTATTCTGTTGGTCAATAATTAAAACCACTGACTAAAAATCCTGCCCTAATTTATATTTTAGACAGTATTTATAGAACTAAAGAATCTTTATTGTACACACACACACACACACACACACACACACACACAAGCCAAAAAAAAGGTCACACACTCTAATATTTCGTTGGACCGCCTTTAGCTTTGATTACGGCACACATTCGCTGTGACATCATTTCCACAAGCTTCTGCAATGTCACAACATTTATTTCTGTCCAGAGTTGCCTTAATTTTTCCCCAAGATCTTGTATTGATGATGGGAGATTTGGACCACTGCGCAAAGTCTTCTCCAGCACATCCCAAAGATTCTCAATGGGGTTCAAGTCTGGACTCCCTTCATGTGGTGGCCAATCCATGTGAGAAAATGATGTCTCATGCTCCCTGAACCACTCTTTCACAATTTGAGCCCGATGAATCCTGGCATTGTCATCTTGGAATATGCCCGTGACATCAGGGAAGAAAAAATCCATTGATGGAACAACCTGGTCGTTCAGTATATTCAGGTAGTCAGCTGACCTCATTCTTTGGGCACATAACGTTGCTGAACCTAGACTGCCTAGCACTGCCCCCACAGGCTTGTACGGTAGACACTAGGCATGATGGGTGCATCACTTCAGCCGCCTCTCTTCTTTCCCTGATGCACCCATCACTCTGGAACAGGGTAAATCTGGACTCATCAGACCACATGACCTTCCATTGCTCCAGAGTCCAATCTTTATGCTCCCTAGCAAATTGAAGCCGTTTTTGCTAGTTAGCCTCACTGACAAGTGTTTTTTTTAAGGCTACATAGCTGTTTAGTCCCAATCCCTTGAGTTCCCTTCACATTGTGCGTGTGGAAATGCTCTTACTTTCACTATTGAACATATCCCTGAGTTCTACTGTAGTTTTTCTACGATTTGATTTCACCAAACATTTAAGTGATCGCCGATCACGATCAGTCAAGATTTTTTCCGACTACATTCCTTCCTTGAAGATGATGTTTCCCCACTGTCCTTCCACTTTTTAATAATGCGTTGGACAGTTCTTAACCCGATTGTAGTAGTTTTAGCAATCTCCTTAGATGCTTTCTCTGCTTGATGCATACCAATAATTTGACCCTTCTGAAACAGATTAACATCTTTTCCATGACCACAGGATGTGTCTTTCGACATGGGTGTTTAACAAATGAGAAGCTACTCACTGCATCAGTTAGGGTTAAATAACTTGTTGCCAGCTGAAACATAATCACCCATGCAGTAATTATCCAATGGGAGGCTCTTACCTCTTTGCTTAGTTAAATCCAGGTGGTGACCTTTTTTTTGGCCTTCGGCTCGTGCCTGCGACCGAATCACAGCCGTGATGTTATTCGCGATAACACACTCCCTCTCGTGTTCTATTGCTTAAGTAAGTGTACCTCAAGGAAACTCATGCAAGGGCCGAACACTTGGACCCATGGTGCTGTTTTGACAGGAAAACTAACGAAAGGAAATCTTTTTTTTTTGTTTTATGTTTCAAAATGTATGTTTGTGTTACTGACTCAAATACTCAAAACATTAACTAAAGAATGAACAAAAAAATTAAATGCTAAAAAAGCAGTAGGACGTTTGATTTAATTGCAGTAAATGTTAATGTAATATACACTGCTATACTCAGACCAATAAAAGATTACCCGTATTACCACAAATATTTTTTTTATTATAAAAATGATTTATGATAATATCATAGACATTCGAAACAATTGACAATCAAATCAAAACTGAAAATGATTAAATGTCAGCTTGAGCAATTGCTGCTCCTGCAAAAGGCCTAACAGCATCGGTGCAATCAAATGAGGTGCTATTATAAATAAATCTTATGAAACAATGCAATAAATTGATGATTTAAATATGTGAGGTGCATGTGACAAATGCAAAACACGAACGCGTGTTTATACAGCGTTCAATACTGAATAACAATCCAACGCGGAGAAAAATCTCATCGCGGACATGCACCTGCTCCTCCTGAAACCATCCACTAATACACACAAACTCAATAAAGACCTCAAAACACCACCAACCAATACAACGAGTTTGCACTTACATAACATTTTCCGGGTCTTCATCTTCTTTATTCTGCTCAATAACAGAGCATGTAATGTTTTATATATACATCACTGAAGATGTACCGCTTTACCTACTGATGTCAACTTTCGTTGGAAGTATGCGGCAGTCCTGAGCAATCGATCTACGATGCTGTACTGGAAAGTCCAGATTACCCAGAAAATGGCGACCACAGGAAAAATAACAGAGAATCTAATTTGACAAAACTAAAATGACAATTAAATTAAAAGCTTTTTAAATAATATTGAAGTTATATTTAAGGTTACGTAAAAAAGAGAGCACTGCTTGACAAAAATTTGTTACTGATCACATGAACACAAAATCAGGACCAGGGGATTGCTCAACAAACGAAAATCTGAATGTGACGCCATATTCTTATTAATTGTACACAACTAAAAAAATATCATGAAGAAAATGAATTTTTTATTTGGAGCTCTCTCCACATATGTTTTATGGGTTTAAGTCTGTGTTTTTGCCTTAATTCTTAACAGACTCGCTGATTGTTTATAAGTCCTTTACAGGGCTTGAACGTGCCTTAGTACAAAAGTGCAAGGGGGGGTCTTAAATAAATAAGGGTGACCAAATTAAAAGAAAAAAGTAACAAATAAAACACAAAAACACCATTAACTTGCATCAGAGAAAGTGGATAAAACAGGGACAGCACAGAAGTCAGAACTGAATGTCACAATATGACAGACTGTTTGGCCATCTGCGACAAACCAGCCCTTGTAAATAGGACAGGAAACTATGAAAACCTGGCATCATGGGTATTCATAAGTGGAACCCCTACCCTACCAACTGGTGCCTCCCACACTTTAGGTGGTTTTATGGGTGGGTCCGCTCTGAAAAAGGAATGTCGCGTCCCCACTGGGGCAACCCACTCTGCCAGTGTGGCTCCATCACAAGGTCCAAAACACAGCAAGACTGGTTGCAGTTCCTAGAAACCAAAAGAATGCTGATATCTGATGTCAGTGGAAAATGGACCAGACCAAGCATTCCAGCATCACAGCTACAGAGAAAAGCAAGTGTGCAAACAAAGGAGCTGATGAGAATGAAAGGCTGTGATATAAAGTGGAACTTCCACCTGGAGCAAATCAGTGCTCATGAGGCGCAGATGATTGATTTGAGTCAGGAGGGACTGAGATCACAAACTACTGTGCCTCCGTGCCCTGTCTGCCGGCCAAAATAGGCGTAAGGACACAAATCCCAGGTAATTGGCAAATTAGGAGAGATTGACCGATCTACTGACGCACTACTGCGCCAAATAGGCTGCACAGGGGGACTGAACTCCCTTGTTGAACAGCAGCCACCATGTTACAACCGTACAAATGTAGAATAAGTAAATATCATTAGCACCATTTGACCAAATTATTGTGGATACCCTTTCATGTGTTCAGGTATTTCACACCCATTGATAAAAGTTGCATAAGGTAACTTATGTAAATGTTATGCTTTAAATTTTTTGGCACTTTCAGTATATATTTAAGCATTATTGTGCCCCTGTGCACTAGGTAAGGTCCTTAAAGATATGGTTTGACACGTTTAGTGTGGAGTAACTTTAGTTGCCTAAACAGAGCCCTCCCCTCAATTGAACTAAACACCTAAACACTAAACACAATTCATTAAAATGTTAGTTGTGAGCCATATCTTTTTATTCATTGACCTTACAAATACTCCTAACTAAATGGTAACATATATTTTCCAAGACACACTCCAAAATCTTGTGAAAAGCCTTTCCAGCAATGTGGAGGTTGTCATAACCACAAAGCAAACCCAATTTGAATGTCCAAGAAACTATCACCATGAATTTACAATAACCGTAAATTCAATGTAAATAAATGTAAAGATACTCTCTGATCTTCAGATCATTGCAGGGCTTTAATCCCTCATAACGTAATTTCAGCCAGTGAGACACAAATGTCATGGCACCATTGATAAATCTAAAAAACAATAAAAAAACAGCTATAACACTTGTCAAGTTTGTTTGTTTGGTTTGTCCTGTGTGGCATCTTGTGTAAATAATTTGATCCCAGAGTTTTTTATTTTATTTTTGGTTATTTTTGAGTTCTATCTATTTTATAGTAGGGTGGATCTAGGTTATTGGTAGTGTAAGTTTCACATTCTTTTTGTCAAG
This sequence comes from Trichomycterus rosablanca, assembly GCF_030014385.1. NCBI lineage: Eukaryota > Metazoa > Chordata > Actinopteri > Siluriformes > Trichomycteridae > Trichomycterus > Trichomycterus rosablanca. Next base: position 27,359,747 of record NC_085994.1, on the reverse strand, counting down.
CTTTTGTGGTTTATGGTCTTTTGGCTGGTCTGAGATTGGATGGCAGGTAAGGATGTCATAGCTTGCTGTGCTGCCAAGTCTGCTTGCTCATTTTAAACTAATTTAAGAACTATCTAGGTGGTAAATGGGGTCCAGCATTTTTTTTCCCACAGTTTTAAGAGATGGATTTACTCTTGCCATGAGCTGAGCCATGGCTGTTAAAACAGCTTGGGGATTAGGGATAAATCGACTGTCACTTCCAGGGCCGGAGTGGGCCCCTTTTTCAGCCCGGGAGTTTCATGCCCAAACCCGGCCCACTTTTTCCACGGAGGAAAAATTTTAATAAATGAAACAGCAGCTAGCTCTTACAATGACTTTTTATTGGGTATAAGTTCAGGTGTATGTTGGTAAGTTAACAGAAAACACTTCACTTAAACATGTTTAATTCAAATTTAAATCAGATAAAGATTTAAAAGGTAAAAAATGTGATAAAGATGAAAAAGTATTTACATTTGTACATGAGCAATAAGTTGAAATAAAAATTAAAATTGCATTTGTCTTTTCAACAGAGGTGCTCTATTGTTAGGTTTACACTAAACTCTTAAGTAGCTTCACTATTTAGTAGGCTACCTACAGCATCAAAAGCCTCCTAAGCAGTGCACTTTATTAATAACGGTGTCATTGTCTATAGACATGAGACATGACTTATCTGCTGCTCTGAGGTTTAAAAAAAACATTTTATTAAGGGTTAGTCTATTTAGCTGAATAACATAACATGCTTAAAGTTTTTTTTGTTTTTAACAATTTAGCCTATATTATGATGGTGTAAAATTGATAGTGATTTAGGTTATTGGCCAAACCAACTTAAACATTTGGGAGGGGGGGATTCCCTCAGATGGTAGAACCCATCTAATCTAATATTTTTCCCAACCTTCCCAAATTTGAGACTGACATGAGCCGGCCCATCGGGAATCCTCCCGAATCTCCCGATTAGCCACTCCGGGCTTGGTCACTTCTAGGTATCTATGGCGTCAGATTACAGCCAAAAGTCGAGAGCCCATTTTATTTGTGCGCGAGCAGGATTTCGCACGAATTCACCCTGCTCGTTCACGAATAAGTTGTGCTTTCGCACGAAATAGCACATGCGCGCTCGAAACGCTGCTCTCGCGCTCAATTCGTATGCGCGCACTTAAAGCAAACTGCGCTCGCGCTCAAATATTTCTTGCTCGCTCTAAAAACTTTACTTGCCATTACCATTAGCTGCTACTATACGCCAAAACGAAAATATCAAGGGTATTCAGACACTTAACCTAGAGCACAAGATCAGCCTATATGCAGATGACATTTTACTCTTCCTTCAGAACCCTATCTCCTCAGTTCACGAGATAATCAAAACAGTAGAAAATATCTGATTATTCTATTAACTGGGCCAAATCAGCAATTCTACCACTTAACATGGATAAATTGGACACCACTTCCCAGACTCCCCTAATCCCCCTGAGCACCAAGCACATAACTTACCTGGGCATCAAAGTTTCCACTCAACTGTCAGAGTAATATAACATGAACCTCAAACCACTATTTAAAACTATAACAAATGACCTCCAGTGTTGAATTAACCTCCCACTCTCTCTAACTGGCAAAATATCTACCATCAAAATGAAAATCCTACCAAAAATAAATTATTTATTCTCAATGATTTTTATCCAACCCCCTTTGTCCTGGTTCAAAACATTAGACTCAATTATCTCCAAATTCTATTGGAAAAACAAACCACCTAGAATTAAATTATCCACATTACAAAAACCCAAAACACAAGGAGGCCTTGAGTCTCCGAATTTTCAAAATTATCTTCTCGCTAATCAGTTACAGTATATCATTAAATGGATAAAGCCCAATGAATCTGATCAGCCTTGGTACAATATAGAACAAACTCTAAGCAACGAAATCAAAATTTCTGACTTACCGTTTATCAGTACAGTGCTAAAAAGACAACCATGTTTTACAAATTCCATAATAGCAGCTACTCTGACAGCTTGGTGGAAACTACATACAATTACTAAATCCACTGTATCTCCCACAAAATACACACCAATATGGCATAACCCTGATTTCCCACTCACAAAAAAAGTCAAGTCAAGTCAACTTTATTTATATAGCGCTTTTTACAACAGACATTGTCTCAAAGCAACTTTACAAAATCCAGGACCAACAGATACAAAAACCCCTGATGAGCAAACCGAGGGCGACTGTGGCAAGGAAAAACTCCCTGAAAATTACAAGAAGAAACCTTGAGAGGAACCAGACTCAGCAGGGCCCATCCTTCTTGGGTGGCCTGGAGGATACTTTAAATAAGTAGGATTTACACAAATCATACACAGAATTAAATGAACTAAAAGTTATAACTGGCAATAAATAAATAAATAATAATAATAGAGTTGTTATTCGGTCTAGTCTTCAATAAAGTCCGTTGTGAGTTCTTGTCATTCTTGGTGCAATTACTCCAGACCCGTCACATCCGGCAGGAGCAGCATCGCTGTTACGGCAGTCTCGACTTCAATCCTTAACCTCGGTGGGTAAACAGGTTGCCATTAGAATGCCCTCGGGGTAAAACAACAGAGAATGTAGTTAATAATGTACAATGCTAGTTGAGTAAAACAGTTTTACAGAGAGTTTTAGACTCCGGCAGCCCTAATTATTACAGCATAACTAAAAGGGAGAGCAAGCAGGTAACAAGGTCATGAAGGCTTTCATAGGACATCAGCGCCCACCTCCCCACCATCATCAAACCTGAGTGATCAGATAAGAGAGGCAGAACGACAGCAACCCAACATCCCTGATCACCACAAGTTTCTATGACCAAGAACCCACAAGTTCTGCGCCTTTGTCTATACTAATCAAAAGCCTGAGAAAATAAATATGTTTTCAGTCTAGACTTAAACATTGAGACTGTGTCCGAATCCCGAACAGAGGCAGGAAGATTATTCCAAAGTTGTGGAACTTTGTAAGAAAATGCTCTTCCACCAGCTGTGATCTTTTTAATTCTTGGAACTATAAGTAACCCTGCATCTTGTGAGCGAAGTGGACGCGCTGGGTTGTAGTAATTAATAAGTTCACTCAGATACTGTGGAGCCAGACCATGTAGCGCTTTATAAGTTAGTAAAAGTATTTTGTAATCAATGCGAAATTTAACTGGCAGCCAGTGTAGAGAAGATAGAACAGGAGTAATATGATCAAATTTTCTAGTTCTAGTTAGCACTCGAGCTGCTGCATTTTGAACTAACTGGAGTTTGTGTATGGATCTACCAGAGCATCCAGTTAGAAGAGCATTACAATAATCTAGCCGAAAGGTGATAAACGCATGGATCAGTTTTTCGGCGTCATTAACAGATAGTATGTTTCTTATTTTAGAAATATTACGTAAATGATAGAAAGCAACTCTAGTAATATTATTAACGTGTGTATCAAAGGAAAGATCTGAATCTAGTGTGACACCCAAGTTTTTTTACATCTGGGCTGGGAGTAACAGAGAAAGTGTTTAGGTTTAGCACCAGGTTAGACAACTTGTCTCTTGCAGCTTTAGAGCCAACAAGTAAAACCTCTGTTTTATCTGAGTTAAGTAAAAGAAAATTACACGACATCCAGTTTTTTATGTCATTTACCCAATCTTCAATCTTACTGATTGTGTCAGTATCATTTGGTTTGGCTGATATATACAGCTGTGTGTCATCTGCATAGCAGTGAAAATTTATGCCATGTTTATGAATAATTTCTCCTAGTGGAAGCATATAAAGTGTAAATAATAGCGGTCCCAGTACCGACCCCTGCACTGTAAAAAATTCTTGTTTGGTTATGTTCTGAGAATGTAAAAATAGATGTTGGCACAACATGAATTATGGAAATAGTTGGTCCAAAATCAAAAAATGTGTTGTGTCGTCAGCTGTAGTAGTTTTACTCTTCAACTTAAAATGTTAGGTTCAGTAAACGAGTACAACTGTGTTCACTCAACATTTCAAGTCCAATGAAAAAAAACTGATTTGGGTGAGCAACAGTGGGAATGAGGAAACTTCTGCGCATGCGCTCCAGAGGGACGTCTTCGCGCCAGTTTTTATGGAGAGAAGAGGACTTTCAAACAACCGTTTTATATTAACGAGAAGATTTCAAACAAACAGTAAGTATCTTAACATAATTACATCTTATTCACGTTAAGGTGGAGGGTTTAACGAATCTGAACAACTCTGTGGTTTGTTTGATTTTGAATTGATGAACTGAAAGCTGCACAGAGGACGTGTTCATCATTTTAACATGTTTTTAAATGTAACTCCACATGCAATTACTGCCTCTTTTACTTTGGGCTGAATACTAAATAACTATAAACAGAGTCTGTTAAGCTGTGATAAAACACCGTATCAAACTAGTGATAGAGTTACTGAATCGATTCGTATGACTGTTCATTTATTTTCATCTGATTCAAATGATTCATTGTGGCTGTTCAAATCGAGCACCTGCAGCTTGTTGCTGAAGTTCATCCAGGGGTTTTTAAAATACACCTCAAATAAAATCGTTTTTGTTATTATTATAGTTAACTTATTATAGTTAATTATTATAGTACAGCCTTGTAACATCGGAGTCAAATTAAAGAATCGGTTCCGTAAAACGAACTTTTCACCACTAGCCGTGTCTATTAAGGAACCGACTCTTACACTGTTAGCGAACCGACTCTTACACTGTTAGTAAACCGACTCTTGGACCGTTACTCTGCATTTTACTAAAATATTTGGAAGCCTGTTGAGTTACTGGATTGTAAATAACGTTAAAGCAACTGGATGCTGCTGTCAGATGCTTCTGCATCCACATGCGTGTGTGAAACGGCGACTTCGCTTTTATAAACGTTGTTAACAAACCGTGGTGTAGAGATATTTGTAGTTGTTGAAACGAGTGGAGAAATTCTAAACGCAGCACATTATGTAAGTAAAAAGCATTAATTAATTCATTTAATTTGAGTAAGCTTTGTTAATCTCTGGGGAATCTAAGCAAACCTTTCTTACTTCAGTTTGATTTTAACGTGCTGACTGATGTACTACAAGTACCATTTTATTAGTATGTCAGTTAGGGTGGCCAGACGTCCGGTTTTAGGCCGGACAGTCCGGCTTTTCAGCTGCCAGTCCTCCATTCACGCAACGCTAGGACGGACACTTAAAAATCCTCCTTTTGGAGTAAACTGGTTTCATTTTTGATTAATATTATCTGTCATTGGCTCAGGTACATGTCAGAACAAATGTTTTGTATTTTATTGGTTTAACAGCCTCCTTTCACTGCTTACAGTGCTACCACTGGCCAATCGCAGAAGGTCCGCCCTCTAAATGCTAGTCTGTGATTGGGTGGTTGAATTTCGCCCGCCCGCTCTGTTCTGTAAACACCGCTACCTGAGTCAATCACTCACTCTCATGCTCAGGAACGCTGTGAAAATGCCAAAAAGTAAACTTTTGGAGGCAGCGAGGAACGGACTTAAAAGTAGACACAACATTTAGTGAGTAAAACAATAATTTGTTATAGAATTCTTGCTTAAATTGGTCAAAAAACTCTGTTATATGGGTTCTGGATGGGTTATATATGGTTCTGTGTGTTGCAGTATCATGTCCACCTGTTCTTAATATGAGGTCCGTCTTTTGGGTGTAATGTCCTCCTTTTTGTTAGTATGAATCTGGCCACCCTAATGTCAGTGCATGTGTTAATATGCAATTTCTTACACATAAATGAGGCTCTGATATTATTATTGTGTTTTAGAGGATACAGAAGCATTACAGGACCACAAAGAACATGAAAACGGGGATTCTTGAAGTGGTGAAGGAGAGTGCTGTTTTATCAAGATCACTGTCCAGTGCAGTCAATGTTGCAGTTGTAATTGAAGAAGAAGTAGTAATGGACAACCTGTCCCACTACACTAATGCCTTCAAGACACCAAACCATCCAAACTGGTTTTTATTCCACCTTAAAAATTAGCAATTACATTTAGGTGCTAAGTTGACTTGTAATTTGTAGTTGCCCGTGCACCCTAAAACTACATTTAGGCTCTACTTACATTTTCTAATGTAAATTGTTTCAATTACACACTATAACATGTATAACTTGTCATTTGTTTGCTGCTTGTGAATGCTGAATGTATTGTTTATATGATACATGCAAATAAAATGTATTTGTTAAGAATTTACATTTGCTATGCAGTGTTCACTTATTCAGTATGTTTTACATTTACTTTGATACTAATTAATAATTAACTGGACTAAACAAATGTAGTTGACAGAATTGAAAATGTATTGTTGGACCAACAAGATGTATTTGATGAATTTCATTGACACAACTTATTTTTTTTAGTTGGTCCTACATTCTATGGTTGTTAGCAGAACTTAAATTATGCATTTCAGAGAACTTAAATTAGGCCAACTAAAAAAATTAGATGCAACAAGTCACTAAGAATTTTTAAGTTGGAGAGACTTGAAATTTTTTACAGTGTGTGGAACACCACACTTTACTTTTGTAGTTTCCGAGCATTTATTATTTACATAAACAAATTGAGAGCGGTCAGTCAAATATGATTTAAACCAAGAGAGTGCGAGTCCTTTAACACCTACTGTATTTTCTAGCCTCTCCAGTAAAATGTTATGATCGACCGTATCAAACGCTGCACTAAGATCTAATAGAACAAGAAAAGAGACACATCCATTATCAGAAGACATTAACAACTCGTTAACTACTCTAATTAATGTGGTTTCGGTACTATGGTTGGGTCTAAAACCAGATTAAAATTGTTCATGAATACAATTTTCATTCAAATAAGAACATAACTGTTTGGAAACTACTTTTTGAAATTGGCCTATAATTAGATAAAACATGTGGATCAAGATTAGGTTTTTTAATCAGGGGTTTAATAACAGCACTTTTAAATAATTTAGGTACGTACCCAAGGCTAAGGGATGCATTGATTAATGTAAGCAGGAGCTCTACAATGGCTGGGAGTAAATCTTTAAGTAAACGAGTTGGAACAGGATCGAGTATACACGATGATGACTTTGATGATTTAATCAAATCAGTTAGTTCATTTTGGGAGATTGGATTACAGGAATTTAGTTGGATTACCTTGTTACTATTATCATCACTATTATCATCTGCTGCTCAAAGTGAGTTCATACTTAACCTTGGCAAGTGACACACTCTGACTCTGAAGTCGTATTTTATCATTAAAGAATTTTAAAAAAATCATCACTGGTACAGTCGGGTGGTATATTAGATTCAGTTTCATTGACGTTTTTAGTTAATTTGGACACTGTCTCAAAAAGGAATCTAGGATTGTTCTTATTTTTCTCTATTAGGGACAAATAATATAAAGATTTAGCTTTTATAAGGGCATGTTTATATTCAGTTAGAGCATCTTTCCAAGCTATCTTATATACTTCCAGTGTAGTGTGCCGCCACTTGCGTTCTAATTTTCGTGCTGCTTGTTTAAGTGCGCATGTGTGGTCATTGTACCATGGAGCAAGCTTTTTCTCCCTAATCAGTTTAGTTTTAAGCGGGGCTATGTTATCTAAGGTTGTGTGCAGTTGTTGTGTGCTAGGTGTTGAGTTGCCTGATCTAATTCTTTAGGTTCTGATGCTGATATATTTGGTAATTCTGGTTTATGAACGCTGCTGCAGTTGCAGATGTAATAGTGCGCTTACATTTAAAAAAAAGTCCCCAACTCTCACAGGTGGATAGAAAAAGGTGTAACACATCTCAAGCATATCTTACAGAACAATACATTTGCTTCACTCTCACATCTAACTCAGACACATAGCATCAGAAGTAACCAATACTTTGAATACCTACAGCTCAAATCAATTTTATCTTCAAAAAACAAGCAAAAAATACAAACATATGACCTCTCCCCCTTAATATCCGATTTTATTAACATACCACCTACAAATAAAATCCTTACTAAAATCTATAGATTAATATCCAAATCAGACCCGACAATAATTATACCATCTGAGAAATGGGAAAAAGGTCTCTCAATTAACCCCACCACTGACTTCTGGCCACGGATTCTTAACAATATATTTAACATGACTAATAGCACAAACCTACACCTATTACAATATAAAGTTATACACAGGGTACACTACACTGGTGAAAAACTGTTTAAAATGGGCTTTACAACTACTGAAATATGCACTCAATGCACCCAAAACACTCCGGACAACTACACTCATGCATTATGGTATTGCACCCCTATCAAAAAATTTTGGCAACAAATGATCTCACAGGCAACCATAATCATTAAACAACCGATCCCATTTTCCCCTCTCTTTGCTTATTAGGTGACATTACTTTAACAAAGGAAAATAAAAGGTTACTACTGATAATGCTAACCATCGCCAAGAAGACAATACTAACGAACTGGAAATCAAGAAATAACATTAATATCGTTCACTGGAAAAATTTACTCATCGACTATATATCAATAGAACATCTTTCAACTGCTATCCAAAACAAATCCCACGATCTCAACTTAACTTGGTCAACACTCATCAATGTCATACAACAGTAAATATTAAAATACATTAATACAGTTTAAGCTACAACAACTCAAGTAACCTATTCACAAATGCACCTACCACCCTCATCTCCTCGGACACACACACAGACACACACACAGACACACACTCAAACATACACTCAGACACACACACACACACACACACATCCAAACAAATAACAGTGTTGCAACCAGATTTACTAATAACCAATAAATTCTCTTTTCCTGTCTCCCTTACCTTTTTCTCTTCTACCATGATCATTTGTTTTTCTCTTGTTTCTGTATTAGTTACCTTCCCTTATAATAGGACGGCCTAATATATACAAAATAATGCTCTTAATAATAAAGTACTAAAGGTCCCCCAAAGAGTGGTGGTGGGCAAAAAAAAAAAAAAAAAAAAACCTTCACTTGCCCTCGCGCTCAAAGTTTGCATGGTAAAACAGTGCCAAAAGTCGTCGACCAATCAGAATGTGTTTTCGGCTTCGACCAATGGAATAGCTCCAACTTCCCCTGCATTCTCATTGGTCTGGGAGAGTGACCCGTTGTAAAGAGAGAAATGGACAATCAACGACCTCAGGTAAGATTATTAATTATTTTAATTAGAGATGGGACGATCGATCGGCTATGAATCCGTATCGGCCGATTTGTAATCAAAATATGCTATCGGCGATCGGCCGATATTTCCTAAAAGTAGCCGATCCGATCGTGTGATATATAAAGACCACGTTAAGTTAACAGCTCAGTGGATTGATCCAGACTTTTAGCTACGAAGCGCCAACCATCACATCACCATTCATCAACCATCGTACAGAAACCACAGTGAAAGCTCTTCATGACCTAAAATAACATCATTAACGTTGTGCATCATACATACGATGTAATTTTGCTGATTGTAATATTTACTTTAAAAAGATAATTCAATCCGGTCACATCTGAGTCGATTCTATCAGCACGTTATATAAACTCCTGGTTCACTTTGGTAAATCGTAAGCGGTTCTTACTTGTGATGTACTAGATGAGAACAGAAGACGTTACAGAGCCAATCAGAGGCAAAAGTTTATTCATTAGCAAATTCGTTAGTTCAGGATCATCTGCTGAACTTTTAGCTCCTTAGACGGAACGAGTCTGACGGTCGGTTACAGATCTGTGGTAATAGCAGTTTAATTAAGCTTTTTAATTAAGCTTTTTAATGTAAGAGAGTCACACAGAATGTTCTGTAGTAGCTGGTGTTTATTTAAAACCACGACATTTAATTAATAACAGTAAACACGGAGAGATAACTGAGAAGAGAAACTTACGCTTCGCGAAAAATGAATCGACTCGTGAATCAATGAATCACTTATAGCGATACTGTGAACAAAGCGTATCTTCTAAAGGCACACACACACGCGCTGCTCCGGTTTATCTTCACTGTGAGGCTCTTTTTAAGTTTATTTATTTTATTTACTGCTACAGGGGAATATGTTTTAACTCAGGGGTTTTCAACCTGTGGGGTACCTCTCTGGGGGCGCGCGAGTGCCTGACCAGGGGGCGTGACATTACGAGATTTTTTTTTTAGTTTTAAAACTAAAGCAACTCATTTTTCACCCACAGGAGACATATTTGGTCTTGCTGACCACGCACACACGCACGTACGCACGTTTAATGTTATCTGGAAAAAAAAAACTTAAAAATAAGGCGAACAGTAAAGATAAGTGACAAAAACAATGACCGCTGTTATAGTATGTGTGTGTGTATTTAAGAGAGGTGTAGGAGCTCTGTTCACAGTGTCGCTATAAATGAGTCAGGAGTCAATTCATTTGAACCGAATCGTAAGTTTCTTTTCTCAGTCATCTCTGCGTTTTTACTGTTGTTAATGAATGTTGCGGTTTTAAATAAACACCAGCTACTACAGAACATTTTGTGTGACTCGCTTACCTTAAAAAAGAGCTTCAAAAGCTCAGGCTTAATTAAACTGAGTATTACCACAGAGCGGGAGCCAAGTCAGACTCATTCTGCCTGTGGAGCTTAAAGTTTTTTGTCAGTCAGAGCAGATGATCCTGAACTAACCAACTCAGTAATTAATGAACTTTTGCCTCTGTGAAGTAAAGTTTTCTGCTCTCATCTACATTAAAAGCAAGAACCGCTTACGATTTACGAAAGTGAACCACGAGTTTATATAACGTGCTCATAGAATCGGCTCAGATAGGCTCGGGCTGTATTATCTTTTTAAAGTAATTATTTCATCATTAAAATTGCATCGTATGTATGATGTGCACAACGTTAATTATGTTATTTTAGGTTTCGCAATGGTTTCTGTGCGATGGTTGGGGGGGCGTGGTCGAGACGCACCTTCGAGTGGGGGGATGGGGGTGCAGGATACTAAAAAACTAAAATACATGTGTTAATGAAGATACAATAAATGCATATATAATCAATATTTTCCTTAAAAACCCTTACTGTTGGAGCTGTGTCATCTTCTGTGGCTTTTTCTTGGGCACCGCAACACTTGACATGTGACAAGAAATTTTTTTCTTCCCCTTACAGGAGTTTTCGAAAAAATGCCAGGAAATGACCCGTGGATTCAGTGGTGAAAAATTCATTCAGTACCACAACAAATAATTGATTGATCAATAAACAAATGCGTGATTTGGTTTTACTGGAGAAGCAAGGCTTGTATAATTTTTGACACATTTACATTTTTAGCATTTAGCAGACGCCTTTATCCAAAGCGACTTACGTTACATTATACAGTCTGAGCAATTGAGGGTTAAGGGCCCAACAGTAACAACCTGGCGGTGGTGGGGCTTGAACCGGCAACCTTCTGATTGCTAGTCCAGTACCTTAACCATTGGGCTATATTACTGCCCAAGTATTAGACAAAGTAGTCAATTTTTGTACTATGGCGTTAAACACGTAAACACATTGACTTTACTGTAAAAAGGCTTTCATTAATTAACATGTAAAATATGCAAAAACTTTTATCAAGTTAGGGGTTCCGCTTTAGCTAGCTATCCAAACTCGAATTGTATTGAGTTTTTATTCATATAATAACACAAAGTTAACTTTACATTCTCTTCAACACTTTGTACATTTTTAAATTTTAAGTCTTTAATAAAAAAAAAAAAAAAATTAATAATCTTACCTGTGGTCGTTGATTGTCGATTTCTCTTCACAACAGGTCACTCTCCCCGGCCAATGAGAATGCAGTGGAAGTTGGAGCTATTCCATTGGTCGAAGCCGAAAACACATTCTGATTGGTCGGCGACTTTTGGCACTGTTTTACCGTGCAAACTTCGAGCGCGAGGGCAAGTGAAGTTTTGAGAGCGAGCAAGAAATATTTGAGCGAGCGCAGTTTGCTTTAAGTGCGCGCATACAATTTGAGCGCGAGAGCAGCATTTCGAGCGCGCGCATGCTATTTCGTGCGCGAGCACAATTTATTCGTGAATTCGCGCGAGAGCAGTGATGTGAACAAATGTGCCCTCGACTTTTGGCTCTAATCTGACGCCAATTTGTTTCACATTTGTTACATAGTTTTGCAAGTTGTGTTGCTATTTTCTACTCATCTATGTATGGCCTATAGGTATCTGGTTCAAATGACTCCTATGCTGCTGTTCAGTAGAGCATGGGGGAAGGCCTTTTTTTATCAATTCCTGCTGGCTAAGTTGTGTGAAGGAGTTTTTCCATTTCATTCTGCTAGAATCTGACTGAGTTTTTTGGCATCCTTCACTGAGCCATGTATTTCCCGAGATGTCTTTATGAAAGGCAAATGGGAAAAGCTTGGTCAGTGAAAATGTAAAGATTACAAAGATTATAGTATGATGAACCTTTCTTATTATTCTTCCTAGTTGTTTTAGTATGTCATGGTGAAGGCTGTGGGGTCAGGTCTCAGTCTATACGTTTTCTTTTGGGGTTTAGTTTTATAAATCATATTTAAGGAGTGAAAATTTATCATCTCTACTCCCCGCCTAACAAGGGGATACACAGAGCCACAGACATCCAGCAGATGTGCAAAATGGATATATAGATGACATACTCGAGCAGGCATTAGATGAAATAATGCTGCTTGATTGACCCTGAGACAGCTCTTTCTAAGAATCTCACAAAAGCTAGACCTAGGGCATGTCTTGACCAGCAAGTTGAATGGAGCAGCCTCCAATTGTTGCTTAATAGGCAAGGCGGCACACTTTGTTTTTTTTTGTTTCTTGTCATTAATAAATAAAAAAAAATTCTAGTACAGTTGGATGGTATATTATATTCAGTTTCTCTGACATAAAAAATAAAGCTATGATTATTCTTTTTATTCTCTGTTAAAGAAGAAAAAAAGATTTGGCTTTTATTAGGGCATGTTTATACTCTGTAATATACACTGTAATTTGTAACGTTTACGCTCAAATTTTCGTGCTGCTTGTTTTAGAGCATGTGTGTGATATACCATGGAGCAAGCTTTTTCTTTCTAATCATTAAATTTTAGTTGGTGCTATATTATCTAAGGTTGTACAGAATATGGATTCTAAGTGTTGGGTTGCCTGCTCAAGCTTTTCAGGCTCCAATGGTGACACAGTCTTTAATTCTGGTAGGCTGTTGCAGATGTAATGGTGTGCTTAAATTGAAAACAGTAGTAGACGGATACTACTAGTCAAACACACTTCATATTTTAGGAAAGTGTGATTTAAGATTAAGTAATTTTGTGGTAAAACAACCAGGTTGTCTATGTCAATACCAAGATATTGAGTCTGAGGCATGTTTATAGGTGAGTTTTTCCATTACATCTGGGTGATAGCCAAAGATTCCAAAATAGCCTCAAATGCAACTGTTAAGTGGATTATGCTTATTTTCATAATGAATATTTAAGTACCCAACAGTTAAAGCCTTATCAGTTGATAGGAATAATTTGGTGAGAAAATCAGCAAATTTTTGAAGAAATAAGGAAAAGGAGGGTGGTAAATAGTAATTAGCTTAAAATATTATTTTTTTTTCTCAAATAAAGATGGATTAGCTGTGTTAGCAACTACCATTTCAAATGAGTTAGTCCTGTGAGTTGTTTTTACAGTACAGTCTCCTCCACGATCATTAAGACGTGGCTTATGTACATAAATGTTTCCAGGAGTAGCTGCTCAATTTAGTTAGACAAAATGCACCAAGACTATCTGTGATAATTTCTTTCATTTATATTTTTGATTATGTTTTAGTTTTTGTTTACAAATAGCACAGTGAACAGAGGTGAACACAGTTTCAACAGTTTGGGACCTAAAGGTTAGTTTAGTCTGATGGCGACTCCCAGACTGTTGGTTTAGCCTGTTTGTCTGCTGCCTGGTATCCGCCACTACACTAACACCAAAACCTACCAGCTTTGCTACAAGAAATGGAGCAGCACCCTCCCTCGAGAGGTGGACACCGTTTCAAAAGACAATGCCTTGTCTCAAAAGTCAACCAATTATCTACAACAGCAATGTTGTTTATAGAGCACTGTTTAGAAATCCAGCAGCTCAGAGACAATAGCCAGCTGTAGGTTTCACCACTGCATTGAATTGGTACATGACCAAACATGCTACTGCCTTGCACATCATTCTAGGTAAATTACACACCTCTTTAACATTATTCTTCATAATTTAAGACTGTTAAAAAGTACATCATTAGTGCTGGCGTGGATAAAAATTCAATAAATAATTAAAGGGGAAGTGAGGTCATTGGCCAAAAAAGCTGTGAATCATTGTCTAGAGTCTAGTCTAAATTTGATATTAATATCAGGGGTGTCTTACCCAGTAGCGCCTCCTGAAGAACGAAAAGCCATTTCTTTGAACGGCTCTTTAAAAGGAACCAAGCCAAAAGATCCGGCTCCCTTCAAGGAGCCATAATTCCCATCACTAATATACAGGGGTTGGACAATGAAACTGAAACACCTGGTTTTAGACCACAATAATTTATTAGTATGGTGTAGGGCCTCCTTTTGCGGCCAATACAGCGTCAATTCGTCTTGGAAATGACATATACAAGTCCTGCACAGTGGTCAGAGGGATTTTAAGCCATTCTTCTTGCAGGATAGTGGCCAGGTCACTACGTGATGCTGGTGGAGGAAAACGTTTTCTGACTCGCTTCTCCAAAACACCCCAAAGTGGCTCAATAATATTTAGATCTGGTGACTGTGCAGGCCATGGGAGATGTTCAACTTCACTTTCATGTTCATCAAACCAATTTTTCACCAGTCTTGCTGTGTGTATTGGTGCATTGTCATCCTGATACACGGCACCGCCATTGGATGCACATGGTCCTCCAGAATGGTTCGGTAGTCCTTGGCAGTGCCCATCTAGCACAAGTATTGGGCCAAGGGAATGCCATGATATGGCAGCCCAAACCATCACTGATCCACCCCCATGCTTCACTCTGGGCTTCTCCACACCGTAACTCTCCCGGATGTGGGGAAAACAGTAAAGGTGGACTCATCAGAGAACAATACATGTTTCACATTGTCCACAGCCCAAGATTTGCGCTCCTTGCACCATTGAAACCGACGTTTGGCATCGGCACGAGTGACCAAAGGTTTGGCTATAGCAGCCCGGCCGTGTATATCGACCCTGTGGAGCTCCCGACGGACAGTTCTGGTGGAAACAGGAGAGTTGAGGTGCACATTTAATTCTGCCGTGATTTGGGCAGCCGTGGTTTTATGTTTTTTGGATACAATCCGGGTTAGCACCCGAACATCCCTTTCAGACAGCTTCCTCTTGCGTCCACAGTTAATCCTGTTGGATGTGGTTTGTCCTTCTTGGTGGTATGCTGACATTACCCTGGATACCGTGGCTCTTGATACATCACAAAGACTTGCTGTCTTGGTCACAGATGCGCCAGCAAGACGTGCACCAACAATTTGTCCTCTTTTGAACTCTGGTATGTCACCCATAATGTTGTGTGCATTGCAATATTTTGAGCAAAACTGTGCTCTTACCCTGCTAATTGAACCTTCACACTCTGCTCTTACTGGTGCAATGTGCAATTAATGAAGATTGGCCACCAGACTGGTCCAATTTAGCCATGAAACCTCCCACACTAAAATGACAGGTGTTTCAGTTTCATTGTCCAACCCCTGTATATATATATACTGTATATATATATATATATATATATATATATATATATATATATATATATATATATATATATATATATATATATACATACAGGGGTTGGACAAAATAACTGAAACACCTGTCATTTTAGTGTGGGAGGTTTCATGGCTAAATTGGACCAGTCTGGTGGCCAATCTTCATTAATTGCACATTGCACCAGTAAGAGCAGAGTGTGAAGCTCCACAGGGTCAATATACACGGCCGGGCTGCTATAGCCAAACCTTAGGTCACTCGTGCCAATGCCAAACGTCGGTTTCAATGGTGCAAGGAGCGCAAATCTTGGGCTGTGGACAATGTGAAACATGTATTGTTCTCTGATGAGTCCACCTTTACTGTTTTCCCCACATCCGGGAGAGTTACGGTGTGGAGAAGCCCCAAAGAAGCGTACCACCCAGACTGTTGCATGCCCAGAGTGAAGCATGGGGGTGGATCAGTGATGGTTTGGGCTGCCATATCATGGCATTCCCTTGGCCCAATACTTGTGCTAGATGGGCGCGTCACTGCCAAGGACTACCGAACCATTCTGGAGGACCATGTGCATCCAATGGCGGTGCCGTGTATCAGGATGACAATGCACCAATACACACAGCAAGACTGGTGAAAGATTGGTTTGATGAACATGAAAGTGAAGTTGAACATCTCCCATGGCCTGCACAGTCACCAGATCTAAATATTATTGAGCCACTTTGGGGTGTTTTGGAGAAGCGAGTCAGGAAACGTTTTCCTCCACCAGCATCACGTAGTGACCTGGCCACTATCCTGCAAGAAGAATGGCTTAAAATCCCTCTGACCACTGTGCAGGACTTGTATATGTCATTTCCAAGACGAATTGATGCTGTATTGGCCGCAAAATACTTTGCGGCCAATAATAATTTACTAATAAATTATTGTGGTCTAAAACCAGGTGTTTCAGTTATTTTGTCCAACCCCTGTATATATATATATATATATATATATATATATATATACACACACACACACCTAATTAATGTGTGCCATATGTGGTTCTGTGATGAGAAACATAGGTGGTACTTGGACGTTTTGGTTTGATATTGGGTGGTACTTGGTCTAAAAAGTTTGAGAACCACTGGTCTAGACCATTGACCCATCACACCGCTTAAACATCTTTTAACAGTTCTTAGATCAGTTCCTATAGCCTATTTTCTTGACAGTGCTTATCCAATATCCTAATCCAGCACCTTGTTCATCTCCTATTCTTTAGCATGTTCATTATCTAGCCTTAAGTCAATTTACACCAAAATATCAAGCTACTACGTCATTATACTGTATAATAAGTCCACATTTCTTTGGTAAAAGTAGGAAATGTGGCAATGTCTGTTTTGTGCAGTCAAAGCTTCACCCTTACTAAACTGAAACAAAGTACACACTATTTCATACATGTTGTCTTTTAATAAAGTTGGTTTGGAAAAACATAACTTAAATTATTTAATGTATGCTTGGTGTCTAGCATATCTGCTGTTGTTTAAGAAGGATAAAACTTAAATAATTTATGAAACAAAAAACCCAGTAGATCCTAAATAAGACCTATTAAAATTACAACATATAAACAATTATCCAGATTTCCATCAAGGCATAAAGTTTCTGTTCATACTAACATTAGTGTCAGTGTCAAACGTGTAAAACATTTCTCTTATGCTGTATAACTGCCCATATTTTCTTAAAAACATTACATTAGACATGATGAATTCACAAAAAATTTTGTGAATTTAAAAGTGACTTGTCATAAATAGTACAGTATTCTAACAATTCTTTTTATTTTTAACATTTATTAATAGGATGGACAACTGACTTCAAAACCATTTGATTATGAGACAGTCCTTCTATAAGTAAATTTAATAGTCATCTATACTGAAAGTGAAAAAGGTCAATTTAAATTAATACCACTATTTATTCATGCATTCACAATACATACAGGAGATCACACCAAAAATGTCTTCAGACTTTATTTCTTAAGTGTAGAACAAATAAAACAATCACAATCTACTGTACCTTGCCTAGTATAAACAGTACATTTCAAAAATCTTCATATACTACTTCTGGATTATAAACATAAAACAAAGACACAACATCTTTGAGGGTGTTTAATAATTCAAAAGCAATATATCACTAAGCTTCCTCATGTATATATGACATAATGCCAATATTGTAGGTTTTTGGTGTGGCTTCCCTGTAGCTATCATGCTCATAAACATCTAATACTTAAACATACCTGAGCTGCACTGAGCTTCTGTGCATGTGGATGGTTACTTGGGTTCAAAAGACTACTAGAAATATATGATACATTTCTAAAAGAGCAATATAGAATATATGTAAGCAATTTCCTTAGTAGATTGAAGTTCACTGTATTAGGCAGTCTGCCAATCATTACAGAAATTGGGTGCCAGCTTGAGCTCCTAAAATTAATATTATATACCGAAATTCTTTCTGAATGAATGCTTTATATAAGGCATTGGCTTGGATAGCTAAGTTAACAACTACACTACGAATTATTTGATAAATGCAAATATTTTTATAAAGAGTAATTGTAATGATTTGGTAAACAAAAATGACATTATAGAAAGTAATATCTTATTCAAAAACCACAGACATTATTAAGTAAAAATTCCAACCAACTTCAATACTTTTCTGAGATGGCTTTTCACACAATTTTGAGGAGTGTCTCTAAAACACTGTCCATTCAAAAAACATTGTGGAGGTCAGGCACTATAAGTGATTTTATGCAACTGTTAGTAATAGGTGTGGGTGACAAACTATTGTCTACATACTTTTGTCCTGACAAAAAGTTTGTGAATCCTTTGGAATGATTCAGACTTTAAATTACAGTCATTAGAGATAAATAATTAGTTTGCCCTAATTATTAATTTCCTTGTATTCAATCTAAACACAATTATATACTATATGGCCATAAGTATGAGGACATTCCTCCTAATTGTTAAGTTTAGGTGTTTCGCCTCACTCCTTGCTAACTGGTGTACAAAATTAGTGACAGAATATGTATTTTATTCTTTCACATTTGTGACAACAGTTTGAGGAAGGCCCCTCTCGCTCCAGTTTGTCGGTGCCACTGTGCACAAAATTTGTTTTGTTTGAAGGAATTGCATGGGGTCAAAAAGTATTTAGTCAGCCACTGATTGTGCAGGTTCTCCTACTTAGAAAGGTACTCATCATAGGTACACTTCAACTATGAGAGACAAAATGAGAAAAAAAAAATCCAGGAAATCACATTGTAGGATTTTTAAAGAATTTATTCGTAAATTATGGTGGAAAATAAGTATTTGGTCAATAACAAACAAGCAAGATTTCTGGCTCTCACAGACCTGTAACTTATTCTTTAAGAAGCTCTTCTGTCCTCCACTCGTTACCTGTATTAATGGCACCTGTTTGACCTCGTTATCTGTATAAAAGACACCTGTCCACAGCCTCAAACAGTCAGACTACAAACTCAACCATGGCCAAGACCAAAGAGCTGTCAAAGGACACCAGGAAGAAAATTGTAGACCTGCACCAGGCTGGGAAGAGTGAATCTACAATAGGCAAGCAGGTTGGTGTGAATAAATCAACTGTGGGAACAATTGTAAGAAAATGGAAGACATACAAGACCATTGATAATCTCCCTTGGGGTCAAGATCTCATCCCGTGGGGTCAAAATGATCATGAGAACGGTGAGCAAAAATCCCAGAACTACACAGAGGGACCTGATGAATGACCTGCAGAGAGCTGGGACCAAAGTAACAAAGGCTACCATCAGTAACACACTACGCCGAGAGGGACTCAAATCCTGCAGTGCCAGGCGTGTCCCCCTGCTTAAGCCAGTACATGTCCAGGCCCGTCTGAAGTTTGCCAGAGAGCATATGGATGATTCAGAAGAGAATTGGGAGAATATCATGTGGTCAGATGAAACCAAAATGGAACTTCTTGGTAAAAACTCAACTCGTCGTGTTTGGAGGAAGAAGAAAAACCCAAGAACACCATACCTACTGTGAAGCATGGGGGTGGAAACATCATGCTTTGGGGCTGTTTTTCTGCAAAGGGGACAGGACGACTGATCCGTGTTAAGGGAAGAATGAACGGGGGCCATGTATCGTGAGATTTTAAGCCAAAACCTCCTTCCATCAGTGAGAGCATTGAAGATGGAACGTGGCTGGGTCTTCCAGCATGACAGTGATCCCAAACACACCGCTCGGGCAACGAAGGAGTGGCTCTGTAAAAAGCATTTCAAGGTCCTGGAGTGGCCTAGCCAGTCTCCAGACCTCAACCCCATAGAAAATTTGTGGAGTCCGTGTTGCCCAGCGACAGCCCCAAAACATCACTGCTCTAGAGGAGATCTGCATGGAGGAATGGGCCAAAATACCAGCTACAGTGTGTGCAAACCTGGTGAAGACTTACAGGAAACGTTTGACCTCTGTCATTGACAACAAAGGTTATGTTACAGATGTTATTGAGTTGAACTTTTGTTATTGACCAAATACTTATTTTCCACCATAATTTACAAATAAATTCTTTAAAAATCCTACAATGTGATTTCCTGGATTTTTGTTTCTCATTTTGTCTCTCATAGTTGAAGTGTACCTATGATGAAAATTACAGACCTCTCTCATCTTTCTAAGTAGGAGAACCTGCACAATAAGTGGCTGACTAAATACTTTTTGGCCCCACTGTAAATGCTATTGAACACACTTAAAAGAAATCAGAACATCAATTGTAGGCCAAACCTTTTGTCATAGAGGCATACTTCAAAATGTTGTGGAAAGCCTTCCCAGAACAGAGTAGACTGTGACGTCCACAAAGCGGAGGCAAACACTCCAATTATGCCCATGATTTTGGAATTGGATATCCAACTAGCTCATGGTTTTGTGGCCATATAGTGTAAAAATGTGTTTAAGTCACAATAAGAATGGAGGCATAAAGTCAATGGAGGAAATTCTTTACCATTACTCATCTTCTGGGACAGTGGTAGCCTAGTGGGTAGAGCTTTGGGCTATCAACCGTAAGATTGGAGGTTCAAATCCAGGCTCTGCTAAGCATCCACTGTTGGGTCCTTGAGCAAGGCCCTTAACCCTGTCTGCTCCAGGGGCGCCGTAAGGTGGCTGACCCTGCACTCTGACCCCAGCTTCCAAACAAGCTGGGATATGCGAAGAAAGAATTTCATTGTACTATGCACCTGTATATGTATATATGACAAATAAAGTATATCTTCTTCTTCTTCTTCTTCTAATACAGACAAAAATCAAACTGCACAATTAATGTTTGGAGGGTAAAAGGCACAGCACACCACCCCGAAAAAAACTCTTCACAACTGTGGAACAAGGTGAAGGGAGTGTCGTAATTTGAATCTGCTTTGCTTTGCCTAAACTTGGCTAGCTATTAAGCAGCTATAGAAAACCAATCAGTTATACAGGGGAACAGAAGAACAATGATACAATGTTCCAGATACGATTTCAAGGCTTGACTGTGAATTATTAGACAATGTATTTAAAAAGCCTCTTTATTCAGAAGTCTGATTCCAAATGTTTTACAAACCCTTTTGTAGGAAAGACACATACAGTAGGTGGTCACAAACCTTTAAACCAGGAATTAAAGAACAGTATATGGGAAGGTGTGGTCCTTCTCTGGAACTTTTTTTAGGCATTTTTTTAATTATTGTTTTATGCATTTTAACCCCATTTTCTCCCAATTTAGCATAGCCAATCCACTGCTGGGATCCAAGGAGGGTGTATATTTGCCTGACACACACTCCCTCCGATGTGTGCACAGTCCACCAATGTCTCCTTATTTACCCATACTTCGGTGGATTTGTGCGTGAGGTCGCTTTGTGTACGGAGAGCCACGCCCTAATCTCTGCACTCCTCCACTTTCTGTACAGGCGCCCTGGGCAACCACGGTCCTTACACAGTGTTGATAACCCCACCCCTTAGTCCGATCTTTCCTACCCAGCAGACTGGAAGCCAATTTTGTCTGCTGCTGGCATTAGCCAATTGTGCCTGCTAGAGGGCACTCATCCGAGGGCTGCTCCTACCTGATTCATTTGATAAATGACCATCAGAACCATGAAAGGTAAAATAAATGTTTTTTGAGCCCATTGCTGAGAAAAATCTTGATGTCATGGTTTCCATTTGTATTTGTGACCTCATTATACATAGTATTCTAAGAAATTAAAAGAAAACTTTCAGAATTGAACAATGTCTATAATATACATCTGCTGAGAAAACATTTATACAGTTAAACTGAGTGTGTAACCCTTTTAAAGCATTGCACTTGAGTAGGAAGTCTCCTGTTTGCCCCTTCAGAAGACTCAAGACCACACAAAACAGGGACGCTACAGGGATTGCCCATAGTATATTTTTCACATTCTCACAAAATATAGTTTTTCTTTTAAAATAGTACAAAACATGCTCACAAACATTTTGGACACTAGAATATGATTTGTAAGCATGTTCTGCAAGCTGAAGCAAGGTCATATGTTCCCTAGTCCTTAGTGTGAGGCAGCTCCTGGTCTAAAAGAAGTTCTTTTGTCAACTATGTGAATGAAACAGCGAAACAGAGTCTTGTGACACCAGAGTGAAGTACCAACACATTCACTTCATCTTAACATTAGATGAAGGCCACAGTATTGATTAATTTCCTTCCACTCCAATCCCCTTCTTTCCTCTAAGCTTCTCCTCATCCTGCATTTTCTTCTTGCTCTTCTCTGATGCCCTGTTCCCAGGTGGTGCGGTAAGGAGGAAATATTCTGCGGGGTAGTGGCACCGGATGTGGTCCTGCCCCTTCCTCATCTCTCAGCCCAGTTTTAGGTGGTGCAGTTCCAGCTTGCCGTAAGGAACCATGATGGTGGTGATTGATATGAAAACGCAAAAGGCACAGCTGCTGGGACTCCATTGGCTCACTGTCTGCACTGTGGATGCTGAAGTGGCCCTGACTGTATTGAGCATGCTCAGGTATAGAGGGGAAGTGCACATGCTCAGGGGCTGTGCTGAACTGCACATGCAGGTGCTGGGAGCTGAGGTGATCAACTTGGCCCCAGTAGGGAACAGGAGCAGCATCGATTGGATTGTCATGGCGGTTCATAAGGGCATTTTCATTACAGCTTGGCATTTCAGTTTGACTGTGCATGCTCTCACTGAGAGATGAGACACCACTACTGGCACTGCCTGAAAGCGTGGAGTTGCTGCCACCTAAAACGGACACAGGACTGGTGGGGGAGCCTGGAATAGGCTGCAGAGGGGACTAGAAAAGATATGATGGAAAAACAATAGGCTGATACAGACAAGAAAGCATTAACTCATGATTCTCTACGTCTGAGAAAGAGAAAATTGTTGCTTACCTTTCTAAGAGGGCGTACAGGCAAAGGTGGTGGAGGATCATTCATCTGCTGCTGAATTGTATCAAAATGTAAGAACTGACCTGCATTGACAAAATTAAAGAAAATGATATTGGATATAAAAATAATTTAGTTTGTTATCAACCTAAAGCATGATTACATAAATTATTAAATTATTATTAAATTATATTAAATCATGAAATATAATTTAAATTATACATTAAATACATCCGCTCTGCTCACAAGTGGAGCTGCAAACAGTGTTTTAAGTCTCTCAGAGGTAGATTCATAACAGAGTTATTACTTATTAATGCTGTTTCAGTGTCTCAACTTTAGGATTTTAATGGAGTTAAATAATGTTAACACTGACCCACCAATTGTTTGTAATGCTTGTTAGCACTTATCCACAATTTCTTATCACAGAGCTCACAGTCCTTATAGCTGAAACAGGTTTTGTATATTGTTCAGACAGAATTCATTGTTCCAACTTAATAGCAATGTGACAAATTGTTAAGCAAAACATTATGATGTTAACCCTCCAATACTCCTTCATTTCATTCTTTTACGGATGGCAACAAACCAGCATAAAAAGCCTTTGGCCCAGAGATGAGACATTGTTAATATTAAACAATTGTTAATAAACAATTATATGAAAAAACATTACTGTCTTTTTCTGGAAAGGCAAAGAAACTTTGCAGGGATATGGTCACTTGTTATCAATCAAGTCAAAAAAACATTAAATCAGTTCATATATTATATCTATTGCCAAAACCTTTAAGCAAGGAAATCACTATGGAAACATAAAAAGAACTGCCCAGTAAAGTCAAAGGATAAGTAAGGTTCTGGAGGGAGTAGAAAGCAAGTACGGTCCCTCTGTGCTGTGACTAAGAAAACATATTGTAATCTTGTCCAGTTTTAAATCTAAAGGAAAATGATGTTGAAGAGCTAGCACCTTTCCTAGGGCATAACATATATATTTACAGAGAATATTACACGCTGCCAGAGGAAAAACTTTAGCTTGCTAAATGAGTAAATTATTAATGGCAATGAAGAGGGAGGCTTAAGATTTTAAAGAAAAATAAACTGTATAAAATCACAATTATCATGGGTGAATGAAAATTATGTACCTTGTTCAGTAAGGCCTGTGGAATTAGTCCAGGGACTGTGGTGTTGAAGTACAGAGCGCTGAAGATTGTTGATCTATAGAAATATAATACTGGAGTGATGCAAAGACCAAAATTCAGTATAAATGACATACAATAGCTTGTTTATAGTCATTTAATTTTTAACATAACTTTTCAGTTTAGGATTAAATGACAAAATATTAAAATTTTACAACAAAAAAATCATAAACTAGGGGTTTGAAAAAATTCTTTAATGAATTTAAAACGTGATTGCCCAGTACATAAATTTTTAAATTACAGAGTTTAAATTTAAAACATAAGAAATTAAGTTCAAATAACAAAAAATAGTTAAAATGTGGTAAAGTTTTTAATAAAATTATATAATTCATAATATACACAAAATATGAATGTGATTTAAAAGGAATTTATACTTTACGGAGTTTATACTTAATCCAAATGTACAAGTTAGAATGCAGTGCCTGTAGAAAATCATCATACTATCAAAACCCCTGCTTTTCATCACATTATACCATGAAAATGAAGTAAATAAATAAACCCTAATTATCAAAGTTAAAATTACACTTTTAAAAAATCTAATTAAATTTTTTTCATCTGGTTTGGATAGGTAACCAGCTACTTAGAATAACCATTATAAAATATCACACACCAGACTAATTGGTCCACACCTGACATTAATTGTAGTGGTTTTGGTGACTTCAGAATAAAACCAAATCTTGCTTAAGGATTCCAAAACTAGCAGTGCTCATCATACTATCAAAACCCCTGCTTTTCATCACATTATACCATGAAAATGAAGTAAATAAATAAACCCTAATTATCAAAGTTAAAATTACACTTTTAAAAAATCTAATTAAATTTTTTTAAATCTGGTTTGGATAGGTAACCAGCTACTTAGAATAACCATTATAAAATATCACACACTAGACTAATTGGTCCACACCTGACATTAATTGTAGTGGTTTTGGTGACTTCAGAATAAAACCAAATCTTGCTTAAGGATTCCAAAACTAGCAGTGCAGTAACACAAAACACTAGCAGTAACACAAAAAATCATCATGGTTGGTAAGCTGTTTTCAAAAGATTTCAGTGGCTTTAAACTATCCCAACCAGTATGTCACCATCAAAACCTTGCCAAGAATGGGCCACCCCTACAGGAGGATATTGATCAGAAAAGCTCAATTTGACTAAACTCCAAAAATGGACAAATATTGCCCAATCTAGGTGTGCAAAGCTGATAGAGACATATTAAAAAAAAACTAATGGCTGTAGATAGATAGATGTCTTTGTATTTTGTCATTTATTAAAGGTTCAAGAAAACAAACAACTTACAGATTCTTTTGTTAATTGGATTTTACGAAATTTCCCAAATGATACAAGATACAAAGATAAATAAATAAAAAAATCCTGAATTTGAAATTGAATGCAAAATGAAAATGCAATTTTTTTCCAATTAATTTCCAATTCCCACTTGCACCACCCCTGCCCTAAGCTGTGGACTAGTCACTTATAGCATGCATGCAGTTGCCAGTCACCTCTGTCTTAAAGAAAAAAAATACTGGCTAGGTTAATTGTGCAGCTGAGATTTAAAATCAAGAGGTCAAGATCTCTGTGATGGGCAAGCACATAAAACCACTGCATCACTTAAGCACCAGTATGTCAAAAGTTCTGCAATACAATTGGATTTTAAATAATTGAAAAATTGATTTTATGTACATAACACAGACAAATATAAAAGAAACATGTGTGGACATTAGTTACATTTTTACTAACAGAGAATAACTTTATATTAATAAATGATTAGAGATGTATTCAGTGGTTTAAGAATTTAAATTAATTGTTGACATTATATATGTTTATAGAGTTGTCTCCATGATGAAGTTTCCAGCCTGCATGAACAGCTATGTTTGATGAAGTGTCGTATAAAAAGCCTATACATGCCAGTTCTGCTAGGTTTAAATTCTCAGTAAAATGTCTTTTTTGCCACACTTGGGTAGCTACACCATGCACATTGGGGAGACCAGTTTCTTTCCAAGCAAAAGATGGTGCTGACTTGGACCAACCCAGGGGGTAGAATAAATTTTTATATGGCATCGACAAAAAACAATCCTCAGAAAGACAACATGATAACTGCATCTTAATCAATGCATGTTCAGCCATTGCTGCTGAAGTGGTCTGCTGTCTGTAGAGACAAGTTTGGGATTACCAAAGTTGTTCAACATCAAATTATCACCAGAGATATCATGATGCCATTACTGAATTATCTTCCTCCTCTTGGGCTGCTCCGGTGGTTCTAGTTCCAAAGCCTGATGGCTGTTTTTAGTTTTGTGTAGACTACCAGGCGTTAAAAGAGTTAAAAGAGTTAAAAGTGTGCTTTGTATGTATTGATTATATCATTGTCTCAGACCCCAGAACAGCATTTTTAACCAATCTTTACAAATTACATGAACCTCAGTTGACATAAAGAAATGCTATTTTTTTCCAAATATATATATATATATTTAATATATATATATATATATATATAAGGGCTGTCAAACGATAAAAATTTTTATCGCGATTAATCTCAGGATGTCATATAGTTAATCGCGATTAATCGCATAAAAAAAAAAAATCTGTGTAAATGTTATAGAAAACAAGGATTTTTAAGTGAAATGTTACAATTAAAATGGTGAACACATTTTATGCTAAATGTACTTATGTTAAAAACTGCTGGGACAAGAGAAAACTGTAAGGGAGTTTTATTCACTCACATACTAGGCAGTAATACTATCCAGCAGAGACCCTCTGACTTCGTATATATGTCAGATTGTAGGTTAAAATTTCTCCATCAGAGAACAGACTTTTCTGTGGTTGTATCGTGACAATGGTTTGATGGACGTTTCTACACGAAGTGAGTGTGTTTTGTCCAGCAGCGATGCTGTGTCTGATCCAGTCATATAAGCACAACACACAGTAACACACCACCAACCACGTCAGTGTCACTGAAGTGCTGAGAATGATCCACCACCTAAATAATACCTGCTCTGAGGTGGTCATGTGGAGGTCCTGACTATTGAAGAATAAGGTAAAAGGGGGCTAACAAAGTATGCAGAGTAACTGATGGACGACAGTGGAACTGTAGAGCTACAAAGTGCACCTATAGATAGATAACTTTATTAATCCCATAGGGAAAGTCAGTAAATGGTTAGTAAACTACGTATATGGTTAGTGGAGCTGATAGAAAAAGAGTATACATACAAAGTGGTGGTTTTAATGTTATGGCTGATCGTATATAATTTTATAACCCAAAGATTGTCCCTTGTATTTTTTGTAGATATAGTGTCCACTACCATCACTGAGCCACATTTGCTTATTCACCTCTCATACAGTGCCTTGCAAAAGTATTCAGCCCCCTTGAACTTTTCAACCTTTTGCCACATTTCAGGCTTCAAACATAACGATATGAAATTGTAATTTTTTGTGAAGAATCAACAACAAGTGGGACACAATCGTGAAGTGGAACGAAATTTATTGGATATTTTAAACTTTTTTTAGAAATAAAAAACTGAAAAGTGGGGCGTGCAATATTATTCAGCCCCCTTGCGTTAATACTTTTGTAGCGCCACCTTTTGCTGCGATTACAGCTGCAAGTTGCTTGGGGTATGTCTCTATCAGTTTTGCACATCGAGAGACAGAAATTTTTGCCCATTCTTCCTTGCAAAACAGCTCGAGCTCAGTGAGGTTGGATGGAGAGCGTTTGTGAACAGCAGTTTTCAACTCTTTCCACAGATTCTCGATGGGATTCAGGTCTGGACTTTGACTTGGCCATTCTAACACCTGGATACGTTTATTTGTGAACCATTCCATTGTAGATTTTGCTTTATGTTTTGGATCATTGTCTTGTTGGAAGATAAATCTCCGTCCCAGTCTCAGGTCTTTTGCAGACTGCAACAGGTTTTCTTCCAGAATGGTCCTGTATTTGGCTCCATCCATCTTCCCATCAATTTTAACCATCTTCCCTGTCCCTGCTGAAGAAAAGCAGGCCCAAACCATGATGCTGCCACCACCATGTTTGACAGTGGGGATGGTGTGTTCAGGGTGATGAGCTGTGTTGCTTTTACGCCAAACATAACGTTTTGCATTGTGGCCAAAAAGTTCGATTTTGGTTTCATCTGACCAGAGCACCTTCTTCCACATGTTTGGTGTGTCTCCCAGGTGACTTTTTATAGATATCTTTGAGAAATGGCTTTCTTCTTGCCACTCTTCCATAAAGGCCAGATTTGTGCAGTGTACGACTGATTGTGTCCTATGGACAGAGTCTCCCACCTCAGCTGTAGATCTCTGCAGTTCATTCAGAGTGATCATGGGCCTCTTGGCTGCATCTCTGATCAGTCTTCTCCTTGTTTGAGCTGAAAGTTTAGAGGGACGGCCGGGTCTTGGTAGATTTGCAGTGGTCTGATACTCCTTCCATTTCAATATGATCGCTTGCACAGTGCTCCTTGAGATGTTTAAAGCTTGGGAAATCTTTTTGTATCCAAATCCGGCTTTAAACTTCTCCACAACAGTATCTCGGACCTGCCTGGTGTGTTCCTTGGTCTTCATGATGCTCTCTGCGCTTTAAACAGAACTCTGAGACTGTCACAGAGCAGGTGCATTTATACGGAGACTTGATTACACACAGGTGGATTCTATTTATCACCATCAGTCATTTAGGTCAACATTGGATCATTCAGAGATCCTCACTGAACTTCTGGAGTGAGTTTGCTGCACTGAAAGTAAAGGGGCTGAATAATATTGCACGCCCCACTTTTTAGTTTTTTATTTCTAAAAAAAGTTTAAAATATCCAATAAATTTCGTTCTACTTCACGATTGTGTCCCACTTGTTGTTGATTCTTCACAAAAAATTACAATTTCATATCGTTATGTTTGAAGCCTGAAATGTGGCAAAAGGTTGAAAAGTTCAAGGGGGCTGAATACTTTTGCAAGGCACTGTACATGAGTAAAAACTATGAACACTACTCTGCAGCATCTAACAGCCGGTGTAGATCATCAGCCAAGGTCACAAGATCCAGCAAGAAGGTTCTGGGTTCGATCCCCAGGTCGGGCGGTCTGGGTCATTTCTGTGTTTGCATGTTCTCCCCATGTCCGCGTAGGTTTCATCCGGGTGCTCCGGTTTCCTCCCACAGTCCAAAGACATGCAAGTGAGGTGAATTGGAGACACTAAATTGTTCATGTGTTTGATATAACCTTGAGAACTGATGAATCATAACTCAATGTTATGAGTAACTACCGTTCCTGTCATGAATGTAACCAAAGTGTAAAACATGAGGTTAAAATCCTAATAAACAAACAAACAGTACTTCTTTATATTGTATATATATATATATATATATATATATATATAATTTACTTTTATAATTATTATTCTTATATGCAATTATATGTTATTTTCTATGTATAGTATTCATATAGCTGTCATTTTGGTTCACTTTTGTAATTGGTCTTATTTATAATATTCTGATTATATACTACTTGCTGCAATTATCTTAATAAAATACTTTCTACTGCACAATCTGTAGTTAATCTGTAGCATCTGTAGTTAATCTGTAGCATAAATCTACTATTTTATCTATGAGGATGTGAAAGGAGAAGAAAACGGTAAATAAATGGTATCGTAGTGTTTCGGGGGCTATTCCGGCCCAGTTATGGGAGAGTCGGCGGAGATCTGGCATCCGGATTTAGGCCAGTGTATTTGGCCCGATTCTGGGCAGTCATTCAAAAAGAGTCAGAGCCGACACGGGCTGCCGGTGTTATTGCAAGGTTGTCTAAAGTTTTCAATAATTTAAAGGTTAGTACAAGGTTCCCTTAAGGTTTCAATAATTTTAAGGTTACGGGAACGTTAGGGAAACGTTCCCACAACTATAATGCACAACCAAACGGGAATGTTCTATTTCCGTAAAGAAAACTTTCCTGGGGAACCAAAGGGCAACCAAAATGATCCGTTCCCAGAACGTTCTGGGAACCAAAAACTAACGTTCCCGGAACGTTCTGGGAACCAAAAATTGTTAGCTGGGAAATACCTGAAACAGTCAAGTTACCAGACATTATCTATAAGTAATTGACTGTAGCTATATAAAAAAAGCGTTAATTAAAACAGTCCATGTAAACGCTTAGTCCACAGGGCCGGAGTGGGCCCCTTTTTCAGCCCGGGAGTTTCATGCCCAAACCCGGCCCACTTTTTCCACGGAGGAAAAATTTTAATAAATGAAACAGCAGCTAGCTCTTACAATGACTTTTTATTGGGTATAAGTTCAGGTGTATGTTGGTAAGTTAACAGAAAACACTTCACTTAAACATGTTTAATTCAAATTTAAATCAGATAAAGATTTAAAAGGTAAAAAATGTGATAAAGATGAAAAAGTATTTACATTTGTACATGAGCAATAAGTTGAAATAAAAATTAAAATTGCATTTGTCTTTTCAACAGAGAGGTGCTCTATTGTTAGGTTTACACTAAACTCTTAAGTAGCTTCACTATTTAGTAGGCTACCTACAGCATCAAAAGCCTCCTAAGCAGTGCACTTTATTAATAACGGTGTCATTGTCTATAGACATGAGACATGACTTATCTGCTGCTCTGAGGTTTAAATTTTTTTTTTTATTAAGGGTTAGTCTATTTAGCTGAATAACATAACATGCTTAAAGTTTTTTTTGTTTTTAACAATTTAGCCTATATTATGATGGTGTAAAATTGATAGTGATTTAGGTTATTTGTCTTCATTTGTTAAAATAAAATAGGCTATCGTGCTGACATCTTTATGAATGTCTGAACAATTTAACATATATCATGTATATTCTCTACGTTATATTTTACATTACAAATAACTATCTTAGTTTAAATAAATCTGTTAGAATATCCTCTACCTGTCCCTTCAGTAGTCATGGATCATCAGTACAGTAGCGTCGGAACAAAAACATTCCATTAATGAGTTAGGCTATTTAATATATCACACTTCAAATTATGTTTATTATTTTCAGCTTGAAACTGGATATTTCTGATTAATGCTGTGTATTGGGTTCTACAAAATAAACTATGCTAAGTTGACTTGGCAATGTTGCGCAATACCTGGTCTTTTCGGCTCCACCTGGCCTCTTCCTGCCCTCCATCACCACCGACTTGCGCTATTCTGTTGCTATTTTTACTTTTACCGGCGCTCCAGAAAAGACGCCTCATGGGCCAAACCAACTTAAACATTTGGGAGGGGGGGATTCCCTCAGATGGTAGAACCCAGAGCGGTAGAGAGAACAGAGTGGCGACACTCCCATAGGGAACCGTTGGAAAGGGGGCGGGACATATTTTCTGTGCAGCTTCCGGGTTGTGGAGCTCTGTATAGTTCCAAACATCCCATAGAGCCCCATTCATTTCCACTACTTATCAAGCATTTTTAGCTGTTTGTTGCTTTGTTTTAAAAAAAAATAATGAATTTGATGTCATTAATATACTTAATACTGTTATTGTTTAGCATTTGCTCAGCACTAAATGTTACATGTTTATCTTAATTAATAGGTATAACTGAATTTAGCTTAGTCAGCTAAGCTAAATTATTGACACTAGAGTCTTTTCACCTAAAATTGATTAATTAAAAGTTGATTAATCAAGAGTCCTGTTACAGAAATGATAATAAAACATCAGAGCCATAATAAATCATGCTACTTTTACTTTCATACTTAAGTACATTTGAAGGTAAATTTAGTTTAGTACTTTAGTGGAGGTAAAGAGTATTTTACTTTTATTACTACTTTTACTGGAGTAATATTTTACCTTGGATATCTCTACTTCAACTCAACTACATGGTTTGTGTACCTTGTCCACCACATACATTAGACAAAATGAACTAGTGCATATTAATTATGAATTAATTCATGTATTACATGTAGGAATAAATTATTACTCACTCATGAAATAAGACATGAATTAATGCTATTTCATGTACCTGCACTATAATGTTAAAGGTATTGGTACGGTAGTGTGTTTATGAATCTGTTCATTCAGTGCAGGTAAACCTTATGAATCCAGCACATGACTTAGTGTTTAACCAAAATGATTATTATTATGAATCCTCGGGAAAGTGAAGGGAGATTAGTTTATGTAAAAAACAAAACATAAAAAACTGTCTAATCTATGTACTGTATATTGTCTCTACTACTTAATGATATGGCATTATGTAATGTATGCTAATATAATGTACTGTGTGTTAACAAGAACGACCTATTAACAAGTCATTATAAACATCAATCTTCCACTTCATATACCAAATTGATATTAAAGCAGATGCAGTAAATGTAAACGCAATTGAAAATACCCAGAAATTTTACAAATGTTTATTATTTACTGTTTAATATTTCATTTACTGCTGCCTGTCCCATATGAGAACATGACAGCGCCGGGTTTGTTTGGAACTATTGGAGGGTTACATGAACCACGTGACCGCGTGGCGGCGAGATCAAGGAGTGTCGCAACTCTCTCTATCTACGGCTCTGGTAGAACCCATCTAATCTAATATTTTTCCCAACCGGCCCAAACTTGAGACTGACATGAGCCGGCCCATCGGGAATCCTCCCGAATCTCCCGATTAGCCACTCCGGGCTTGTTAGTCCATATAAATATCAGATACGAATGTGTTTTTAGAAAACTACAAACATCACAAATATAAATCATGTTTATAACCATGTGATAGAATAACCCGTAATAAACTGTAGAGATGAAACATCACACAGAGTTTCACCTTTTACCGGAGGGGGAGGAGGCGGAGCTACGCGGTTTTGATGGACAGCTCTAGCAGCCAATGGAAATACTCGTTACAAAGCTTGCGTGGTTTCATTCATCTTTTCATCAACACGTAAAAAAAGTGAAAACCGATAAAAGTAGTTTATCATCGGACAGTTCATGTGCTTTACATCCTAATTCATCTGAAATACAGTTAATTACCACAGAGACACACATGTATGTGGCACAAACAGCCAAATAAAAATAGTTAGATTAAAAATTGTAATCTTGATTAATTTTTTTAATCGCGATTAAAATTTTAACGCATTAATATATATATATAATATAATTAACGACAGCCCTAATATATACACATAAATATATATATATATATATATGTATATACTGTATATATACAGAGGATTACATTACGTTACATTGAGATCGCGTTAATGCGTTATTATCGCGTTAACTTCGACAGCCCTAATATATATATATATATATATATATATATATATATATATATATACATATATATATACATATATATATATATATATATATATATACACATATATATATTGTGGGATAGCGTCAGGGCCGCAAGTGAGCTGCCTTTGGCAGTTCATTCAGTGGTTTAGGGACAGACACCCATTCATACACACATACATTCATACAACAGACAAACATTTAAGCTACTTACACAACCCTCACCGCAGCCACCCCACTCCCAACAACGGGATACACGGCTACGGTGAGCTTAGACACCACTGCCGCAAGGCTTTCTGGGTAAAGCCCGTGCCGGCCCCCAGTGGCGACGCTACACTATACACATATACAGGGGTTGGACAAAATAACTGAAACACCTGTCATTTTAGTGTGGGAGGATTCATGGCTAAATTGGACCAGTCTGGTGGCCAATCTTCATTAATTGCACATTGCACCAGTAAGAGCAGAGTGTGAAGGTTCAATTAGCAGGGTAAGAGCACAGTTTTGCTCAAAATATTGCAATGCACACAACATTATGGGTGACATACCAGAGTTCAAAAGAGGACAAATTGTTGGTGCACGTCTTGCTGGCACATCTGTGACCAAGACAGCAAGTCTTTGTGATGTATCAAGAGCCACGGTATCCAGGGTAATGTCAGCATACCACCAAGAAGGACAAACCACATCCAACAGGATTAACTGTGGACGTAAGAGGAAGCTGTCTGAAAGGGATGTTCGGGTGCTAACCCGGATTGTATCCAAAAAACATAAAACCACGGCTGCCCAAATCACGGCAGAATTAAATGTGCACCTCAACTCTCCTGTTTCCACCAGAACTGTCCGTCGGGAGCTCCACCGGGTCAATATACACGGCCGGGCTGCTATAGCCAAACCTTTGGTCACTCGTGCCAATGCCAAACGTCGGTTTCAATGGTGCAAGGAGCGCAAATCTTGGGCTGTGGACAATGTGAAACATGTATTGTTCTCTGATGAGTCCACCTTTACTGTTTTCCCCACATCCGGGAGAGTTACGGTGTGGAGAAGCCCCAAAGAAGCGTACCACCCAGACTGTGGCATGCCCAGAGTGAAGCATGGGGGTGGATCAGTGATGGTTTGGGCTGCCATATCATGGCATTCCCTTGGCCCAATACTTGTGCTAGATGGGCGCGTCACTGCCAAGGACTACCGAACCATTCTGGAGGACCATGTGCATCCAATGGCGGTGCCGTGTATCAGGATGACAATGCACCAATACACACAGCAAGACTGGTGAAAGATTGGTTTGATGAACATGAAAGTGAAGTTGAACATCTCCCATGGCCTGCACAGTCACCAGATCTAAATATTATTGAGCCACTTTGGGGTGTTTTGGAGAAGCGAGTCAGGAAACGTTTTCCTCCACCAGCATCACGTAGTGACCTGGCCACTATCCTGCAAGAAGAATGGCTTAAAATCCCTCTGACCACTGTGCAGGACTTGTATATGTCATTTCCAAGACGAATTGACGCTGTATTGGCCGCAAAAGGAGGCCCTACACCATACTAATAAATTATTGTGGTCTAAAACCAGGTGTTTCAGTTATTTTGTCCAACCCCTGTATATATATATATATATATATATATATATATATATATATATATATATATATATACAGTGTATCACAAAAGTAAGTACACCTCTCACATTTCTGCAGATATTTAAGTATATCTTTTCATGGGACAACACTGACAAAATGACACTTTGACACAATGAAAAGTAGTCTGTGTGCAGCTTATATAACAGTGTAAATTTATTATTCCCTCAAAATAACTCAATATACAGCCATTAATGTCTAAACCACCGGCAACAAAAGTGAGTACACCCCTAAGAGACTACACCCCTAAATGTCCAAATTGAGCACTGCTTGTCATTTTCCCTCCAAAATGTCATGTGATTTGTTAGTGTTACTAGGTCTCAGGTGTGCATAGGGAGCAGGTGTGTTCAATTTAGTAGTACAGCTCTCACACTCTCTCATACTGGTCACTGAAAGTTCCAACATGGCACCTCATGGCAAAGAACTCTCTGAGGATCTTAAAAGATGAATTGTTGCGCTACATGAAGATGGCCAAGGCTACAAGAAGATTGCCAACACCCTGAAACTGAGCTGCAGCACAGTGGCCAAGATCATCCAGCGTTTTAAAAGAGCAGGGTCCACTCAGAACAGACCTCGCGTTGGTCGTCCAAAGAAGCTGAGTGCACGTGCTCAGCGTCACATCCAACTGCTGTCTTTGAAAGATAGGCGCAGGAGTGCTGTCAGCATTGCTGCAGAGATTGAAAAGGTGGGGGGTCAGCCTGTCAGTGCTCAGACCATACGCCGCACACTACATAAAATTGGTCTGCATGGCTGTCACCCCAGAAGGAAGCCTCTTCTGAAGTCTCTACACAAGAAAGCCCGCAAACAGTTTTCTGAAGACATGTCAACAAAGGACATGGATTACTGGAACCATGTCCTATGGTCTGATGAGACCAAGATTAATTTGTTTGGTTCAGATGGTCTCAAGCATGTGTGGCGGCAATCAGGTGAGGAGTACAAAGATAAGTGTGTCATGCCTACAGTCAAGCATGGTGGTGGGAATGCCATGGTCTGGGGCTGCATGGGTGCAGCAAGTGTTGGGGAGTTACATTTCATTGAGGGACACATGAACTCCAATATGTACTGTGAAATACTGAAGCAGAGCATGATCCCCTTCCTCCGGATACTGGGTCGCAGGGCAGTGTTCCAGCATGATAATGACCCCAAACACACCTCTAAGACGACCACTGCTTTATTGAAGAGGCTGAGGGTAAAGGTGATGGACTGGCCAAGCATGTCTCCAGACCTAAACCCAATAGAACATCTTTGGGGCATCCTCAAGCGGAAGGTGGAGGAGCGCAAAGTCTCGAATATCCGCCAGCTCCGTGATGTCGTCATGGAGGAGTGGAAAAGCATTCCAGTGGCAACCTGTGAAGCTCTGGTAAACTCCATGCCAAGGAGAGTTAAGGCAGTTCTGGGAAATAATGGTGGCCACACAAAATATTGACACTTCAGGAACTTTCACTAAGGGGTGTACTCACTTTTGTTGCCGGTGGTTTAGACATTAATGGCTGTATATTGAGTTATTTTGAGGGAAGAATAAATTTACACTGTTATATAAGCTGCACACAGACTACTTTTCATTGTGTCAAAGTGTCATTTTGTCAGTGTTGTCCCATGAAAAGATATACTTAAATATCTGCAGAAATGTGAGGGGTGTACTCACTTTTGTGATACACTGTATATCAGTGGCGGCTGCTGGTCTTTCAAAGAGGGGAAGCTCATTGTCGGCTTACATCATAAAATTTTTCAATTTATTTACACGTAAATTCTGCCTTCTTTTCCTTTTACAAGAAAATGGCCTGAAATGGGTTGCAGTTTGTCTTTCGACTTCACTCGCAAAATCCGCGATGGAACTGAAGCTCCCAGTGATTAAGTGACTAATGATTAAGTGTAGTGCTTTGGCAATATGAATGTCCCTATTTGTCATGCCAATAAAGCTTCTTTTGAGTTTGAGTTTGAGAAGTGACGGTGTAGCGCTCAAACTAGCTGTCAATCAAAACGGGATTCAGCCTTTCCACTGATCCTACAATCATCTTGCAGAAGCTCAGCGTCCACACCCACCCACAGCTCCATTCACCCCCACAGACGCTCAGCGTCCGGGGGCGGGACAAAATCGAGGCATTTATGCAATGACCGGCGAGTTTCGGAGCATTAAAAAAAAAAACTCAACGCAGTCCCATAGAAGTGAAGAGACGCTCAGCTTCTGCGGGCAAATGCATTGATGCTACGGGAATGTATGAGTTAAGTTAAGAAAATCGAGTCGATTTGTGATAATTAGCTGATTCTGAACGAACTCGTCTTCGAGATATACGTGTTCTAATGCATTTGTAGTCAATGAAATGTTAACACAACTGTACATATTTGACCATTTAATTTTGGACATTTTAGGGGAAGCTGAGCTTCCCTTGCAGTCTTAGAGAAATCGCCACTGATATATATACTGTATATATACTGTATATATATATATATATATATATATATATATATATATATATATATATATATATATATATATGCAGATACGTAGATAGATAGATGTTTGCACTTAATTAAAATCAGCCATTTAAGTTATTTAAATCTTTAAGTTTAAGTTATTTAATCAGTTTGGGGCAGTTTTTCAAGTCATATTTGGCAATAAGTTTGCTATTAGAAGTAACACAAGCAAACATACATGTTTCAGACATACATCTATGTTGGTTTTAAAAGACCACTGTGGTGACTTCATTTTTAAGAAAATACCACACAAATATAACTCATTACACCACTTTCATGAGCCACTTACACCACTAAGCAACATCCACTGAACCCGAAATATTTAATTTTTTATAAAATCTTACTTTTTATAAAAGAAAATGCCAGCATAAACAGTGTGTTTCATGAAGCTGGAAAAATCAAAGTGATTTGTTAAATTCTAAAACGCTAAAAAAGAGGTTGTTTGATACCTGTGCATTCTCATTGTTGCCATAGTAAATAGCAGTAGGTCTCTCTCTGTAGGAAGGAAGCGGCATCGGCAGATCACGGGAATTCTTGTTCTTCTCTGACAGACAGGGAGACCCTAAAGGGAAAATAAAAGAAAGTTTAAAACTAGGAAAAGAAAGAACAATGCAAAGAGAAAGGATGTCAGACGAACTGTGTGAAGTATTTTTAATTCATGTATATCATGCAATTTCAATGTTTTACCTCTCGCACTAGAAGGGGCAGAATTAATCATTTGTGAGGAAGAAGAGCGAATAGAGCTGAGACTGGAGGATGATGGGCTGGGCTGCATATGGTAAACGTTATATATAATTAACACGTAACAACAATATTTCATCTGCTAATGAATATGACAGAGTTAATAGTAAGCTTGAGAATGCTCACCTGCATAAGGGGAGAATCCTCTGGTTGGTCTATTAGCCCATCTGTTACAATCATTAATGGACCACCCTCGTTGGAGTGGTGGGACAAAGGAGGACGAAGAGAACCCATGGAACTTAAAAGAAGGAAAAGGAAAAAACACAGACACAGAAACACTGTAAGCTGCCTTCCAAAACTGGGACTGTTTCTTATTTTATTTTATACAAATCCCAGGTGTGCACACGTGCAGTAGCCAACTGCTTCTTTTCACATGCACAAGGCAGGCTCATATAAAAAAATCTGCACAGATTCAAACACCAATCTTATTATCCCCCTTCTCTTTGCAGGCGCCATCGATTAGACAGCTGAGATTTAAACTTGCTAGTGTGTTATACCACAGTGCTACCCGAGAGTCCGCGCCTTACATTTTCGATAGGAGACGCATCTGGACTACAGGCAAGCTAGACAATCACACACACACTCTATGTCTATGAAATCATGGTGTTGGGCATTTATGCCTGACATTGTCCGACTGAAATATACATGGGAGTTCCTGGAAAAACACGTCATCTTGATGGCAGCTTATGTCTCTCCAAAATACCAATCTAAGCTTCCACATGGTACCTTCACACATATGCAGATCACCCTTGTCGTGGGCACTAATGCAACCCCATGCCATAAAACATAATGTGTATTGCAGTTTTCAGCCTGAATGGTCTTTGGCTAAAACGTAAACTTGACTGACCACAGAACACACTTCCACTGTCTTTTGGTCCATCTCATATGACTTCTGGTCCAGAGAACTCACAGGTGTTTCTGTGCAAAATTAATATATGGCTTCCCTTTTGCATAATAATGGATGCTCCTTTTATACCCTTATACCCTTAGAGTCTTACTTTGCCTCTGTCCCAACTTTTTTGAGTGTATTGCAGGCATTACATTCTATTGTTTTTTTTATTTATTTACAAATAGTGAAAACATTGACGAATAGTTTTACATATCACTGTATGTAAACCAGCACATTTATATTTGCAGGTGCATGTTACACCCCTTACTATTTTAAATTGTGTAATAAACATGAATCTACGTAAAACTGGTTTGGTTATATGACAGTTTATGAACAGCTACTCTTGCAGTCTGTGGTAACCCTCTAAACCAACCAGGGCAGACAATACATAAGTGGCACCCCAACCCCAGTAAATGGCAGCCCGAGCATAACCTGGGTTTACAGATGGGGTCCGCTCCAAAAACAGGCCGGTTCCTTCGTGAGGCCCAAAATGCTGCAACACCAGGTGTGTTCCCAAAAAGAAATATGTGTGCTGGCATTGCACGCTAGTGAAAAACCAGACTGAACTGAGCAGCCTGATATCATGTTTTCAGAAAAAAACACAGGTTTGCCAACAGAGGAGCTGGCCAATCTAAGAGGGAGAAATCATGATATATACAACCCCAAATCAGAAAAAGTTGGGACAGTATGGAAAATGCTAATAAAATTAAAATGCAGTGTTTCTTACATTTACTTTGAATTTTATTTAATTGCAGACAGTATGTCTAAGATATCTAAGATATTTCATGTTTTGTCTGCTCAACCTTATTTCATTTGTTAATATACCTCCATTCCTGCATTTCAGGCCTGCAAGACATTCCAAAAAAAGTTGTGACGGGGGCAATTTAGGGCTAGTAATGAGATAATAAAAAAAAAAAAAAAAAAAAAATAATGATGTGATTCCAAACAGGTGATGTCAACAGGTGATTGTAATCATGGTTTGGTACAAAAGCAGCATCCAGGGGAGTCTTTGATGAGCAAAGATGGCCAGAGGATCTTCAGTTTGTCAACAAATGCGTGAGAAAATTATGGAAGTGTTTAAAAACAACATACCTCAAAGAAAGATTGGAAGGGATTTGCATATTTCTCCCTCTACAGTGCATAATATCAGTAAACGATTCAAGGAATCGGGAGGAATTTCAGTGCGTACAGACCAAGAGCACAAGCTTAAGCTGAACACCTGTGATTTTAATCCCTCAGACGACACTGCATCAAGAACCGCCACTCAACAATAGCTGATATAACCACATGGGCAAGGGATTACTTTAAAAAACCTTTGTCAAGCACTACAATACGGAGTTACATGCACAAATGCCACTTAAAATGTTACTTTACAAAAAAGAGACCTTGTGTTAACCATGTCCAGAAGTGGCGTTGACTTCTCTGGGTTCAGAAGGATGGGATTATTGTGAATTATTCGGCTGCTTTCTGGGCTTGTTGGGAGGATCCTCATGCCAAGAGGACAAATCCTATCAAGCACAGCAGCACCCTGCAGCAAAATAAAACACATAAACATTCAAATTGACTCTTACTATAGATATACATTGAACATAGCTGTTAAATGAAATGAAGCATAAATACTCACATGAGACAAACTATTTCTCATAACATGGAACTGATCCACCAGCTTTTTGTGTAGAGGACGCATTTCTGGATGCACCAACTTCTCATGAATGGCCAAACCAACTCCCAGAACGTGAACCTTAATTTATAACGTTACTGTGTAAAATTAACAAAATTCTGTATACAAATAAAAATAAATATGTATTTTGTCTTTGTTTTAGCCTGACCTGCTCTTGCATTAGCTCTTTCAATTGGTTGATTTTTTCTACCTCATCAGGATGGCTGCTGATGTAGTCTTTATCAAAAAATGCCTGAGGGAATGACAAGAATAACATGACAAAAAACATGTGCTATCTTTTTTACTTAAATTAACTGTGATATTTGGTAGAAGGCTGTCCTTGTATGCAAACTAACAGACACGTACATGGGTATATTCAAAGGGTATAATTAAACAAATCTGCAGTTGCAAGCAGATAGAAAGTGGGAAAAAGAATATTTAAATCGCAACTCTAAGTAATTTGTAACCTCGTACTTAAGAACACTTAAATTTACGTTTGTTTCCCGAAACCCTTTGAAACTAACATAGTACTTAAAATTGTTTGTAAATTACGAGTGTTCTGACCCATTCGTAACCCACTAAGTACTTCTTAACTTGAAAAGATAAATTCAGCTATTTTGCCTTAAAAAACAAACAAACTCACAGACGCACTGGTTCTATGCACGGCAGCAGAAAATATTAACTATCATATGTATATATATGTATAAAATGCATTGTGCAATGTCACAATCAACAAAGTAATAGGAACATTAATACATCCCAGAACTGAGCTTAATTATATTAGCGACAGCCCTGGACTTTTCTCTTGACCAGCCCACTACAAGCACATCGCGCCACACATATCACCCCCTAATCAAATGTTAGATGATTGATATTGATAGTTATCATCTATCTTACCACTAAAGTTAATAACTCACTATAATAAAAATTAAAATAATAAAAAAATAACTACAAACATATATATATATATATATATATATATATACTGTATATATATATATATACTGGTGCTGGTCATAAAATTAGAATATCATAAAAAAGTTGATTTATTTCAGTAATTCCATTTAAAAAGTGAAACTTGTATATTATATTCATTCATTACACACAGACTGATATATTTCAGATGTTTATTTCTTTTAATGTTGATGATTATAACTGACAACTAATGAAAACCCCAAATTCAGTATCTCAGAAAATTAGAATATTACTTAAGACCAATACAAAAAAAGGATTTTTAGAAATGTTGGCCAACTGAAAAGTATGAACATGAAAAGTATGAGCATGTACAGCACTCAATACTTAGTTGGGGCTCCTTTTGCCTGGATTACTGCAGCAATGCGGCGTGGCATGGAGTCCATCAGTCTGTGGCACTGCTCAGGTGTTATGAGAGCCCAGGTTGCTCTGATAGTGGCCTTCAGCTCTTCTGAATTGTTGGGTCTGGCGTATCGCATCTTCCTCTTCACAATACCCCATAGATTTTCTATGGGGTTAAGGTCAGGCAAGTTTGCTGGCCAATTAATAACAGGGATACCATGGTCCTTAAACCAGGTACTGGTAGCTTTGGCACTGTGTGCGGGTGCCAAGTCCTGTTGGAAAATGAAATCTGCATTTCCACAAAGTTGGTCAGCAGCAGGAAGCATGAAGTCCTCTAAAACTTCCTGGTAGACGGCTGTGTTGACCTTGGACCTCAGAAAACACAGTGGACCAACACCAGCAGATGACATGGCACTCCAAACCATCACTGACTGTGGAAACTTTACACTGGACCTCAAGCAACGTGGATTCTGTGCCTCTCCTCTCTTCCTCCAGACTCTGGGACCTTGATTTCCAAAGGTAATGCAAAATGTACTTTCATCAAAAAACATAACTTTGGACCACTCAGCAGTACTTTTTGTCTTTAGCCCAGGCGAGACGCTTCTGACGCTGTCTCTTGTTCAAGAGTGGCTTGACACAAGGAATGCGACAGCTGAAACCCATGTCTTGCATACATCTGTGCGTGGTGGTTCTTGAAGCACTGACTCCAGCTGCAGTCCACTCTTTGTGAATCTCCCCCACATTTTTGAATGGGTTTTGTTTCACAATCCTCTCCAGGGTGCGGTTATCCCTATTGCTTGTACACTTTTTTCTACCACATCTTTTCCTTCCCTTCGCCTCTCTATTAATGTGCTACCTTGTCACAATATTCTAATTTTCTGAGATACTGAATTTGGGGTTTTCATTAGTTGTCAGTTATAATCATCAACATTAAAAGAAATAAACATTTGAAATATATCAGTCTGTGTGTAATGAATGAATATAATATACAAGTTTCACTTTTTGAATGGAATTACTGAAATACATCAACTTTTTCATGATATTCTAATTTACGGCCAGCACCAGTATATATATATATATATACATATATATATATATATATATATATATATATTTCCAACACTTTTCTTTGGGATTAATAGTTCTATCCATCTATCATCCACAATTACAAATTCTACAGTATTTCCTAAGATTTACAGTTTCTTAAATGGTTCTATTGGATTTCCCCATCCTGTCTCATTAAACCGCAAGAAATAAAATCTTTAAACCTTTAACACTGGTAAATATGCTTTTTTCGCACTTTTATTCACACATGATTCACGTTTGTTCCAAATTAGTGCATTGCTCCGATGAGCAAAGAAATAAGTCGCATGTGTAAATACTTTAATATGTTGACAAGTGAAATGAACCATGTGAGCTATGCACATAATCACTCTAAAAATTTCCTGAACAACTGCATTTTCCGTTCTGTATTATATAGGACAAGATGAGGAGCAGAGACTAATGGTACCATCTCAAATTATATCCACCGCCCTATGTAGTGCATTATGTTGGACATGACATAATAGAACTTTCACAAAAAT
This sequence comes from Trichomycterus rosablanca, assembly GCF_030014385.1. NCBI lineage: Eukaryota > Metazoa > Chordata > Actinopteri > Siluriformes > Trichomycteridae > Trichomycterus > Trichomycterus rosablanca. Next base: position 27,316,078 of record NC_085994.1, on the reverse strand, counting down.
AGTCCTTAACACGGCTGGTTTAAAGCCCCTGGTATCCAACAGTAGCTTAGATAACTACTTATTAATCATTCAGTGCCTGTTAAAAGAAATGTTTTGTACTGTTAGGAAGTACCCTAAGTAGGGCATAAACGACATTTGAGATGGGCCCACAGTCTCTTCTTAAACGGCGTTACTGACGAAGCAGAGGCTCTGAACTCTTAACTATAGCTGCGTCCGGAATCGCATACTTCCATACTCAATAGTACGCAAAATGAGGACGCGAGAGCGGTTAGTATGTCCGAATACATAGTATACACAAAGAGGTACGTGAGAAGTACCCGGATGACCTACTTATTGGGCAGCCATGTTTGAGTATGCAAGCGATGCACACTTGCGGTCCGCTAATGTATCCCATAATGCAACTGGAGCTGCGTAGGCGTTCGAAGCGGAATAAGAAACAAGAAAGATAGCGAAAAATGGAGTCCTCTGTTCACAAGTGTAAGTAAGATAAATAAAATTAAAATTTTTAAAGACAAATAAATAACAAAAAGACGATAAATATCCAAAATTTTGGCGAGTGGGTTTTGTAATGAGTCTGTAACTATGGTGATATTACGTCATCACGTCATCACTTGACGTTGGTAAGATGGCGGATGTAGTACGTAGCGGTGTTGTGTGCATACTGCATACTTCTGTACTGAAAGTATGTACTTTTTTACCGGCTGAGTAGTGCATACTTCCTCCAATCTAGTACATACTCTGTAAGTATGCGATTTCGGACGCAGCTTTTATCTTTCTGCTCTCTGGCTATGCTGTAGTTCCTCACTGCCAAACAGGTTGTCCAGTTTCCTGCACTTTTCTGCATCTGCTTGCAGCTTCTTCTGTTTTTTATCATGGGCTTTTTCTGCACCTCCTTTACGCCTTTTTGACCATTTCTCCATCTCACACTCATTCACTATGTATTTTTTGTACTGGTGGTTGTGATTACGGTTAATCCTGGGGGAGGGACATTTATGTGATTGGCCAATGGACATGCAGCGAGGATACTGTGGTGGGCCAATGCACACTTCAGGATTATTATTCAGGAATATTTAAAACAGAATTTATTTTTCACTCCCTCAGCGGCCCACATACAGAGCGGCCCACCGGGAAAACTCCCGACCCTCCCGATGGCCGGTCCATCCCTGGTTGCAATTGCATATATACAGTATATATTTATTGAACTGTCCTTCCTAAACTGACTTTTACACTTGTTAAATCCCATTGGAAGCTAAATATAAAGTATTGGCATTTATCAAATTTTTTTTGCTTTTGTTTCCCACTGTTAAGTTAATGTTTTATCTTGGTTGCATCAGTACTTTGTATGTTTGTCTATAATATTTCTCTAAATAATCAGTAAAAAAGCAAGGCATTACACTGAACATTAAACCACCTCAGACGAGCAGCAGTAGATAAACTAGTAAATTATATCTTAATACTCATTCCACTGTTACATAAAAATTGTGTTTGATAAGTCTTTATGTCTGTTCTAAAAAGGTACCTCCTGATAGCGTGCTATTCCTCCATTCACTGCTGCATCGATCACACCATTAAGACACATGCTCAGCAGATTAATGTTGCCATGGTAATGGTGCTGCTGATACTGGCTAATTAGGGTGCGCAGTTCCTGGTTCTTATTTTCTACCATGTAAACAGCGTTCTTCAGTGGACTAACCTCCACCTGCACAAACACAGAATATGGTTTTACACAATGAAGCTCAAAGTAAAAACATGTTTTGTAAATGTTTTGTATACATGTTTTGTATTTGTTTAGGAAACAAAGTTATCCAACACACTGTAAAAACATTTCTTTTTTACTCGCAAATTAACAAATTTCTAAACAAGGTGTGATTATAGGCAGCCCTGTAAAATACTCATCTCACTTTTGAACTTTAACTCAATTGAACTTTAACATTAAAGTCAAAATAATGAGACTAAAAGGGGTTGCAAAGCCTCCAACAAACCACAGAGGGAGCCACTATATCCATATAGTATATAGTAAACACAAAGTGGTGAGGTGACAACTCATTCAGGAGGTCCAGAAAGACTTCAAAAGAAATGTCTTTAGCACTTATGACTTTACACAAAACAGTACACAGTACACAAAATGGGCAAACGTTTAAAGCATACAGAAAAACACTGCAAACTGGGTTAAGCAGCAGAACAATACGTTTTCTGGTCAAAGTCCTTTCTTAATTTTAATAGAGAAAAAAGATCTGATTTAAATCTGTTCTGCAACTAAAATTATTCCACAAATTAAAAACAATTAAATACTAAAATAAAGAAAATGTTTAGTTTTGATTATTCTTGTAGTAATTATTACTAATATGGTTTGTGCTATGGGTGGAAAAGTCCCTAAATAAATAAATGTTTATGTCAGTTGGTGTTCATTGGTGTAAGGATTTAAGGATTCAAAAAATAAAAAAATACAAAATGCAGCAAAAATACATGAATTTACTTAAATTTGATTTACAATGCTTTGTTTAATTATCTATATATTAATATAATAAATGTTTTTTATTCTGTAAGTTAATGTTTTTTTACCACATAGCAAATTTTTGTTAATGCAGTGGAGGAAAACAAGGGTTTAGCCACTTTTTTCCATTATACTTTTAGTGTATTTATCTACAAATGTGTTATTACAATATCTTTTATTCGGTGTACTAACAAATATAAAAATGGCAAGTATTTATAAGCATTAACAAATCTGTGTTTAAAGCACACATAATTGATTTTAAAAAGGGATTCATGTACCACAAATAATTGTTGTAATTATAGCTACAACCCTAAATCAGAAAAAAGTTGGGGCAGTTTGGAAAATGCAAATAAAAATGCATTGTTTCTTATACAATCAGTTTTATTTAATTTGTTAATATGCATTTATTTCAGGACTGCAGCACATTCCACAACAATTAAAAGACATTTTGGCAAAGAGGATACCAAGCAATTAAGTGTTTTGGGTATTATTTTGTCCCATTCTTCTTGCAAACATGTCTTTAGGTGTGCAACAGTACAGGGCTATCAATGGTGTAGTATTCATTTCAAAATTCTTCTTACATTCTCCATACACAAAATCCTGATTACAGGACTCTAAGCTTATTTTTTGGAGAAGGAGTTTTGGCTTAAGTGTACACAAAATGAAGATGATTGCAGGTGGTACAGTTAATTGTTTATTGTCCTTTTTGTAACTGTGTAACTGCTTTCAGTCTGACTATCTCCTAACTTGATTAAGCGATTGCACTGGAAGTAGCTGAATGCAAGTTACATACCATCATTGTAACTAACGCATTATGAATATTAATCAACAATGCTTTATGATACGTTTGATAAGTAAATAAAACATGTACACTCACCACCTCCCGTCTTTCCACCTCAAACCAGCGTGAGATACCTGGCAAAGGATGGCACAGAACCAGAGTTGTCCTCTCTATCCACAAGCTCTGCAAAAAAAAAAAATATATATTTCTATGCTTTTCTCTTTCCATAAATGTACATAAAAATAAAACAAATCCTAATTTATACTTACCCTAAACTCATTTTCTCTGTCTTTAGGTCCCTTGTGCAATGGTCGGTCATAGTGAAAGCGAGAAACATTGTTAATACGATAGAAACTTTTGATTCGCTCAGGCACCTTGTCCATCATCGGCCTATTAGACAGTTCTGACACTGGTGTTACAGTGTATATCTGAAGATCTACATGCCTATTTAGGATATAACTTAACATATTTGTCCTCATGAGATTAATTCAATTAAAAGATTATTTATAAAAAGTATTATTTTACATTAAGTTGCACATTTTGCACAACTTCCTTAATGCTATTACCACTACCAGTTTGAAAGAGTGAAGGCAAGTACATGCTTCATCCAACATACAGTACATGAAAGCAGACCCATTATTTTTTATAACTATAAAGCAATCAACATATGGATCAACATGTTTTAGATAAAAGTTTATATTTTATACTGGACAGGATACATTGAGCATTGCTCTGTTGAATGCTGTCATCTGGTTGGTTGGGGTGTTGCAAAACAATGGCTTGTGGGAACTCAATCAGCATCCTTTGCTGAAAGTCCTCCAGACGTTCATAATCATAGCCTCTACAGACAAACTCTTTATTCTAACACACACATACAAAATGTAATTATTTTTTATAATACATGTTAATAAGCTTAAATCCCAGCCTAAATGTAAAATCCTTGTTTATATTTTATACATTTAAAGTTAACTCACACGCAGGAAAAAGGTAAACTTTCGCCCATAAAAGCCCATTCTAAAGAACTCAGGTTCCAGACGCTTTTGCTCGATGATATTGTCATAGAAGCTGGCCTCCATTTTCTAAAACAGCACAATGCACTTAGCAAGTGCACTTAAATTATCATACATAATTGTGTATAAATAGCAACTCACTCGTATCCAGCTCAGGCTGTGGTAGTCATATAGTATCTCATATTGAAGAGCCAGTTCCCTGCACAGGGAAATCCCATACTCCCAGCACTGTGCATGCACGCACACACACACACGCACACACACACACACACATTGTTTTTTTTCGAAAAATGCAAAAGCCAAAGAAGAATGTCAGTCTTAGTCTGCTTTTTCTTTTTTATTTCAATTCTAAGGAGTATATGGAAATACTTTTTGTAAATTTAAACATCTGACCTCAGGGCACATGGCTGCCGCAGTAGCACCCACCTCTGCTGGCTTTTGTAGCAGGGGTTGTGCCTTAAATCTGCCAACCATAGTTACTTACATCCATGCAGAGAGATGACATGGTGATATACAGTCAAGCTGGAAAGTCTGCACACCCCTTTCACCTTCTCCACATTTTAGATTCATAATAGATTGAGTTCATTTTTTGTCACAAAATTCTACACAAACTAGCCCACAATGACAAAGTGAAAGCAGATTTTTAGCTAATTTATTAAAAATCAAAATGTTAAATATCATATGTACACAAGTGTTCACACCCTTTGATATGACACTCAAAAGTGAGCTGAGGTGCATTTTGTTTCCACTGATACGGCTTGAGATGTTTCTAAAATTTTATTGGAGTCAACCTGTGGTAAATTCAGTTGACTGGATGATTGGGGATTGCCAACACCTGCCTATACAGTATAAGGTGCCACAGTTGACAGTGCAAACTCCAAGCCATGGGGTCAAAGAAATTATCTGCAGACCTCAGAAACAGGATTGTGTCAAGGTATAGATCTGGAGAAGGGTACAGAAAAATTGCTGCAGCTTTACAGGTCCCAAAGAGCACACCATCATTCGTAACTGGAAGAAGTTTGAAACCACCAAAAATCTTCCTAGACCTGGTCGCCCGGCCAAACTGAGCGATCAGGGAAGACAGGCCTTGGCCGGGGAGGTGAGCGGGAACCCAAGGGTCACAGAGCTGCAGCGTATCCTTGTGGAGATGGGAGAAGACGATCAACCATCCAGGCAGCACTTCACAAATCACGCCTTTATGGTAGAGTGTCCAGACGGAAGCCACTCCTTAGGAAAAGGCACATGACAGCCCTCTTGAACTCTCAAACCATGAGAAACAAGATTTTCTGATTTGATGAAACCAAAACTGAACTTTTTGGCCTGAATACCAAGCATCATGTCTGGAGGAAAACAGGCACCGCTCATCACCTGGCTAATGCCATCCCTAAAGCAAAGAATGATGGTGGCAGCATCATAATGTGGGGATGTTTTTCAGCAGCAGGACCAGGGCGACTAGTCCTGATAGAAGAAAAGATAAATGCAGCTAAGTACATGAGATCCTTGAAGAAAACCTGCTCCAGAGCGGTCTGGAATGGGGCGAAGGTTTACCTTCCAACATGACAACGACCTGAAGCACGCAGCCAAGAGAACAAAGGAGTGGCTTCGGAGAAAGTCTGTGAATGTCCTTGAGTGGCCCAGTCAGAGCCCAGACCTGAATCCAATCAAACATCTGTGGAAGGAGCTGAAAATGGCTGTGTACCAATGTTCCTCATCCAACCTGATGGAGCTTGCAGGGATATACCAAGAGGAATGGGCAAAAATGTCCAGACACAAAGGTTCCAAGCTTGTAGCTTCTTTCCCAAGATGCCTTGAAGCTGTAATTGCTGCCAAAGGTGCATCAACCAGGTATTAGGCTAAGAGTGTGTACAGATTAGGGTTGGGCGATATTGCAGATTTTCATACCGTCTTCAAAAAATGCTGCGGTATATAGGGTGTGTTCGAAAAGCTAGGGAGCTCTCTACATATATTTTTATTTTATAATGACTGATTAATTCTGTCTACTGATGCGAAGCGGAGTGGGTGAAATACAGCCGATTAGACACACACACACACACACACACAGATAAAAAGAGCGCTAGTAGTATTATGACAAATAATTGAGAAAAAACTCGTTTAATTATGTTAAATCTGATTGGTTCATGGCGTGTATGTTTTAAAGCAGAAACAAACACAGGCACAAACACCTAAAGTCTCCGTTTTTAAGGTAAACCCGAAGCAGAAATTTGGCGCTTCACATTTTTTTAAAATACCGTCACCATTTTTAAATACCGTCATCATTTTTAAATACCGCGGTATACCGTAATACCGTCATACCGCCCAACCCTAGTACAGATACTGTATGTAACCCCTTAATTAGTCAGTAAAATAAAATTGCATATTTTTTAAACCCTGTTTTCACTTCATAATTATTGGAGATTGTGTGTAGATGTTTGAGGCAAAAAAAAAACCCAATATATTATAGAATGAGTCTGTAACGTAATAAAACGTGGAGAAGGTGAAAGGGGTGTGCAGACTTTCTGGCTTGACTGTAAATACTGAAGCATGTGACATACTATTTCACAGAAAGTTGCAAAAATAACAAAAATGTCCTCAGATACTGTTCTGAGAGGAAATTTCTTATAGTAACATTTACATTCAATGTAAACATTTCAGCAAATGTTAGTTATCTGTTATTGCTTAATAAGACAGCTAGTGGTGATGCAAAGTGGCACAGCTTCCTGCACAAACATATGACAGATTGCATTGACATTGTTCAAAGTTGTTTATTTTGCTAAAAACATAGCCAAATCCTTAGTAAAGTCATAATGACAAACTACTGATTCATGCTAGACAAATCTACTTTCTTGTGATTAAAAAAGTGACTTCTGTTAAATTACTAAGAATAGAGGTTTGATAAAAATATTAATGTAGACGCAATTACAACCACTTCCTATTTAAAATTAAAATAGTTTAGCAAATGGTAATCCAGTTTTAGACAAAAGTTGTGGGGGACCAGCATCTTAAATTCTTTATTTTGTATTCAACTTCAGTTTTAAATATGGTAAGGTAGGTGTCTGACATCAAACTGGTAAAGCATTTTACCAGAACAATAAAGGTGTCTTTCATGTTTACGTAACTTTATTTATTCCATGTATGTTGCAGCTTCTGCAAAGTGCAAATTCTTTAAAACTATCCCATCATGTTTTATTAACAAACATTATTTTTGTGCAAACATTAGTGCAAACATTCCACATAGTTTTTGTCAAATGCCATCTAAACATTTCATATTCAACTCCTGAGATAATATAACTTCTTGTGAATGTGTGCATGTGTACATAACATGCCTTGCCCTTGTTGAAGAAGTGCAGTATCTTTCGGCTGAGAGCTTCTTTTCGCTGCCACTGACTCTGGGCAGGGTACTGCAGGAGTTCACCGAGAGGCTGCTCACACCACTGTAGCAGCTCCCAATATAACAGCAATGTAAAAGCAGCCTCTGTTAATCACACACACACACACAAAACCAAATCAAAATAATAGCAGTAAGTCAGGCAGTTAATTTTTTTATATTTTTATTTAATTTTATAAAAAAAATAACTTAATAATTTTTCTTCCTCTTTTTACCTGTGTAGTTGTGCATCTGTAAATGGAGGTCACAGAGCTTGTGAATGTAGCGGATGTACATGTCCTCTTTGGTTATCTCATTCTTGTAAAAATTCTGCAGAATTCACAATTATTAAAAATAATGGTTAGAACAGACTAATACAAACACAGTATATCTGTATTACTGCATAATTAAGTATACAGTGTATCACGAAAGTGAGTACACCCCTCACATTTCTGCAAATATTTCATTATATCTTTTCATGGGACAACACTATAGACATGAAACTTGGATATAACTTAGAGTAGTCAGTGTACAGCTTGTATAGCAGTGTAGATTTACTGTCTTCTGAAAATAACTCAACACACAGCCATTAATGTCGAAATAGCTGGCAACATAAGTGAGTACACCCCACAGTGAACATGTCCAAATTGTGCCCAAATGTGTCGTTGTCCCTCCCTGATGTCATGTGTCAAGGTCCCAGGTGTAAATGGGGAGCAGGGCTGTTAAATTTGGTGTTCTGGGTACAATTCTCTCATACTGGCCACTGGATATTCAACATGGCACCTCATGGCAAAGAACTCTCTGAGGATGTGAGAAATATAATTGTTGCTCTCCACAAAGATGGCCTGGGCTATAAGAAGATTGCTAACACCCTGAAACTGAGCTACAGCATGGTGGCCAAGGTCATACAGCGGTTTTCCAGGACAGGTTCCACTCGGAACAGGCTTCGCCAGGGTCGACCAAAGAAGTTGAGTCCACGTGTTCGGCGTCATATCCAGAGGTTGGCTTTAAAAAATAGACACATGAGTGCTGCCAGCATTGCTGCAGAGGTTGAAGACGTGGGAGGTCAGCCTGTCAGTGCTCAGACCATACGCCGCACACTGCATCAACTCGGTCTGCATGGTCGTCATCCCAGAAGGAAGCTGACGCACAAGAAAGCCAGCAAACAGTTTGCTGAAGACAAGCAGTCCAAGAACATGGATTACTGGAATGCCCTGTGGTCTGACGAGACCAAGATAAACTTGTTTGGCTCAGATGGTGTCCAGCATGTGTGGCGGCGCCCTGGTGAGAAGTACCAAGACAACTGTATCTTGCCTACAGTCAAGCATGGTGGTGGTAGCATCATGGTCTTGGGCTGCATGAGTGTTGCTGGCACTGGGGAGCTGCAGTTCATTGAGGGAAACATGAATTCCAACATGTACTGTGACATTCTGAAACAGAGCATGATCCCCTCCCTTCGAAAACTGGGCCTCATGGCAGTTTTCCAACAGGATAACGACCCCAAACACAACCTCCAAGATGACAACTGCCTTGCTGAGGAAGCTGAAGGTAAAGGTGATGGACTAAACCCAATTGAGCACCTGTGGCGCATCCTCAAGTGGAAGGTGGAGGAGTTTAAGGTGTCTAACATCCACCAGCTCCGTGATGTCATCACGGAGGAGTGGAAGAGGATTCCAGTAGCAACCTGTGCAGCTCTGGTGAATTCCATGCCCAGGAGGGTTAAGGCAGTGATAATAATGGTGGTCACACAAAATATTGACACTTTAGGCACAATTTGGACATGTTCACTGTGGGGTGTACTCACTTATGTTGCCAGCCATTTAGACATTAATGGCTGTGTGTTGAGTTATTTTCAGAAGACAGTAAATCTACACTGCTATACAAGTTGTACACTGACTACTCTTAGTTATATCCAAGTTTCATGTCTATAGTGTTGTCCCATGAAAAGATATAATGAAATATTTGCAGAAATGTGAGGGGTGTACTCACTTTCGTGATACACTGTATATATATACTGTATATCTGTTTTCCCCTGCAAAGTGAAACAAGTACATTTTTTGCTTTAGTGAAAACCACTGGAAGAGATGTGATAAACGTAATTATTTCTGCACAAACATCAGGAAAAAAAACTGCAACCATATATTAAATGTATTATGCCTTTCTTGTCTCTTTTCTAATAGGATGACTTCGGCCATGTTTAAAATATGTGCATACGAATTATTCCTACCCCTTTCTAGTATAGAAATTGCACAGGAGTGCATAACAATTATTCCTACCCCTTCCTAGTATAATATACGTACAGTGCTGTGAAAAGTATTTATCCCATGCCCAATTTCTTATATTTTTGCATATTTGTCACACTTTGTTTTGATGTTTTAGATCAGTGGTTCTCAAACTGTGGTACGCGTACCACTGGTGGTACGTGAAGCAGCACGAGGTGGTACGCCAGATAATCTCGGAAAAGTAATTACATGCACCGAAAAAATAAATAATTTAATAATTATAAAAAATAAAAAAAAAATAAACAAAATGTGGAAATTACTAATAAAATCTGTTTCAAAGTTCTTATAATTCTGTTTTAATAAAATCAGTTTAATTAAAACGAATGTGTTTTTAAAAATATTCGGGGCTACGCAGCCACCGTACTTCATTACGTCTATACTTCACGTTCGCGGTTTCCATCTCGAAATTTCAGAAAAGTTATCAGTAAAGTTATCAGTAAAGTTATCAGTAGCTCTCTCGCTTTTATCAGAGCAGATCTGCGTTTGAATCTCACTGATCTCGTTCCTGACATCACGAGGCTGCTCCGCTAAACAGGCGCTATCACTGAAATGGTCAGTGGTAACTGCAGATATACTAGTGATGAGTCGTTCGCGAACGATCCGATTCTATTGAACGGATCTTTGAAATGAACGAAAGGAACCGAGTCTTTTATTTCTGCGCAGTTCTAGACTGTAATCCACCCATTCAGCTTCACATCAGTAGAGGGAATTAATCGTAAATTGTAATAAGAGCTGTTTATTGTCGATATTCAAATCCGAAACACTTTCAGTATCACGGAGAGCGACACACACACACACACACACACACACACACACACACAGAGAGAGAGCTAGTAGTATAATGGCAAATAATTGAGAAATAAACTATAAACTTGTTTAATTGTGTTAAATCTGATTATTTCATGGCGCTTATGTTTTAAAGCAGAAACAAACACAGTCACATCTATGCACAAGAGAGGATTGTTCTGAAACTTAATGCGATGCAATCACACAGTACGTCTCTTCTCTGTAGTTTTTTTCCTTTTGAAGTAACTTTTTTTTCTCGTTTAAGTGTTGTTTGAATTAGGAATTCATTTAAGGCAAGGTAGCAAAATTTGATATTAATATCGGGGGTGTCTTATAGTTTACCCAGTAGCGCCTCCCGAAGAACGAAGAGCCATTTCTTTGAACGGCTCTTTAAAAGGAACCGAGCCAAAAGATCCGGCTCCCTTCAAGAAGCCATAATTCCCACCACTTATATATACACACACACACCTAATTAATGTGTGCCACATGTGGTTCTGTGATGAGAAACATAGGTGGTACTTGGAAGTTTTGGTTTGATAATGGGTGGTACTTGGTCTAAAAAGTTTGAGAACCACTGTTTTAGATTATTAAACTACTTTTAATAGCTAAATAGACAATACACAAAGACAAGTTAACCCAAAATGCTTTTGTGAAATGATGATTTTATTTACTGAAGTAAAAATGCTATTCAGCTTCAATTGACAAGTGGGTTCAATTTCAATAACCACACCTAGGCGTGATTACTGTCAGCCATGTTATTTAAAAAGGTTATTTAGTCTGAAACTTCAATTCAATAGAACTCAAGTATGGCTTACATGACAGAGTTGCAAGGGGCAAACTACTGCTGACCTAAAAGAGAACAAAGGGTTGCCTCACATTTGCCAAAAAAGTTTTCGATAACCCCCCGCCTAAGATAATCAGGCTAATATTCTGATGAGTTAAAGGTGGTTTCCAGCTTTTTCGAAGACATGAGTTCAGTTACTTCTGGTGTAAAGTTAACACCCCATTCCACCATACGAACAACATACAGTAAAATGTTGGCAGTAGTCTAAGGTTGCTTAGCACATGGATTACTTTATATCATAATTGATGGAACCATTAATTCTGCTCTCTATCAGAAAATCCTGGGAAAAATTTCACTCATCAATTTGTGACCTAAAGCTCAAGCACAGTAAGGTTATAAACCAGGACAATAATCTAAAGCACACAAAAAAAGTCCATCTCTAACTTGCTCACAAGAGACAAAATTAAGGTTTTGGAGTGGCCGAATCAGTCCTGACTTGAATCCCATTAAGATGCTGAGTTTAGATATTCAACAGGCAGTTCATGCTTAAAGCCCCTCCAATGTAGCCACATTATGCAAAGAATAGGCCAAAATTCCTCCAGAGTGATGTAAAAGATTAATTGCAAGTTATTGCAATAACTTAAATATGTCACACAGCTAAGAAGAAATTAATTCATTTTCTTTTCAAATTATTTACATATTTACATTATTCAGCATTTTAAATTTGTATATTTAAGGCAAAACGGACATGTTGTAACGAAAAAATCATTTACCTATTGTTTACCAAATATATTTATTTATTCTTTGAATATTCATGAGAAATCTTGTACATCTACAGTATATAACAATAATAAAGGCCTGCATTTTATAATGAATTTGTATAATAAAGAAGTTACCATAATGTTAGCTCCCAACTTTTTACTGTCTGCATCCTCTCCCCTCACACTGTGCCTGTACAGATGAGATACATATTAACCATCTCAATTCATTATACACTACTGTGTACTATCCCCCAAATTTACCCTGGGTGCATCATGTAAACATTACATTTGCATTACTGTAACATCGCCACCTGCCATGCTTAGTTTGGCCCAGCAGGTGGAGGATGCCAAATTGGATGAATAAAATGTTTCTTTTTGAAATATACTTCAAAGCATTTCCTACACAATCAAACATTACTTGCTGCACTTGGGATGTAATTCTTTATAAAAGTTCCTGTGATTTAGCTTCCTTTGTTTGTTAGTATGGTTTATTAGTTATTTGTTTGTCTGTCTGTCTGACATGCCTGTTTTATAGTCAGACTGCCATTCCAGCTTTTTTGGCATTTTTGCTGGCATTGTTTTGTTCTGGTTTCTGGGGACCCAGCCAGTGTATAGTTGCATTCCTGTGTTATAGTTGCTACATGCATTCTTTGTGTTTTTGAGGGTTTTTTTATGGATAGAATGGCAGATTTCTTGTACATTTACTTGTACATTACACTACCAGTTTGCTGGGTTTTCTTGTCCTGTTCTCTTGTAAGCGTTTGGTATGTAACTCATTGGTGGACTGAGTAGCTGGCATTCTTGCACCCAAGCACTCCTTGGTTTCTTCTCTGAGGCTCTCCCTGTGCTTGTTTTGTTCTGTATTTTTTCTGCATATTTTTCCGTGCAGAGCTTCCAAACAAGCAATATGGCCACCTGTCTTCTCTGAAGTCTAGCTTTGGGTAGCGGCTTTGGTTAAGTTTTGTTTTGGGAATTTCTGAAGTTGCATTATTTTATTCATTTAGTATTTTTTTAACTCTCTGTTTTCATGGCTTTTAAGCCTCCTTCAATTAGGTTCACTTCTTAACACTGAAAGTATGAGTTTATGCCTGGTGCCTCCATTACTCTGTTCCTGAAGCTTGCCCTTTGTCTAGCCAGAGGCACTTGCCCCACATGATTGTTCATGGCACCTGATGTGGCGGTGACACAGATAGTCATGCCGTGATATTTATGGCAACATACTGTTTATACTGATACAGAAGGACTGTGCAACAGTAATATGCTTATAGCAGTAATTGTTTTGACAAAATTCAAAACAAGCAGCATCAACAATACAAATATTTATCACTACAAGCAACATCGTCAATGTTTCACCTCTTCCCAAGCAACCTAGCTTATTAATGCTGTTAATAGATAATTTATCCAAATAATGGTCTCTGACATCCTTGCCGAGTTTGTCTCAGTATGATATCCTCTCATTTCGTTTTTGCCTCTCCAGCTTTCAAAATGCTTTCAAAATGCTTCAAAAATGTATAAAAGTAATGCAAGTGTCTTTGCTGCTATTTTCTGTATCGAAAACAACTCCATACTGTAAATACAAAGTAACTCACCAGTTGGAGAGAAAATAACCAGTATATGTGTGTTTATTTTTGTCCATGTTGGTGTATTATAGAGTCTTAAATACAGATAGCAGTATGTAAAGAGTTAAATCCCTGTATATGAAAATTAATAATAATAATAATAATAATAATAATAACAAATGTGAGATTCTCTCTGTGATGTTTACATTATGTGGTTTATGAGCACACAGATACTAAATAAATATATGGCTTTACATGTGCATGTTTGGTTCTGTCTAGTTCCACCGATTTCAGCCACTGGTTGTTTTCTCCCAAATTGTAGGTCTCTTTGTCCCCATCATTAACCATTATTTTTTGTGCTTAAATATTCTTAGTTTTTCTTTGTTTAGTGCTTTACATGTGGCCTCTGTCAATTTTGTTAAATAACTATTTTATTATTTACCAATATGGATTTGTCCATGACAAAGTTTACAGTCTGCATTAACTAACACTATTTAATTACAATTTGTGAGCTTGGGCTAATTAACAACCCATCAATGTTACACACTTGTGCCTTGCTTTTACTCAACTCCAATTTTATATATTTAAAAAAATATTGTTATTATTTAATCAGTTAAAAGACAAGTTCATGCTGTAATAATACATGTGAGTAAATAAAAAAAAATCATAAAAAAGTGCAGCCTGAGGTGCAAGGATTTCCTTGCATGTGTCAAATGGTTGTGTCAATTGAAACGTAATACCTACATGATGCTATAGTGCACAGTGATACACACACACCTGTATTCCAAAAGTCTCTCTTTTAGGCGTGTAACTGAAGTGAGAAAGGACACCCCCGTTTCTCTCCATGTCTCCTGCTCAATCTTTTCCAACAGACTAAAAGACAAAAAAAACTATTAAATTATGAGAAATTACAAGTGCTGAAAAAATAAAACAGCTGATAAAGTATTATATGATACCTTGGATATGGGCCAAACAGCTGGGTCCTAAAAAAATCAAACTGGTTTAATTCAGTAGTTTTACGTGATGGTACAACACATATGCATTTGTTTAGATAATTACAGTTATATAAATAAAGAACCTGACAGGAACCAACTTTATGATTATACGATAAAATAATAGCAACAAAAAAGATTTAAATAACCAGTATTTTATCATTGCTAAATCTATGTTCTTTATAAGTTTTTGTGTACTGAACAAATTATTATTTAATTTGCTTAATGCACGCTGGTATGTATTAAAAAAACAGGACTGCCATTCACATTTTAAAATAGTACTGACATTTAGGGACTTTATTTTAGTAATTTCTGGATTGCAACCCTGTCCCAGATGTATTTCTGCCTTGCACCCTGTGTGTCCAGGTGGTGCGACACTAATTGCAACCTTGTTCATAAATTAAACAAGGCAATTTTATCTCAGTGGTTAAGGTACTGGACTAGTGCTCGAATGGTTGCTGGTTTAAGCCCCACAACTACCCTATATTTAAGTCCATAACCCCTAATTGCTTGGAATGTGTTTAGGTCTGTTTACTATATTTACTGGTCTTACTTAAAATCCAGCATTCTGTTTCAATAAAGTGTGAAATGGTTTCCAAAGTTTTGTTTTGGGTGGCTTTTTAAAGCACTTTTAAAAGACCTTACTTTAAAATAAAGCCTACTTTAAAGGTTGACTGGTCAATATTTTATTGTGGAATGGGGTTTAGCCTACAAAGTACATAGTAAAACACAAATGTCAGTCATACAATAGACACATTCATAGACATGCTTTAAGAGCCCTGCAATTCTAAATAGCAGAGATAGCAGATTCCTGCGCTAAACTGCCATTACTGGGCAATCAAGAAATAAAACTTTGCACTCTTCAATGGCTTACCTTGTAACTTTCACCCTATAGTCTTTAAATAAGTGTCTGTATTTAATACGTAAGTGCACCTATTTGGCTGTTAGAACTCACAGTAATCCAAATAATTCTCTGTAGTTTTCCTCTCCTTTGCCATCTGACATTGTACTATCTAGCTTATCCATCAGCTCAGCCTCCACCTAAATGCAAATAAAGACACATACACATCTAAATAAATGATTCATTAACAATTAATCAATGCATTTTACCAAATTTAAATAAAATGCATGTTGAACCATAGAAAGAAACAAGGAATTAAGAATCCATCAAAAAAATCATAAACAAATAATAACTGTTTTATGCATGCATTTATGTAAGTCCTTCACTTCTAATTTAACTTCAATTTGGCATACTGTTTCAAAGTCATATACTTTGCACATAAGTCTCAGATTTGGGCCAAATTGAATGAAGTATGGCTGAGTTATTAGCCAAAGAATTTTAGAAGCTCCCCCCAGATGGGTTAATTGACATAATAGTCACATATTAATTTACATGGTGCATTTATCAGTTTTAGATGACATTTAGATTAAACAGGTGTAAACTCTTACAGTAGTTTAAAACAGATTTTTCTTTAAACATTAAACAAATTTCTTATCAATCGAACAATCTTTGTTTACAGGATATTATCTTGCAAGTTAAAAAGCAACCTAGCACTGCAGTTACACCATATTTTTGTGTATAAGTTTTGTGACAATCTGTAAAATGCTTTCTGAGTTAGAGCAGTATCTGTGTGCTTTATGCTTGGCATGCTCCACCCATGTTTTTGATTGGCATCTGGCAAAAATGCTGTATTGGTCTTTGACGTCAAAGAGGCACCATTTTGGAAGTATTGTTTTAGTCAGCGGTAAAGTGAAAGTAGCAGCATATAACCTACATTATTGTTTTACATTTTTGTAGCAGTGAAAGCTGGAGAAGCAGAAATGAAATAAGAATATATCATACTGAGCCACAAGCATGCCAGGAACTGTTATTTGGACAAAATTATCTATGAACAGCAGTGGTGTAATTGTAATAAAGAAATAATATTTTGTTACAGTACACTACATTTCCTAATTTAAATGTATACTTTTAATCCGATACAATTGCCCAATGCAAATTTGTTACTTGTTACCACAAAATAAAATGGCAAATAATTTGTTGGCCAAATAATGTAAGATATGTGACAGATTGCAAGCAAACAGGTGTGGCAAATCTGTGATCTGCGCTTGTAGGTTAGATCAGTGGTTAAGAGCATTAATGCGCAAGTTATTTTGATTTCCACCCAACACCAGGCATGTCAGAAGCTAACAACATGGTGGTGACAGCACCCATGACCATATTTACAAGAAATGTTTTCATATGTCAGAGTGAGAGATTCGCCGTATCGGATGAAGTGCCTTATGTTTACTCAAAGATACGGAAATATCAGCATTTCAGAACTCCCTATCCAACCTAAAGAAACACATTGATTTAAGTTAAGAATGATTAACAATAAAGCCGCAGCATCACAGTATTTAATTTATAATAATTAGCATTAGGGCTGGGTATCGCCAATAATTTCCTGGATCGATTCGATTCCGATTCACAAGGTCCCGATTCGATTCGATCTTCGATTTTCGATTCGATTTTCGATTCGATTTTCGATTCGATTTTCGATTCGATTTTCGATTCGATTTTCGATTCGATTTTCGATTCGATTTTCGATTCGATTTTCGATTCGATTTTCGATTCAATTTCGATTCAACACATTTAGGCATATTTGAGTTACATTAACAGGTTTTGTTTAAATATGTAAAGATGTTCAGGGAACGAATGTGATAATTGTACAAAGAACACTCATTATTAAAAATATTTGTGTATTTTGTTTACATAAATAATTAATCCCAAACAGAAAACAATAACATTCATTTTTTATTATTATTTTATATGTCTGACACGCTACAACATTGTAAATGTAATGTAAACATACACCTGGCTGTTGAACAGCTTATGCCAAGTTTACACTACACGACACTGATTAACACCTGGTCGCTGTAATGTTCACACTACACGACTGATCGGCGATGGGGGGTTTTACACTACACCATCTATCACCAGGGGGAATCACAGGCGAGCTTCTCTGGTCTCCAAAACTACGTTTTGTCACGAAAACACACGAGTGATGAAAGGTTTAATGATACCACGTCCAAACATGCACATCAACAAGTAGCGAGCAATCAAAGTTTGTGCGCTGATGAAATAAATGAATCTGAGTAAATTTGGCAACACGAGCAGCATGGCTTGTTCTATAGTGAGTTGGAGGTTAATAAATAGAGAACGATCAGGCCAGAAATACTGTAAAACTCGAGTGTGCTGATGTATTCTGATAGAAACTATATTGCGCTCCACCACCTGTTTACAACCTCTCCCCTGTGTTTCCCCTCGCTGTTTCTCACATTGATTGAGAGCCGAGTTTTGATCGCAGAGCGAACACCGAGTTCCTCCCGAATCCAGCACCGACCCGTCGCCGAGCGAAAATCAGTGCAAAAAGTTGTGTAGTGGTCATAACTTGAGCTTCTGCCATGCTAAACTGATGTGCAGGTCAGATCTCGTTGCATGAAAAAACACTGGCTGGTCACGCGAAATTAAAGGGGGTAACAGATTTCCGTGTGCACCGTAAAAAGGGGCGTATTTAAAAGATCGATCTCGCGTTTATATGAATCGATATTGGATCGTTCAAATAAAGATCGATTCGAATCGAAAAATCGATTTTATAAACCCACCCCTAATTAGCATTAACATTGTTCAGATATCTAGCTAATATTTTCAATTACATTCGAATCACAGTTACAACGTTCCACTTAAAAAACTCTTAAAAACTTTAAAAACGTCCATAATTTTCAAAAACTCACCTGTCGACAATACAGTGGTTAAAGGTTATAGGTTGATGGGATATAATATTTATTATTTGAATTTTTATTAACAGCATTTACTTTTACTTCTACTTTTTAAATACTTAAGTAGTACTTTTACTTAAGTATGGCTTTTGGGTATTATCCACCACTGATTAACAGCATTGATAAGCTTAGTTGCTTGGCAGCTGGTGGAACTACGACAATGTTGCCACGATGTAGTGTTGAATGTTTGTATTGCTGCTGCTTATTTTGCACAAAAAGTGCTGTACTATGTTTTTTGTCTGTGGTTACTTATAAGTGCAAGTACAGATATTTCAATTTTATATTACTCTATCATACTGTATTATTATATTATATTATATTATATTATATTACTGGACTATATCACTTCTCACCACTGATTTGCACACACTCTTAAAATGGTTATTTAGTCAAGACAATGGTTTTGGTGCATGTAAGACTGGGTCAAATGCAGCTCTATTGATAACACAAGTCAAAAGAGATGAAGCAACAGCACACAGTGTACTCTTAAACTGTAGGTGGACACAATAGGAATACATAGCCTTTCCTTAAGTAACTACTTTTGTATTAATAGTACAGCTGTATTCACGTGAATGTTGCATTTTAACGCTGTAGATATTTAATATTTAAGAAGGATTGTACAACCCCAAATCAGAAAAAGTTGGGACAGTATGGAAAATGCAAATAAAATAAAAATACAGTGTTTCTTAAATTTACTTTGACTTTTATTTGATTGCAGTTTGAACCCAATATATTTCATGTTTTTTCTGCTCAACGTCATTTCCTTTGATAATATACCTACATTCCTGCATTTCAGGCCTGCAACACATTCCAAAAAAAGTCAGGACGGGGGCAATTTCGGGCTAGTAATGAGATGAAAAACTAAATAATGATGTGATTCCAAACAGGTGATGTAAACAGGTGATTGTAATCATGGTTTGGAACAAAAGCAGCATCCAGGAAAGGCTGACTCTTTGATGAGCAAAGACGGCCAGAAGATATCCAGTTTGTCAACAAATGCATAAGAAAATAATTAAAATGTTTAAAAACAATGTACCTCAAAGAAAGATAAGAAGGAATGTCCATGCATTTTTTAACAAAACAATGCAAAACCACATGCTGCACACATTACAAAGGCATGGCTGAGGAAGAAGAGGGTATTGGTACTGGACAGGCCTGCCTGCAGTCCTGACCTGTCCCCAATAGAGAATGTGTGGAGAATTTTAAAATGACGACCCCGTACTGTTGCACATCTTAAGACGTGTTTGCAGGAAGAATGGGACAAAATAAAACCTGAAACACTAAATCGCTTGGTAAGTGTGGTGAAAAGGAATGGCAACATTACAAATTGGTAAATGCTTTACTGTCCCAACTTTTACTGTCCCAACTTTTTTGGAATGTTTTCCTGAAATGCAGAAATGGATGTTTATTAATAAATAAAATGAAGTTGACCTGACAAAACATTAAACATCTCAGGTTCATACTGTCTGCAATCAAATAAAAGTCAAAGTAAATGTAAGAAACTCTGTGTTTTTTATTATTTGCATTTTCCATGCTGTCCCAACTTTTTCTGATTTGGGGTTGTATGTTTCATCAAAAAAAAAGTAAACAAAAATAAAATGTTTAATTCAATTCAATACAGAATAGACTTAAGCCCCTAAATACTTCCAAAATGGTGATTAAGCCACAATTCACTTCGGTTTTACGTCCCCTATGAAAGACAGATAGAAATTCCAACATTTTTGATCATTATTAAAGTTTAAGTTCTTTGGGTTATTTTGATGCCAGATTTGTGGATGTGAATGAGGGTGGCACGGTGGCTTAGTGGGTAGCACTGTCGCCTCACAACAAGAAAGTCCTGGGTTCGATCCCCAGGTGGGGCGGTCCGGGTCCTTTCTGTGCGAAATTTTTCATGTTGTCCGCGTGGGGTTCCTTTTTGTAGGACATTAGACAGGTAATCAGGGGAAAGTAATTTTGTTGCTACATCAAAGTTTGACCATCAGGTCAGTTGGACAGAGCTTAAGAGCCTGAGTAGTGTGAGGAACTACTACCTGTTGACCAAGTCTCATGATTTACGGTTTGGTCTTTGTGTTTTGTTTAATCAGAGAAAAAGTAAGAAAAAGAAGAAGAGGAAAAATTCTAACAAAAACAATATAGTTCAAGCACCTTTGTACTTTTTTACAATTCTTGTACTGCCAAACCTTCAAAACATTTGTACACAATTAAAAAATTAAAAAATATTAAATTGCAATGTATGTATTAAGTAAAAAAAAACAACACTAATATATACACTCACAACGTTATTAAAACATCTGTACATCTGTTCATCATATAATCCTACTACATAATTTAGTAGCAGTGCAATGCATAAAAGACAAGGATGAAGAGCCTCAATACATATTCAAATCAAACATCAAAATGGGGTAAAATGTTATCTTAATGACTTCCAGGGAGTAGCAGTTCTACTCATGCAGAAAGGCATTTTATATGAAAAAGGTTTAAGGAGAATCAACAGACTTGTTCAAGCTGACAGGAGGGCTATCGTACCATAAACTATTTACAATCATGGTGAGCATTGGAAACTGTTGCCTAATCTGACAAATTTAACATAAATCCATTTAACCATAAATCCATGGCGGGAGCATAATGGTGTGGGAAATGTTTTCTTTGCACACAGTGGCCCCCTAAAACCAATCAAGCATGGCTAAATGCCAGAGCCTATGTGAATATAGTTATGGACCATGTACATCCTTGCATGCCCACAACTTATTATTTTATAATGTTTTTCTTTTAATATGATAGTGCATTATGTTACAAAGTACAAGTCATCCCAAATCGGGTCTAAGAACATAATAATAAGTTCTGTGAACTTTAGTGACTTTTTCACAGTGACCTGATCTAAATCTAATAAAGCATCTTCTCTTAGAACTTTTTATATGAGAGTAAAAAAGCTTTGTGATGGGTTAGCTAATCAGAAATGTAATTTTTTTGGTTTACGAGCTCCTGGGCTGTTTACTGTGCCTATGTTTTTCTTTGTTTTTGTTTATTTTTTGTGAGCTTTGTTATGCAAACCCTATCACATACACTGCTTAACATTGGGCAGCACATTGCAAATAGTTTTTCAATGATTTTCACAGAAAAGTTTGATGGGCATGTTTATTTGGATATGTAAAATAGATGTGAGCTGGCTTTTTCAAAGTCAAATAAGCAGAAAGGCATCAGGCCCAGACGGTATCTCACCAGATGGTGCTCCTATCTTTACAAAAATCTTCATTAAGTCACTGGAGCTGTGTCCCATCCAGCTTTAAATGCTGCATCATCATCCCAATCCCCAAGAAACCCTCCATCATGGAACTTAATGACTACAGACCTGTTGCTGTAAAATCTGTGGTCTTTCAAAAGACACATATAAAGAATATCACAGGCTCTGACTCTCTGCAGTTTGTCGCTTGAGGTCAGTAAATGATGCAGTCAACATGGGACTGCACTACATCATAGAACATCTAGACAGCCCAAGAATTCTGTTTTCACCTCTGCGTTCAACATCATTACCCAAGAAATCCTCTGCTCCAAACTGTCTTAACTCAACTGTATCCCCTGTCCCAACTGTATACCCTGCCATCTGTCAGTGGATCACCAGCGTCCTAACAGGACACAGAAGGTGAGGCAGGGAATGTCACTTCTGCCATACAAACAGTCAGCACTGGTGCTCCACAATGTCTTCTCTCAGTTGCTATTCTCTCTCTACTCATCTCTACAGACCCAACAGTTAAACACTAAAGTTTTCAGAGGACACTAATCCAGGATGGCCATGAGTGTGTATATCGGCACGACTGTTTAGAACTTAAGGTTCCTGGGAACTACCATCTTCAAAGACCTGAAGTGGGACTCCAACACTTAACTCCACCCTCAGAAGGGTCCAGTAGAGGATGTTCATTCATGCTGTTCTTTTATTTTTTGTATGTACATTACTTAATGCACAACAAAATGCACAAAATGAAAAATGAAAAAAACAAAACAAAAACAAAAGAGAAATCTAAATAAAATCTATATTTGGTGTGACCCCTTTTGCCTTCAAAACAGCATCAATAGGTACATTTTCACAAAGTCAAGGATTTGTAGGGTATGTAGGGTAAAACACAGTCAACTGAATCAGAAACAGTTAATACCTGTTAGAGGAAAAGCTACGAAGGTGAGGTTGTGAAAGACACTCTCATTTCACAGGCCATACACCATGACAAGACTAAGCACAGCAAGAAGACACACTGCATCAGCAAGATCTCACCCAGGCAAAGATTTCAAAGCAGACTGATGTTTTAAGATGGGCTGTTCAATCTCTTTTTAAGAAGCACAAAGAAACAGGCAATGTTAAAGACCGTAGACACAGTGGTCAGCCAAGGTAACTTAGTGCAGCAGATGGAAGACACATAATGCTTAATGTCCTTTAACATTGAAACTTGTGCCATCAGCTCAGAACTGGCAGAAACCAGTGGGACCCAGGTACACCCATCTACTGTTTAGCCAGAAGTGGTTTACTTTTGCCATGAAAACCAAACGACTCAACCATGCACAAAACATAGAAACCGGGGTGCAGAAAAATGGCAGGAGGTACTGCTGATGAGTCAAAATTTGAAATATTTAGCTGTAACAGAAGGCACTTTTCTTCTCCAAAAGGCTGAAAAGTATTACAATAATTGCTGTCTACAGGCAACAGTAAAACATGGTGAATGTTAATTGTAAATTTGGGGCTGCATTTCAGCAAATAGAGTTGGGGCTTTGGTCAGGATTAATGGTGTCCTCAATGCTGAGAAATACAGGCAGATACTTATCAATCATGCAAATACCACTAGGCATCTGATTGGCTCCAGATTTATTCTGCAGCAGGACAGCAATCCCAAACATACAGCCAATATCATTAAGAACTATATTCAACATAAAGAATAACAAGGAGTCCTGGAGGTGATGATATGGCCCTCACAGAGCCCTGATCTCAATATTTTCACGTCTGTCTGGGATAACATGTAGAGACAGAAGGATTTGAGCAAGTCTACATTCAAAGAAGATCTGTGGTTAGTTCTCCAAGTGTTTCAAACAACCTCACTGTCGAGCTGCTTGTGTGCAAACTGTGTGCAAGTGTACCAAGAAGAATTAATGCTGTTTTAAAGGCAAATGATGGTCACACCTATTGATTTGATTTAGACTTCTCTTTTGTTCATTTATTTTATATTTTGTTAATTGACAAAACTATTAATACTTTGTCTGAAAGCATTCACACTTTGCAACATTTTTCCACACCTGCCTAAAACTTTTACACTGTACTGTGTGTAATTTTTTGTTTATCTGTGCATTATCTGTATATTGTTTTGCCTGTATACTGTACTGTCTGTATCTTGTATAGAGCTACCAACAGCCAGTAATTTCTTGTGTGTGCAAACATACCTGGCTGTTATAAAGCTGATTCTGATTGAAGGGAAACTGTGTAATGGACTGCAAACCACTATTTTAAATAAAACAAACATTCTTAGCTTGAGATAATACGTATTCTTTTATTATGTCACAAACAAATCAGTATAAGATAATGATATTTGCAAATAACACACAAACACACCTGTACACACACACACACACACAGACAGACACACACACACACACACACACACACACACACACACACAAACACACATATTTTGTGCCTCTGACTCTGACCTGTTTAAAGTTGCCATTTTTACGCTGTTCCAAGTCCATCATTTCATGGAAAATAGGAATCATAATGTTCCTAATCTCAGCCTGAGGAACCAGAGTTACTTCTAGAAAGGGCCCCATCATCCCAGGTGTAAAGTGAGGCTTGTTATTACCTTATTAAGAAAAGATTTCCATAACAGGTTTAAGGCATTAATTGTGTAAGGAAGAACATGCAGAATGAGTTTATTAATTCTTACCTAGCTTTTGCCACATATTGTACAGCTCATATGCCATCTGTACTCGCAAATCTCCATATCTGTTTAACAAAGCACACACCTACAGATGTAATACCTTACAGCAAATGTACGTATGTTTACATGTACAGTGTATCACAAAAGTGAGTACACCCCTCACATTTCTGCAGATATTTAAGTATATCTTTTCATGGGACAACACTGACAAAATGACACTTTGACACAATGAAATGTAGTCTGTGTGCAGCTTATATAACAGTGTAAATTTATTCTTCCCTCAAAATAACTCAATACACAGCCATTAATGTCTAAACCACCGGCAACAAAAGTGAGTACACCCCTAAGAGACTACACCCCTAAATGTCCAAATTGAGCACTGCTTGTCATTTTCCCTCCAAAATGTCATGTGATTTGTTAGTGTTACTAGGTCTCAGGTGTGCATAGGGAGCAGGTGTGTTCAATTTAGTAGTACAGCTCTCACACTCTCTCATACTGGTCACTGAAAGTTCCAACATGGCACCTCATGGCAAAGAACTCTCTGAGGATCTTAAAAGACGAATTGTTGCGCTACATGAAGATGGCCAAGGCTACAAGAAGATTGCCAACACCCTGAAACTGAGCTGCAGCACAGTGGCCAAGATCATCCAGCGTTTTAAAAGAGCAGGGTCCACTCAGAAAAGACCTCGTGTTGGTCGTCCAAAGAAGCTGAGTGCACGTGCTCAGCGTCACATCCAACTGCTGTCTTTGAAAGATAGGCGCAGGAGTGCTGTCAGCATTGCTGCAGAGATTGAAAAGGTGGGGGGTCAGCCTGTCAGTGCTCAGACCATACGCCGCACACTACATCAAATTGGTCTGCATGGCTGTCACCCCAGAAGGAAGCCTCTTCTGAAGTCTCTACACAAGAAAGCCCGCAAACAGTTTGCTGAAGACATGTCAACAAAGGACATGGATTACTGGAACCATGTCTTATGGTCTGATGAGACCAAGATTAATTTGTTTGGTTCAGATGGTCTCAAGCATGTGTGGCGGCAATCAGGTGAGGAGTACAAAGATAAGTGTGTCATGCCTACAGTCAAGCATGGTGGTGGGAATGCCATGGTCTGGGGCTGCATGAGTGCAGCAGGTGTTGGGGAGTTACATTTCATTGAGGGACACATGAACTCCAATATGTGCTGTGAAATACTGAAGCAGAGCATGATCCCCTCCCTCCGGAAACTGGGTCGCAGGGCAGTGTTCCAGCATGATAATGACCCCAAACGCACCTCTAAGACGACCACTGCTTTATTGAAGAGGCTGAGGGTAAAGGTGATAGACTGGCCAAGCATGTCTCCAGACCTAAACCCAATAGAACATCTTTGGGGCATCCTCAAGCGGAAGGTGGAGGAGCGCAAAGTCTCGAATATCCGCCAGCTCCGTGATGTCGTCATGAAGGAGTGGAAAAGCATTCCAGTGGCAACCTGTGAAGCTCTGGTAAACTCCATGCCCAGGAGAGTTAAGGCAGTTCTGGGAAATAATGGTGGCCACACAAAATATTGACACTTCAGGAACTTTCACTAAGGGGTGTACTCACTTTTGTTGCCGGTGGTTTAGACATTAATGGCTGTATATTGAGTTATTTTGAGGGAAGAATAAATTTACACTGTTATATAAGCTGCACACAGACTACTTTTCATTGTGTCAAAGTGTCATTTTGTCAGTGTTGTCCCATGAAAAGATATACTTAAATATCTGCAGAAATGTGAGGGGTGTACTCACTTTTGTGATACACTGTATATGTTTGTGTATGTACCCAGATAAGCCAAAGCATTAGAACAACCAGCCTAATATGCTGTTAAAATAGCACTGAAAATTTACAACCCCAAATCAGAAAAAAGTTTAGACAGCATGGAAAATGCAAATAATTAAAAAACACAGTTTCTTACATTTACTTCGACTTTTATTTAATTGCAGACAGTATGAACCTAAGATATTTCATGTTTTGTCTGGTCAACTTTATTTCATTTACTAATGAACATCCACATTCCAAAAAAAGTTGGGACAGTAAAGCATTTACCACTTTGTAATGTTGCCATTCCTTTTCACCACATTTAAAAGACGTTTTGGCACCGAGGATACCAAGCAATTTTCAATTTTACTTTTCTGCATTAATGCTGCCATCACAGAAGTCTAAATTACCTTTGCCAAGGGCACTGACACAGCCCCATACCATGACAGACCCTGGCTTTTGGACTTGTTGCTGATAACAGTCTGGCTGGTCCTTTTCGTCTTTGGTCCGGAGCACACGATATCCATTTTTTCCAGAAAAAACCTGGAATGCTGATTCATCTGACCACAATACACGTTTCCACTGATGGGCCATCCTAGATGCCGCTAAGCCCAGAGAAGTCGATGCTGATTTTGTACCAAACCATGATTGAATCACCTGTTGACATCACCTGTTTGGAATTACATCATTGTTTCGTTTTTTCACCTCATTACTAGCCCTAAATTGCCCCCGTCCCAACTTTTTTTGGAATGTGTTGCAGGCCTGAAACGCCGGAATAGAGGAATTACAAACAAATGAAATGAAGTTGAGCAGACAAAACATGAAATATCTTGGGTTCAAACTGTCTGCAATTAAATAAAAGTCAAAGTAAATGTAAGGAACACTGCATTTTTATTTTATTTGCATTTTCCATACTGTCCCAACTTTTTCTGATTTGGGGTTGTACATGCAGTTTGTCGCCACAATAACTCTTTGTTTGGCATGTACCAGAACCATAGATTTTATGTCTTCTGGTATCAATGAGTCTTGGCTGCCCATCAACCTGAGGGCATTTTTTGGCTTGACCTTCCTCTGACCACTGTTTATGGGTACTGAAGTACTTTAGAAGATACTTCAACCCAGTCATCTGGCCATAATGCCTTGGACCTCATCAAAGTCCATTTTGTCTTAATAATGTATATGTTCATACCTGTCCAGTATTCGTTTCCTCTTGACTTGACTGAGAGACTCAAGCTGCAGGCTCGGTTGACTAATAAATAGCACAGCCAAACTAAAGAAGGAGTTCCATAGCTGAAACCAAAACACATCATCAACCCCACACACATATTATAAATTTTAGTGAAATGTCAACACTTAATTTGTTTTTTTTAACATGAAATTGAATAAATCCTAAAATAAGATTCTTACAGTATTCCGGTAGAATACTTTAATTAAGTAACAGTATATATGTACATAAGTACTTTTGTTACTTTAGGCTTTACACACTATTAAAATGGCAATGCTAACTATTGTAGAATCCATTTACCTTAAAATCAAAATCTGAATCTGAAAAGGTCTTGTACAGTGGAGGGGTCAGGTAATGTGCTGTTGTCACAATAATCCTGCACAAGAAAACAGAAAAGTGATATAAAGCATAAAAATGGCACATATCTCTGAAGCTTAATGGCCATGTTTAAAATATTTAAGGAAAGTGATTAGAAAACTTCATGACTAAGGCCCTACCTAATTCGTGGCCATGAGAATCGTGTCACAGATCGTAAAAATTAGCCGTTTCCCATGAAATATGCAATTTGCTGTGAAATTAAACATTTAAGGTTTGAGTGTAGCATTTTTACTTGTGTTTACCTGGGCATTCTGGATATTAACCTAGCTTTTCTGAAGACATTTTATAGTAGAGTGCCAGCATTTGTGGTCCCTGGCCGAGGCTATAGTGCTTCTGTACTGCTTCTAAGGCACTAATGTAATTTGTGCGTCTAAAGACCACCTGCAGTAAAACCTGGGGTAACAATACTTGAAATTGAAAAGGCTGGGGACTGCAAAGTATATGGGTCAGAAAGCCCATTTTGGAGGCCCTAGTCACTTTCAGCCTCCCAACAAAAAGATACTGGCCCAGTTCCAAGCAGTAAGAAGGGTGATCGTAGAGGAAGAAGCAGGGGTCATATGTCCAAGTAAGAGCATCACCCATAGTAGAATTTGATAGCACCTGTGATGCTTTTTACCTTCCAAGAGTGGAGGATGCTCTGGGGGCACTGGGACAGGCCAAATTCTACTCTACACTTCTAGTCTGGGTATTGGCAGATGGAGGTGGCAGAAGCTGTCAAGTATAAAACTGCATTTCATACACCTATGGCAATACGGATGCCATTCGGGCTGATAAATCAACATTGCTGATTTACTTGGATGACATAGTGATTTTTGAGGAAAGATGGTGTTTAATAGACTGAGACAATATCACCTAAAGCTAAAGCCCCAAAAATGTCACCTGTTAAGAAAAGAGGTGCACTACTTGGGACATGTGGTGTCAACTGAGGACATGTGGTGTCAAGACAGACCCAAAGAAAATCAGTAAAGTGGTGGAATGGAAAAGGCCAGAGAACTGAGCTGTTGCAGTTTCTGGGTTTTCAGAGATATTACTGCAGGTTTGTTAAAGGGTATGAGGCTATTGCTGCACATATGTACCTTCAGGTGACCCCAAGAGGAAAAAAGGGGCAAGAAAAAGCCTTTTAGCTCCTGGGCCACCATTTGAGTGGACTGATGATTGTAAGGATGCCTTTTGGACTCTGAAACTTAAGCTTACCACTTCTCCAGTGCTTGGTTATGCAAATTACAGCCTTGTATCCTTCAGACTGATGAATCCTTTGGAGAACTAATGGCGGTGTTAGCCTAATGCAAGATAGCCTGGAGCAAGTGATTGCATATGTTAGTTGGGGTTTAAGCTCAGCTCTAGCCGTGCCTGTCAAAGCAAAAGATAAGAGCAGGGCAGAAGGATGACGTGTTTTGTATTATAAGTCACTGAACACCAAGCCTAAACAATCGGGACGTGGTGGTGAAAGATGACATCTTGTATATACAAGTGACATAAATTGAGAGGCCCATTTGTTCAACTTGTGCTTTTGAAAAAGTTTTGTTGTTACGTAAAGGCCTCACTTAGGGATGACTCTGGGCATTTTAGGGTGGAATGCACATTTGCATTGATCAGAGAAAGGTTTTACTGTATTGAAATGTTTTCTGACATCAAGGTATGGTGTGAAAAATGTGAAAGGTGCTGTCTCATAAATACACCAACTGCACGTCTTTGTGCCCTTCCAGTCGGCATACATACCAATGTTCCGCTTGAGCTCATCTGTGTTGACTTCCTGGCATTAGAGAAATCCAGAGGAGGGTTTGAGAATGTTCTAGTAGAGACTGGCCACTTTTCTTGATTTGCCCAGGCCTACCTGACTAAGGACCAAAAGGCAGAGACAGTGGCAATAGGAGGACTTTCTTCTGTAAGTTTGGTTTACCAGCCAAACTCCAGGGAAGGAAGTTTAAGAGTACAGTGGCCAAAGAGCTTTGTAGACTTATATGCACAGTAAAGACACGTACCTTTCTGGACTACCCACAAGAAAATGGAACTACAAAAAGATTCAATCGTACCCTGATAAACATGCTCGGCATGCTTTTTTTCACACCTCAAGGCCAACTGGCATGAGCATATTGAAGAAGAAACATAATGATGTGAAAGCGAAATCCAGGCAGTTCTCACCAGGTGAGTTCTAGTCAAAGCCTGTTACACTGAAACGAGACAGAAACGAGGCGACCGGTGAGAGCCAAAGCCTTACCTGGTTGTAAAAAAAAGCCTGGGATTCCTGTATGTTTGGTGCCATTTTAAGATGGCGAGGTGGAAAGAGTAATTCATGAGAATCTCATGTCCCAGTGCATGTTCCTCCCTTTAGGACACCAGCAAATCGAGGAAAGTGAGAAAGATGAACCGGGCATGAGTGGTGATATAGGCTCTGGGGCCGAGGACAGTGATGAGAGCATAGACTGTAACTATTGGTAGAGGACAAGATAATGAGAAGAGGGGGAGATGTGGTAGAAGGTCAGAATGAGCAAAAGTAGAACCTGCGCTAAGGCTTAAATGATTTACACACTAGGTTAGCTACCTAACCAATAGCAAAACACTGCTGTGCTTCAACATCACAAAGTAATGCAACACAAAGGAAAAATACCACAAATATGGGGCAGCATGACACCATGCACAGAACTTGGGTTACATTAGCATTATCTGTTAGCATTGCAGAGATTAGTACTGTTGGTTAGAAATAATCATTTTAGTTTAAGGAACTTTCTTGTTTCCATGTAGTTAGCATTAGCATAGGGTTAGTTCTTCATGTACTTTTAATCTGCCTGCTTAGTTTCCTGGTCCTTGTGTATTCCTGCTTCTTGTTAGTTGTGTGTTCCCATGTTGGTTGTTATGTGCATTGTTCCCCTTTGTTGATATTGTTGCAGTTATGCTTTGTAAATTATCTAAGAATTGTCTTAGTTCCTATTGTTGTTCCAAGAATAACTGAATCTAAGAACTGTCTAAGAATTCTGAGTTATTTATTGTTTACTATTCTCAGTATTATTCAAGTCTTTCTTGCATTATAGTTTCTAGCACCATCTTGTTATTCTGTTCTGTGTGTGTAGTCATGTTTTCTTGGGTTTTCCCTGTTTTGTTAATAAATCAATTTTGATGTTTCAGCCTTTGTGTCATGTTAAATCTCATAGCACTTTGTTACAATGTGCATGTTCTTTTTTACTCACTCCTTCCATATTTTAATATACCAAGCAGCTTAAGATACATATTCAATACCTTTTTTTTATTTATTTATACTTTAGACCACAATTTTATTCTGCCATTATACATACTACACCCAGTGAATTATAAATGACTTACTGGCTGGCTAGAAGCCTCATAACACTCCAGTCTTTTGGAAACACACCAAGCTTCATCAGGTTTCGGAATACACAAAAGATCTTCTGCAGAAACTCCTGTTAAACTCAAAAATTTACACACAATCAGATATTGTATGTAGTAAAACAGTGTACTACACACCACATAAACAAAAAAAAAACTCCTTGTTTCTACACTCACTGTACATTTTATCAGCTCCACTTACCATATAGAAGCACTTTGTAGTTCTACAATTACTGACTGTAGTCCATCTGTTTCTCTACATACTTTTTTAACCTTCTTTTACTCTGTTCTTCAATGGTCAGGACCCCCACAGGACCACTACAGAGCAAGTATTATTAGGGTGGAGGATCATTCTCAGCACTGCAGTGACAATGACATGGTTGTGGTGTGTTAGTGTGTGTTGTGCTGGCATGAGTGGATCAGACACAGCAGCGCTGCTGGAGTTTTAAAATACCGTGTCGACTTACTGTCCACTCACTATTAGACACTCCTACCTAGCTGGTCCACCTTGTAGATGTAAAGTCAGAGACAATCACTCATCTATTGTTGCTGTTTGAGTTGGTCATCTTATAGACCTTCATCAGTGGTCACAAGACGATGCCCATGGGGCGCTGTTGGCTGGATATTTTTGGTTGGTGGACTATTCTCAGTCCAGCAGTGACAGTGAGGTGTTTAAAAACTCCAGCAGCACTGCTGTGTCTGATCCACTCATACCAGCACAACACACAATAACACACCACCACAATGTCAGTGTCACTGCAGTGCTGAGAATGACCCACTACCCAAATAATACCTACTCTGTAGGGGTCCTGGGAGAGTCCTGACCATTAAAGAAGGGAACATTTAAATCACACATCGAATCTCGATGAACGAAAGATTCATGTTGAAAATACTTTACTGATATAAATTGTGTAATTAATTAAGAACTCTAATTCATACCGAAAATGAAAGTAAAACATTGAAATCATAGGGTCATTCAATTTCCGAGAATTTCATCACGGCAACTCATAATGTAACTCAGTAGTGTGTATGGCCCCCACGTGCCTGTATGCACTTCCAGCAACGTCTGGGCATGCTCCTGATGAGACGGCGGATGGTGTCCTGGGGGATGTGTTCCCAGACTGGATTAGGGCATCAGTGAGCTCCTGGACAGTCTGTGGCATGACTTGGCAGCATTAGATGCACTGATACCCAGGTCCCCGAGGTTCTCAATTGAATTGAGGTCTGGGGAATGTGAGAGTCAGTCAATGGCATCAATGCCACATGAGGCCAGGCATTGTCCTGCACCAAGAGGAACCAAGGGCCCATTGCACCAGCGTAAGGTCTGACAATGGCTCTGAGGATTTCATCTCAGTACCTAAAAGCATTCAGGGTACCGTTAGCTATCTCAGACTCTGTTGCATGTGCTCAGTGTGAACCTGCTCACATCTGTGATAAGACCGGCCGCCAGTGGTGGACCTGTCAATTCTGGTGTTCTCTGGCAAATACCAATCAAGCTGCACAGTTTGTTCAAAAACATGCACACCGGTAGCCCGCTGGAGGTCACTTTGTAGAGCTGTGGCAGTGCTCCTCCGGTTCCTCCTCGAGCAGATACCGGTCCTGCCGCTGGGTTGATGCCCTTCTACGGGCTAGTCCTGCTCTCTTCGTGTAACGGCCCGTGTCCTGGTATCTCCTCCATGCTCTTGAGACTGTGCTGGGAGACACAGCAAACCTTCTTGCAACAGCACATATGGATGTGCCATCCTGGAGGACCTGGACTACCTGTGCAACCTGAAAGGGCTGAAGGTACCACCTCATGCTACCAGTAAGGACAAGGATACTAGCAAAATGCAAAACTAGAGAATAATCAGTCTGGATGGATAGGGAGAGAGTATTTGTCTGTGGCCACCACCTGCAAAACCATTCATTTTTGGGGGTTGTCTTGCTGCTGCCTCTCCTGTGCACCTGTTGTCACTTTTATTTGCACCAAAGCAGGTAAACTTGATTCACAATCGGTTATGCTGAAAACGGTTTTATGATTTGTTTCTGTTTTTTTTTGTTTGTTTGTTGCATTATATATTAAATGATGTAACTTATTACTATTGGTGTGGTGTGTATTTTCTATTCATTTATTTTATCAGCAAAAAATCATTGTTTCCGGTTTACCTTAAGTTCATCTTTGCTGTGAAAGTTGTTAAGCAGGTGGTGAAAACGCAGCTCAGACATCATTTTTAAAAGAGACAGGAGACAGGACACATATTCACCCTGCAAGAACACAAGGACTTTGTCACATGTGAATAAAGCTAGACAAAACCTGGCATACAGTATTTCTGAAAGTTAATTAATCTGAAGAATTTAGTTTAGGACATTTGTAAAACAGTGTAACAAGTGACCTGAGCTGATCTAAGCAGTGGATATATTTAAACCAGATCTGTAATTGGTAAAAAGATAGTGTAAAAGAAAGTATAAATAAAAATGTTGCAGCTACATAATATTGGCTATACAAATTAAAAGCAGATTTGTAGTAATTCTTTCTCCTAAGCCCTGCACATACATAAGAACAAATGTGTAGATTACAAATTAAACCAAACAAATGGGTAACAATCATTTTTACATTTTGTATTGACTTATAGTCACTCTCAACATCTGAATGTAATCTTTGTGATTCACATAATTTTTAGTAAAGTTTTATTATATATCAACATAGAAACTATCTTTTAAATGAACAGTGGCCAATCCCTTCTGTACAATTCCAGTAACTTGTAGAATCTGTTACAAAGTGTTTTCTAATGTTTAAGTGATGTGAATAGTGCTTTCCAGCATATATTTGGATCAAAGGGCCACATTCAACCAAGATTGCAAAGACAAGGTCCAGTGTGTCATTCTTATACAGTTGTATATGGTACTGAACAGGATTTTTTTTTGTCGTGGTAGTCCTATTATTATTAAGATTATAATTATTTATAAAAGTTCTAATGACATGAATATTCCTAGTGATTATGACGACCTGAGGGAAGTCTTTTCTAAGAGTAAAAAAGCACTACTACCGCCACATAGACCTTGGGACTGCTCAATAGACTTGCTACCTGGTACTTCCCCTCCTAGGAGCAGAGTGTACCCATGGATGAATACATTGAGGAAGCTTTGAAGGCAGGTTACATTCGTCCCTCTACCTCTCCTGCAGCAGCTGGTCTCCTTCCTTGGTGGATGCTTCGGAGACAGGAACTGGTGCCGTATTATCTCAGAGAACTGGTTCACCCCCCAAGCTGTTTACTTGTGCATATTTTTCTAAGAAACTGAGCACAGCAGAGAGGAACTATGATGTGGGAAACCGCAAACTTTTAGCAATAAAATTGGCCTTAGAGGAATGGAGGCATTGGCTGGAAGGGAGCTTTACAATCTAAAGGCTGATACTTAGTCCAGGATTTGGGAGGTGGAACCCTGGAACACTAAGGAGGAGAGAATACTGGACCCCAGTCACATTTTGGTGCCCATCAGGTGGGAGATTATAGACAAAATTCTGAGAGTCAGGGAAGATGAACAGATTCCTACAGACTTAAAGGTAAAGAATTTGTGCCCGATTCACTAAGAAAACAGATTATTGAGCAAGTTCATACCTCCCTTATCACTGGATTTTGTTAAATCATGCAGCATTTGTGCCCAAAGCAAAACCTCAAGACAACTTCCTGCTGGGCTGTTAGAACCTTTGCCTACCCTTGTGTTGATTTCATCACCAATCTGCCTAGGTCGCAATCAATACTGTTATTCTAGCAATTATTGACAGATTTATCACGGGTTGTAAACTGATCTCAATGATGAAATTACCAACATTGATGGAAACCACAGAAGCATTTCTTCATCATGTCTTTCAGCATTATGGTCTGCCCAAAGACATAGTTTCTGATCAGGGTCCCCAGTTTACATCCCATGTTTGGAAGGTATTTCTCTCTATGCTTAACATCAATGTCAGTCTTATGTCAGGGTACCACCCTCAATCCAATGGGCAGGTGGAGAGGCTCAACCAAGAAATAAGGAGGTTTCTAAGGTCTTATTGTAGCCGCTCTCAAGGTGAATGGGCGCATTTTCTACTGTGGGACGAATATGCACTTGGCAGCTCGGCCACGGGTCTAACTCCTTTTTTAGTGCATTCTAGGTTTCCAACCTCCCTTGTTTCCTTGGTTGGGTGAGCCATCATCGGTGCCCTCTGTTGATGATTGGATGCAGAAGTCAAACCTGGGAGGAGGCCCATGTATGCTACAAATAGCTGTACGTAGGTATACCATTGAAGCCAATTGTCATTGCTGACAAAATCCATAATTAAGACCTGGACAACTGGTATGGATTTAAAGTTAAAATTACCTAGTAGAAAGTAAAGTCCCAAATTCATAGGCCCGTTCAAGATCTTAAGACAAATTACACCTGTTTCTTATCAACTAGACCTACCACCTTCCTACAGAATCTCTCCTACATTTCATGTGCCTTTGTTTAAACCTGCCTCCCCATCTTCCCGGGTTGACCAAAAGCCAGCAGCCACACCCCCACTCTTGGAAGTGGATGGCTCCCCCAAATATAGTGTACGCGAGTTGTTGGACTTTAGACGCAGAGGTAGACATATGTTCTACCTGAAGGACAGGAAAGGAATACAGTGTGGAGGATAGGTCCTGGGTACCCGTGGAGGACATTTAGATTCTTCTCTCATTGCTGACTTCCATAGGGACCATCCCGATCGTCCTGCTCCCAGGCCCAGAGGACGACCCAGACGCAGAGAGTTTAGGTCGTTGGGAGCTGTCTGTCTGTCAGCTCATGTCACATCTGAGGCTGCCGGTTCCCCTCCTTGCCAGCAGAGGGCACTCTCGCCTGAGTACTAGCTGGCTGATGGCTCACCTGATCCCAATCAGTGGCCATCTTGGACTCTTTAAAAACCCTGGTTTTTGTTTGACTCACTGCAAAGTCTTGTATTAGGTATGTAGTGCATTTCTGAGCATTTTCTTGGTTCTCTTGTCTTTCTGGTTACATTTACATTGTTGGCATTTATCAGACGCTTTTATTCAAAGCGACTTACAGTTGTGACAGTATACAATCTAAGCAATTGAGGGTTAAGGGCCTTGCTCAAGGGCCCAACAGTTGCAACCTGGCAGTGGTGGGGCTTGAACCGGCAACCTTCAGATCACTAATCCAGTACCTTAACCAGTACCTTAACCACTAGGCTACAGCTTCCCTTGCTTTCTGTTTCACGGTTTATCGATTGGTTTTCTGTTTTGGTTTTGTTTGCTTTGGATTTTGGCCTGACTACTTGGTACTAACCCTGTTTGTTTGTGACTACTCTTGTGAACCAATAAACCTGCACTTGACTCCACTACTTGGTAACAATCTGATTGTGAGACTTCACAAAGATGAAACAGGATATAGGACGATCGGAGACCAACTGAAAATCAGTCGAAACACAGTTGCAGCAGTAAACAGGAGGTATAGAAAGACCCGTAGTACCACTAGTCAGAGCCTCAGTGGCCGTCCTCCTAAAATGACGCCACAGACAGTACGCTACTTGCACAGTCTATCTTTGAAAAATGGGGGAGGGGGTTGGAATTTCTGTGACAGCTCAGAAAGCAAAAAGGACATTGCATAACGTCAACCTCCATGGATGGCATCCAAGAAAAACCCCTTGCTTACTCCTTTGCACAAAACTGCAAGATTAAACTTTGCTAAAGAACATGGAAAAAAGGCAGATAAATATTGGGAGTTCTTTGGTAAGATAAGATCAAAATTAATGTGTTCAGCTTAAATGGAGCATCTTTGTCATAAACCTGGCCAGGACTACCATAGACCACCAAAAGTGAAGCACAAAGGTGGGAGTGTGATGATATGGGGCTGCATGAGTGCAAAAGGTTTTGGGGAGAAGACATTTATAGATGGCACCATGAATGCCTCTGGATATACCAAAATACTGGCTGACAAGATGACTCGCAGTCTCCAGATGCTTGGCAGAAGAGCATGATAATACAAAGCACACTGCCAAAATCATAAAAGAGTTTCTAAAGAAGAAAAAAGTAAAAACTATTACCTGGCCAAGTATGTTGCCTGACTTAAATCCAATGGAACACCTTTGGGGCATTTTAAAGAGAAAGCTGGAGCAACATAACCCCTCAAGCAAAGAGCAGCTGAAAAAATTGTCCCTGAAGGATGGCAGAAAATCTCTCCAGATATTTCTGCAACACTGGTATCTTCCATGCTGAGAAGAATCGAGTCTGCCATCATTAAAAAAATTTAAGATTTGAATCTCAGTAATGAAAGGCGTACTGACTTTAGTTACATGAAGTCTCTTCTGTGGGGGTCTGTATTTTTAATATAGTAAATCTAAACTGTTTTTAATCTTACATAAGAGTAAATACACTATTGTTCACTTTAGAAGTAATGCATTACTGAAAGTGACACAATTTTGAATTATATTTGACATTTAAGTGATATTGCACATGGGTGTACTCACTTCTGTTGTATACTGTACATATGTATGCATTGTTGTGTGGCTGTGTGTCCTGGGTACTTTGCAAACTTTCATAGCATGTAGTGGTTCATATTTCCCACATTATTCATTAGTCTGTTGACTACATGTTGCTTTAGATTCAAATTACACTAATGTAGTGATTAATGGATGTGTGAATAACGAAAAAAAAAAAAAAAAAAAATGCATGTTAAAAAAATAATATTATAATAGCTTTTTTCATGCCTTGCTAAAAATAAAAACACATAGGAAAAAATCCTGACTCAGTTTGTCATAATTCATGCATCACCATCACCGGGTCTCGAAGTAGACCCCTGCTCAACTCGACTCAACAACAAAGCATGAAAACATTCATTTAGACTCGTCTGTGACTGAGCCAATGTCACATTATTAATTGTAGGTATTAGGTTGCCTGTTGTAGCTGGTGAACGTGCCCCGGGTTCCCAGCGAAGCAGGCGTTACAGAGCTCAGAAAACTAAGGCCTTAAGTGGTAGGTCCACTAATTAGGGCTGATCACCCGCAGCTGTGGGCTGGCTTATTTAAGCCAGCTCCGCACAGCAGCGGGTGTCGCACCTTTTGTTTGTTTTCTCTCTCTCTGTGGCAGCTCGTCCACGCTCTTTCGTAGTCCTAGGTGGTACCCCTGGTGGCACAAGGCCATTCGGGTGTGTAGACCGCAAGGTCGAGATAGTTAGCTTTGCTTTTACCTCTTTTAGAATAGCGTGGTGCGACGCCGTGCAGTCCTCGAACTGCTTTTGTTTTCTCGTGCAGCATTTAGCACTAGCGGTTTCATTCAGCGCCGAGATACGACGCTGGAACTGAGCCTCGCTATTGTCATTGGATTCCATAACCGCTGGGTGGCGACTCTGTTAAGCGCCCGGTTGTTCCGCCAGCAACCCCGGTTCGAATCCGCATTCGTCTGCTTGCCTAACTGAACCTGTTTCCTTGTTTCAGATCAGTGTGCTTCAGCTACTGCGTCTGTAAGCGATGGGCGCGCCGATTGATAGTTATTGTTAACTCATTCAGCACTAGCGGTTTTATTCAGCGCCGAGATTCAGCGCTGATATTGAGCTTCGCTATAGTGCTCAAAGTTAGTATTGTCATTGGATTCCATAATGGGTGGCGACTCAGTTAAGCTCCCGGTTGTTCCGCCAGCAACCCCGGTTCGAATCCGCACCTGTGAGTTTGCCTAACTGCACCTGCACCTGTATCTTTCTCTCTTGTTTCAGATCGTTGTGCTTCAGCTACTGCGACCGTAAGCAAAGTATTGCTGATTGATATCTACGCTAGCTGACCGCTGTGCTGGGGCTAGATTTCAGCTGAGCTTTTCTCCCGCATCTGCTCACCGTAGCGCTTTCTGCGCTTACACATTTTGCTCTCCCGCGCTACATTGGCGCGGTGGTAACGTTCCCGGCTCTCACCTCAAAGACCGGGGTTTGCGTCCCGCTCTCGTTGTTTTTCCCTTTTGTCATTTTTAGTTTTGCTGCGTCCGCAGCTCCCGTCGGAGTTTCCGATCGTTTTTTTTGGGTTTTTCCTTTTGTTCTTTGTTTATCTTTTAGTTATCATTAAATAAATAAAGTTTATTATTTTGTTTATCTCTGCGTTTGAGTCCTCCTTTCTCTACCACGTTACAGTAGGTAGGTAGGCCTAACTATAGTTATTTAATTTTAATCACAATTAAATAAGAGAAGTGACAGAGGTGGGTTCGAACAAGAGACGGAAGTTGGGACGGAGCAGCGAATGTTGCTTAAAAATGTAAATGTACTTTTCTGCATTAATGCTACCATCACAGAAGTAGAAATTACCTTTTACCAAAGGCACTGACACAACCCCATACCATGACAGGCACTGAATTTTGGACTTTTCAAGGGTTCTTAATAACAGTTTGGGTGGTGCTTTATGTCTTTTTTTCCCAAAAAAGTCTGGAATACTGCGCATTCTTTTTTTTGCACAGTAAAGGTTTAAGTGTCATTTGTGAATGTAACTGTAATGTATTGTAGTGCTTCATAAAGGTTTGTCAAAGTAATCCCATTCCCATATGGTTATATCAGCAATTGATGATTGACGGTTCTTGATGCAGTGCCTTCTGAAAGATCTGAGATCACATGTGTTCAGCTTAGACTTGCGCCCTTGCCCTTTATGTACTGAAAATTCTCCAGATTTCTACCTTTATTTTTAAGGCTTGTTTATTTTTGTGACTTGCTCTTCCATTGCTATCGTCAAGCTTCTTTTAGTGCTGTTTAAAAACAAATTTTGCTAAGATTAACATTTAAGAAAATTGCATCTGGTTTTGCAAGACTACAAAAAAGAAATCAAGAAAAGAGAAAATGAGTATTGAGAAAAATGTACTGTTATTTCTGCTGTGCACTGAGGACAGCGCTGATTCTTGCTGTTTTCTACTGCTTGGCTCTTACTCATGATGGAAAGGAGAGTCTGCAGAAGAACATCTAATAAGCTCTCCACCATCATTTCCACTTCATCCTGTACACAGAAAGACTCCTACAAGAAGAAGTAAGAAAGGTGGAATTAGCTTTCACATTAGACAAGTTAGACTTAATGACGAATTAATCACTTATATTTGCTCAGTGTGTAAGTGTACCTGGGCATTGGTGTTGAGGATAGAAAAGATGCTGCTTAGGATACTGGCACACAGTATTAACTCTTGCTGCTGTCTCAGGTGTAGGTGAATGTGATGGAGGACTACCGGGAGCAGTATACTTCGAGATTCTGAGTCAGGATGAGAGGAATTGACATGCATGTGTTGTCAAGTATTTTAGGTAACTCTACCACTACTTTAATATACTGTACTATACTACTGTAGCTACAGTGCATGTTTTTACTTATTTTGTTAGAAAATGTTAAATATGTCACTACAAAATTGGCCTTTGCCATTTAAAATAATACATGAATATTCCTTATTCATATGCAAAAGTGAAAGGCCATAAGTTTTGTAAAATGCAAAAGAAATCTGTGATTTGTTAATTCTCGTTGAAGATTTGCAATGTTTTCACTATTCAGTTTAACTGTATTTTTAAATATAGAAACATTTAGAAATGTAATTCCTGCAACACTCAAAAAAGCTGGGCAGAGGCATCAATTGTACCTTTACGTATACAGATGGTTACAGACCTTAATTATTTGCAACTGTGCATTAAACTGTTCTATTAACTATTTTCTGTTTCTACTATTTTGTACAAAGTCAAGTCAAGTCAAGTCAAGTCAACTTTATTTATATAGCGCTTTTTACAATATACATTGTCTCAAAGCAACTTTACAAAATCCAGGACCAACAGATACAAAAACCCCTGTTGACATGGGTGTGACATGACCTATCTTTGCTTGTCTTTGATAGATACCTTTGGTAGTACCTTTACCTGTTACCAATTCACCTGCTTATTGTGGAATGTTTTTAAATGGTGTAACCTGAATATTTTATAAACCAAGGCATATAATTAAAAAAAAAATTATTTTACAAAATACAAGCAAATTGGTCAGCCTAATTTATTTGAGTTAAATGTTCAAGCTAACTTTAACATTTACTAACTTTTCTAAAGTTACTAACTTTACTAAAGTTGGGACAGTATGAAAACTACAAATAAAATAAAAATGCAGTGTTCCTTACATTTACTTTTATTTGATTGCAGACAGTTTGAAATATTTTATGTTTTGTCTGCACAATGCTACTATTTGCACTTCTGGTAGATGCTAACTACATTTCGTTGCCTTGTACCTGTACTGAGCAATGACAATAAAGTTGAATCTATCTATTTCAAACAGGTGATGTCAACAGGTGATTGTAATCATGGTTTGGTACAAAAGCAGCATCCAGAAAAGGCTGAGTCTTTAATGAGCAAAGATGGCCAGAGGATCTCTAGTTTGTCAACAAATGCGTGAGAAAATGATTGAAATGTTTAAAAACAATGTACCTCAAATAAAGATTGGAAAGGATTTGCATATTTCCAGACTGTTATCAGCAACAAGTCCAAAAGCCAGGGTCTGTCATGGTATGGGGCTATGTCAGTGCCCTTGGCAAAGGTCATTTACATCATGCAGAAAAGTACATAGAGCAATATATGCTGCCCTAATGACGTCATCTTTTGCTGCCCACATTACAAAAGCATGGCTGCAGAAGAAGAGGGTACAGGTACTGGCCTGCCTGCAGTTCTGACCTGTACCCAATAGTTAATGTGTGGAGAATTTTAAAATAAAAAATGCGACAACAACGACCCCGTACTGTTGCACATCTTAAGACGTGTTTGCAGGAAGAATGGGACAAAATAAAACCTGAAACACTAAATCGCTTGGTATCCTTGATGCCAAAACATATTTTAAGTGTGGTGAAAAGGAATGGCAACATTACAAAGTGGTAAATGCTTTACTGTCCCAACTTTTTTGGAATGTGTTGCAGGCCTGAAATGCAGAAATGGATGTTTATTAATAAATGAAATGAAGTTGACCAGACAAAACATGAAATATCTCAGGTCCATCCTGTCTGCAATTAAATAAAGTCAAAGTAAATGTAAAAACTCTGTTTTTTTTTATTATTTGCATTCTCCATGTTGTCCCAACTTTTTCTGATTTGGGGTTGTATTTTTAAAGGTTGGGCTGCTTTTATGTACTATTTTATAAACAACTTAATCTTTACAAAGGATAAAGGTGTACTGGTGTACTTTAACATAATGTACTGTAGATTTCACAATTGATCTCACATTATCACATTAAACCATGATGTTGCTGGTAATTTAGTATAAACAGTACCTTGCATCATACTGTATATCATAAAATAGAACAGTTTCCGTAGTCTATCACAATAAATTTTAAGATACTTTAAGGTACACACTGCACTACATAATTACTCACATAATTATTTTGGTAACACTATTATCAAAATACTATTATAACACATTCAACAATTCAGGTGTTTCAGCCCTACCCCTTGCTAACAGGCAGCAGTTCGAGGATGGCCCTTTCTAAAATTTTCCTGTGCCAGCAGTACTGTGGCATCTTAATAGATGCAAGATCTATTAAGACATAGTTTGGTACTCTGCACAAAGCCTTGACCTCAACCCCACTAAACACCACTGCTCAGAACATATCATAATTACAGTTCCAACATAATTCATTAAACTTAATAAGTCAACTACATGCTTTTAATTTCAACAGACAGATATCTGACCTGGAAAGTAGAACAGTCTGCTGTCAACAGTGCGCAAGATAGACTGGAGTTTGACCACGTCCATGGACTGACCAATGTCTGCTGTGCTGGGCAAGCTTGCCAGTGTCCCTCTTACCAGCTCAGCCACTTCCTGGACTGTAAACATTTGTAGAAGCTCATCAAAGACATCTGGAAAACTGGTCAACAATGCAGCCTAAAAGAAAAGAGGAAAATATTAACAAATTATTTGTAACAACGCAGTGTGTACACTCACTTTTAAGTCTAAAGTGGCCTTTTTGATTGATTATTGCTATTCCTTTTAAAAATACATCCCTGAAAGATCTTTTTAGACTTTGCAATATGTCATATTTGCTTCCCTAAATGGTGCTGAAACTCCTATGAACTCATATGAATACCGTAAATTCCTCTTTATTTTAATAACTGCTAATCAAAAATGTCCTGGACCAGCTATAACATGGAACATCATGTGGAATAATGTTAAGGCACTGACTGACTACAACAAGATGCTGCCCAGTGATGACACCACACTGCCTCATGTCCTAACCCAGTTCTTTGCCTGCTTTGACACTCAATTCGAGCAGGGTACCCAACATCACTTCACTTGCCGGAGAGCCAGCACTGGTTCTGCATCACCATCAGGTGAGGGCCACTTTGAGGAAAATCAATGCTAGCAAAACAGCAGGTCAGGATAGAGTGCCTGGCTAAGTATTAAAATCATGTGCTCACCAAGAAATTGGCTGCAAAGTGCATCTATGACTATCATCCAGTGGCTCTAATGCTGATAGTCATGAAATGCTTTGAGAAGCTTGTACTTTCTCATATCAAAACAATCATTCCACCTTATCTAAACAAACACCAGTTGACCTACCAGATGCAACACCCCACAAAAAGCCTAACAAAGAAGCTTTTTTCTCAGGAAACTAAAAAAGACCTAGCTTCCACAGAAACTGTAGGTGATTTTTTACAGGAGCATAATCAAAAGTATGCCACCAAACGTAAAGAATTGCATCATGTGGTCAAGGCGGCACCACAGTGAAGCTTCTAGAAAGAAAATTAGAAAGAAAGCTAGCAGCATTATCATACACATCACACACCCCTGTCACTACTAATTTGAGGGAAATGGTTCAAGACATTTTGATCTTGCACCAATAAACTGAGAAACAGCTTCATTCCCAGAGTTGTGGCCTCTAACATGCCCCTCCTTAGTCAACTACAGAGCGGGCAAACAAATAGTACACACACACACACCTGCATGTTATAGATTGTGAAAGAATATGACATGTATATTAAAGTAATATACCATGAATTATTCTCTAAAATTCTCTCTTGATCTGTCTATTTCATCCAGAGGCCTGAGTTTTTTAGTCCTTCAAAGATATCAGAGTTTTTAAAAGTTCGCTTTCACGCAGTAGATGCAGCATGCAGTTTAAAGAGTTCACACAGCTGATTCCAATCCATGAGTTAGCTCAGTTGTTCAGTTTACTGTTCAGGTTTTTGCAAGTTTGGAATCAATTGGAATTGTCCGCTTCTATACTTTACCACCGGTCAAGGTAAAGTTCCGTGCGAAAAAAAAGTACAAGGAGAAGAAAAAAAACACAAAGGAGAAGTAAAGAGCAACAGAGGTAAGACCTAGCAGTGGCTAGAATGAATAATTAACAGCGAATTAAACAAACAGTACAGTGATATACTGTATGTGTTACCTGTGTGCAGACAAGTGTCTCAGCATTACGTCCATCCAGGCTGAGCAGAAAGCGGATGGAGTGGAAAAGCTCATGAATGCTGGATCGAAACTGCTCTTCTTCCAATCCACAAGTAGCCCGTGAATAAAGAGCTCGAGACTGAACTATAAACTTAAATAGGTATTCCAGTGCCTAAACCACACACACACGCACACACACATACACACACAATGTGTAATAGTGAGAGCTTGTAGGTGAAAAGAAACTATGCAAGCATTTTCTTTACATTAAAATCTGCTTAAGGTTTTTTTTAATGAAGGTTTCATTAGGTTGCTAAAAAGGTTGCTAAAATGTTTTCTAAAATTAGATTTCATACAGAGGTATGTTTGTCACTGTGTTACATCAG
Organism: Trichomycterus rosablanca; assembly: GCF_030014385.1. Taxonomy (NCBI): domain Eukaryota; kingdom Metazoa; phylum Chordata; class Actinopteri; order Siluriformes; family Trichomycteridae; genus Trichomycterus; species Trichomycterus rosablanca. The sequence goes on along the minus strand of NC_085994.1, from coordinate 27,271,091 downwards.
CTTTTTTTATTACACTTTTTAATTGTTTATAAATAAGGATACTCATTGTTGGGGTTTTGATTGTCTGTGGTATTACTGGTATAAAGACACATGTGTCTTGGATGGTAGTACACTAAAACTGAAATGTTTAGTCTGTTTGTGCAGAAAAGGCAGAGTAAAGGCTGAACTTTGAGCAGAAAGTGTTTATGGATTTGGCAAAACAGTGACCAGTTAATTAGTCTGTCATATGAAACATCAGATCAGATGGAATCTATTGTATTGTGGTTTTGTGTTAGCAAAGGAAGATTATTGCAAACAAACCAGCTAAGTGGTCACAATGTTGTTCACCAGCCATATTATCAGGAAAGATTATGCTGACACATCTACCAAATACAAAAACATCTCTAAATAGTCAAGGTAGAAAATCTTTTTTATGCCATGGGCTTGGATAGTGAGAAACACTCGGTAAATTAATTACTTATCGTACAACCAACAAGTGTTCATAAACCACACTATTTGGAGAGAAAGTTCTGTTCTTACATTCCAATGAACAAAGCAGAGAATGGGAATTTTACTAAGGTAATAAATTAACTGGAAGAAATAAGGGATTAACATGTAAAAATACTTATCCTATGTCCTATCCAGGTGAAGACACTGTTAAGCAAAAAGCTGGCAAGGTGTGGATTTTGCTCCTGTATCTGGCCATGTTAGGGTGGTTTGTCGCCAACCTCTGGGATGAGATTGTGTTCATGCTAAACGTTTTCAGTGATTTGTTGTGACTCTGATAGATCTTTAAGCGGGGGTTATGTGAGAGATTTTTCTTAATCCTTCCACACTTTAAATTTGACATATTTAGTAAAGATTAACTGTTAAATAATAAAAAAAAAAATAGAGGTAATCTGTTTTACCTAAGGCCATAACGCTGTAATAATACATATTTTTTTAGGATGACCACTGTGGTTAACAAAAAATGTGAATTAAACACACAAAGATTCTGTGTGTGAAAAAGGTGACTGAGGACAGACTTTGGTTAAAGAGCAGTGATCCTTATGTAGCAAAGCTAGGGACAGTCGGAAAAAAACTTCGGAGAAATACGTGAGAAAAAAGTGTCTTATACAGGTGCATGAGGCTTGTTCTAAATTCCTGTGAACAAATGCATGTATGATCAGTATAGTATAAAATTAAAGCTGGTCTTCTCTATCATTAGGTTTTAATATCTGTCTGAATTGTTTAACCTATCTATCTTTTTTACTACTAATCTAAACTAACTTGGGTAAGTACTATCAGTCTCTGACATTGTCTAAACTATCTACTTTTCTCAGCATGTGCTACTCAAACATTCCTGTGCTTATATCTCACAGACCCTGCAGACATCAGAGGGCACATTATAGAAACAGCAACGCCAGCAACCTCATCTACCCCCAACTGTTGCAACAGTCTCAAACAGTGGTGGTAGGTGGGGTCTGGAATTGTCAATCAGCCGTCCAAAAAGCTGACTTCATCTCAGCTTATGCACTTTCTCACAGCCTTGACTTCCTGGCACTGACTGAGACGTGGATCACCACCGAGAACTCAGCAACACCAGAAGCCTTATCCTCTGCCTACACCTTCTCTCATACACCGAGAGGATCTGGCAGGGGTGGTGGTACAGGTTTGCTCCTGACCAAGAAATGGCAATTCACTACTGTGAATGTTTCTCACCTTAACATTTCATCTTTTGAATTTTATGCTATTACTGTTACTTTTCCGATTACTCTTAATGTCATTGTTATTTACAGACCACCTGGCGCACTGGGAGACTTCATAGGAGAGCTGGATGTTCTTCTGAGTTTCTTCCCTTCAGATGGTACTCCTCTGACTGTTCTTGGTGACTTTAATCTCCCTTCACTTCAGTCCTCCTGTCTTCTTCCTCTTCTTTCATCTTTCGACCTCCTCTTTAATCACAGCCCTCCGACACACAAAGGAGGCAATCTTCTGGACCTGGTCTTCAGCCGTCCAGCTTCTGTTCTGGACCTCACTGTCACCCCACTGCACCTCTCTGACCATCACTTTGTGTCCTTCTCTCTCTGTCTCCCAACTCTTCCTACCTCCAACCACACTTTCACCCTTACAACACGCCCCAATCTTCACTCTTTATCTTCCTCCCTGTTGATCTCCACCATCCTAACTTCACTACCTAACCCTGACACTCTTGCTACCCTTCCACTTAACTCTGCAACTAATACTCTACTTTCTTCTCTTTCAACATCCCTCGATCAGCTCTGTCCTCCTACCCTCAAACGAGGAAAACCTTCTCACCCTGCTCCTTGGCTTTCAGACGCATTGCGCAGCAACAGAAGAGAACTGAGGGCAGCTGAGAGAAAGTGGAGGAAATCTAAGCTTGGTGTTGATCTCCACTCCTACCACGATCTGCTGTCCAGATTCTCATCTGATGTGACTGCTGCAAAAACATCTTTTTACAAAGCCAAGCTTGAACAATCTGCTGCTGACCCACGTAAGCTTCATGCTATCTTTTCCTCTCTTCTGAACCCTCCTCCTCCTCCCCCTTCTGCCTCTCTCACTGCTACTGACTTTGCAACATTCTTCCAGGACAAGATTGACAAAATCAATCAATCCTTGTCTCCGACTGACCCACTTTCAACTGACCCTCAACCCACCAACACACTCACCAGCTTCACCCCACTCACCATGGATGAGGTTACACAGCTCCTCTCATCCAGCAATCCCACTACATGCACACTTGACCCTATACCATCAACCATCCTCAAAGACCTCTCGCTAATCCCCTTCATCACACCCATCATCAACAACTCCCTGACATCAGGTGTTGTCCCTACTGCTTTTAAGAAGGCTCAGGTCATTCCCCTTCTTAAGAAACCTACACTAGACACTATAGACATTAACAACTACAGACCTGTCTCACTCCTCTCTTTTCTATCCAAAATTCTTGAATGTGCTGTCTATAACCAACTATCTGCCTTTCTTACTCAGAATGATCTCCACGATCCGTACCAGTCTGGCTTCAAGGCAGCACATTCTACAAAAACAGCACTTGTAGCTGTTACTGAGAAGCTTCATGCAGCCAAAGCAGCCAAACTGTCATCTGTTCTTATTCTTCTTGACCTTTCTGCAGCCTTCGACACAGTGAATCACGGCATTCTCCTGACCACTCTCTCCAACCTTGGAGTAACAGGTTCAGCATGGCAATGGATGGCCTCCTACCTGGATGGGCGCTCCTACCAAGTGTCATGGAGGGGATCCATATCTACCCCATGCACTCTCTCAACCGGTGTTCCTCAGGGCTCTGTACTTGGCCCACTTCTCTTCTCTATCTACACCCGCTCTCTGGGTAAGGTCATAGCCTCCCATGGCTTCTCCTACCACTCCTATGCAGATGACACTCAGCTTGTTCTGTCATTTCCTTCTTCAGACACGCAAGTCTCAGCATGTCTGCGAGATATCTCACAATGGATGTCAGCTCATCATCTAAAACTTAATCCCAGCAAGACAGAGATGTTGCTCATTCCTGGAGATCTGTCTCCAACCCAGGACCTAGTCATTTCTCTGGATGACTTCCAGATTAGACCATCTGATAAGCTAAGAAGTCTTGGTGTTGTCCTGGATAACCAGCTGACCTTCTCTCCTTATATAGCCAACATGACGAGATCGTGCCGGTTCCTCCTGTACAACATCAGGAAGATTCGGCCATTTCTCTCCAGAGAAGCTACCCAGATTCTGGTGCAATCACTTGTAATCTCTCGGTTGGACTACTGCAACTCCCTCCTGGCAGGAGCTCCCATGGCCACTATTAAACCCTTACAGCTCATTCAAAATGCAGCTGCCCGTCTGGTCTTTAACCAACCTAAACACTGCCACATCACCCCACTGCTACGTTCTCTTCACTGGCTTCCTGTAGCTGCACGCATTCAGTTTAAAACACTGACGCTCGCCTACAAAGCCAAAAATGGACCAGCCCCAAGCTACCTTCGGGGTCTAATCAAACCCCGCTCTGTACCACGCAACCTCCGAGCCTCTAGTCTAGCTCGACTTGAGCCTCCATCCAGGACTAAAGGAAGACAAGCATCAAGGCTGTTCTCTGTTCTAGCGCCCAAATGGTGGAACGAACTTCCTCTGTCTGTCCGAACAGCTGAGTCTCTTGCTGTCTTTAAAAAACGATTAAAAACACACCTTTTCACTAAACACTTAGGCTGATTTGTACTTATTTACTAACACTTAATTCCAATCTTTTCCATTTAAAAAAAAAAAAAAAAAAAAAAAAAAGGCACTTTGGTTCTAACAGGTTTTAGCAAAGTTGTGTTCTTCGACTGTTGTCTATCTAAACTTAAGGAATGAAATGTTCACTATGGAAGCACTTCTGTAAGTCGCTCTGGATAAGAGCGTCTGCTAAATGCTGAAAATGTAAATGTAATGTAAATGATAAGCAAGAAAGAAATGATATAAATAATTAAGGGATTAAAAAATACAAATTAGTATAAATTGTTTTAAAAATCAGTTTTAATTATTTTACAAAACATATCCCACTGATAAGTATACAGCCTTGTGATTTGACAATTCAATAAGAAATAATTTGTTTGAACAGAGTCGTTTTGCTGAGTTGTGCTCTGAATCACTGTGACCCTTTGACACCATGCTGTGAAAAGATGAGGGAGGGGTGGATTTCATGTGTGTGTTACATGTTTCTTCTGCAATGTAGGCTGTTTTCTTCTGTAGTCTGTTTGGTCTTCTTGGGGACCTATATGGACTCTCTTTGGTCTAACTTCAATAACGCAAGATAAAAAAAATAGTTAGAAGCTAAATATTTGGTATGGTAATATTAAACAACTTTTCCCACATGACTGAAATGTTGATAATGGCATTCCAGACCTGCTATTAGATACTTACTGAAACTTTGGATTTAAAAATTAAAACTTGGCTACAATCTTTGGATATTTTTATCAGAATTTGAGCATGGTAAAACATTATCATGGAATTTAGCTGTTTTTCCTGATACTTTAACTTTACTTTTGTCTGTAACATTAAACTATAAAATTTCTGAGTAAAAAATATTTTCCACATTTATCCATGTGGAAATGCACAAAAAAAGGCCTAAAAGTGTGGAACCACAAAGTGTTCCATAAAAAGCACTAATTCAGTATAAATAGTAAATATGAGTCCCATAATTGGCCTTCCATATACAGGATCTAAATTATTTTGTCAGGATGTCAAAACGCTTGTTGTAATTTTACAGGTGGCATAATAGAAAATGCTTTCTAGCAGACATTTGATCTGTAACACAAAACAATGAAACATGAATGTTAACGTTCGTGAGGTTTATTAGACAAACACAATAAAACAATGAAGAATGATCTGTGAGGCTAACAGTGCTATTTACACTTGATTTTTTTTTAGTTATACCGAACACAAACGAAATTAAACCAGTTATGTTCCTGTGTAACTTAACAAAATAATGAACCAATTTTAAGTCTAAGTATTAATATACTAACACAAGACCAGACTATTTGAAGATGTCTATAGTTAGACTCCTTAAACAGGAGAAGCGTAATTCTGTGCATTGGAATGATGTGCTCTGGTGAAAGCAAAAACAAAGTTGTAGAGTATGGAAAATGCTAATAAAAGGTGTTTTTTACATTTACTTTGATTTTACTTTCATTGCAAACAGCATGAACCCAATATATTTCATGTTTTTTTCTGGTCCACTTCATTTTATTTGTTAATATACATCCATTCCTGCATTACAGGCCTGCAACACATTCCAAAAAAGGTGGGACAGTAAAGCATTTACCACTTTGTAATGTTGCCATTACTTTTCACAACACTTTTTGGCACTGAGGAAACCAAGCAATTAAATGTTTTAGATGTTTTTAGTGTGACTGCAGTCACCACAGCTTTTTGGCAGTGGTGTATCAAGTACCAGAAGGCCATACTTGAGTAAAAGTACAAGTATCTTACCAGAAATTTACTTTGATGGAAGTAAGTCACCTTTTAGAATATTACTTGAGTAAAAGTCTAAAAGTATCTGATGTTTAATGTACTTAAGTATCAAAAGTAATTTGATATTAAATGTACTTAAGTATTAAAAGTAGAAGTAAAAGTAAATGCTGTTAGTATAAATGGAAGCAGTCATTTTAAATATATTGTTCTTTTAAGCCTGTAAAACAACCTTAACAATTAACCTGTTTTCTTCCTTTTATCTGAACATGATTTGTGCCAATTCATGATCATAATCAACTGTTGACATCACCTGTTTGAAATTATGACATTATTTCATTGTTTTTTTAAATTATTACTAGCCCTAAATGTTCCTGTTCCAACGTTTTTAGAATGTGAGTCGATGTAAATGTAACAAACACTGCATCTATTTTATTTGCATTTTCTATACTGTCCCATTTTTTTATTTGAGTAGTATATTTCAATAACAAAAAAATTATTTTGGCATAATTAATTTAAAGCAAAACTCAGGAGAGTTTAACAAAATGTGTGGCACTTTTATCCCTTTAATGATCTGTTCAACCATTAATTTAAATCAAAATATTTGAGTAAAATAAGCTGTATTTAAATAATCTTTTTTGGGCTGTATCTACTCACTGAATGGCATGTGTTAAACTAAAAAAATATTGGTCTTCTTACTTTAAGAAAACACCATTTCTGACTTGAAGCCAACAGCTAAAAAATCATTAATAATAAGTTGGATAAGTTGAGTTCTTGTTGAGATCATTAAAGGGTTAAAGACGTGCTGCATGTTCCTCAGCACCATGAATGTTTCCTCTGTCAGTGTAATACAGAAGTTATCTGAGGAAATATTTGTCCGTAGGTGAGTTTTTAAAAATAATGGACGTGTCTTCATAAGTTTTGCAGTCAATGAATTCCAAACAAATTTAATGATTTATGAAACGTTTTATTTGTGGTTCAATGTTAATGCTAATAATATTAAAAAACCGCTGATGCTGCAGCTTTACTTTGTTAATCATTGTTAACTTACATCAGTGTGTTGGACGGGGAGCTTCTGAAATGTCCATGTTTGCGTGTCTTTGGGTGAACGACGCACTTTTAGAAACTCCGATAGCTTTTAGAGAACGTTTGCACATGCGCATTAATGTGTTTAACCACCGTCACAAGCGCAGATTCACCAAACCAGCGTGCAGTCCGTCACACATCTCACATCATTTAACTTTCATTTTGTAGTAACGAGTAACGAATTTACATACAGCGAATGTAACGGAGTAAAAGTACACAATTTCCTTAGAAAATGTAGTGGAGTAAAAGTGAAAGTTGCCGAAATTTTTTATACTCCAGTAAAGTACAAGTACTTCAAAAAACTACTTAAGTACTGTAACGAAGTATTATTACTTCGTTACTATACACCACTGCTTTTTGGATATGCCCACCTGTTGACACCCTTTTTATTCCCCTTTTTTGCCTCATTCACTTCCATTTATTTTTTGAAAGGCAAGTTGATCTACTGTACTTCTGCTCAAATGATAGCTTGGACACAGACATCTGCCTGAGCAAAAGTATTTATACCCTCACTACTACACTACATGGCCAAAAGTATTTGGGCACCACAAACTGAATAACCAAAAATATACGGATGCCATCAACTGCATGACCAAAAATTTTCGAATGCAATTACACTCGCATCAGGAAATGCACCTTCCTCACAATTCTTTAATGGAAATTTTAAATACGTAAGTGGTGCAACAATGCAGGGTTGTTGTTGTTACATTTTGTATTTAAAAATTCTGCCCACATTTTCAATTGGTGGCAGGTCAGAGCTGCAGTCAGATCAGCCCAGTACCTGTACCCTCTTTTTTCACAGCCATGCAGTTGGGTTTGCATTATCTTGTTAAAAAATGCATGGATGTCCCTGGAAAAGATGTCCTGAGGGCAGTATTGTGTATTGTATTGTAGTGCTTGATAAATGTTTGTCAAAGTAATCCTTTGGCCATGTGGTTTCATTAGCTACTGATGAATGACAGTTCTTGATGAGGTGCCATCTAAAGAAATCAGAGATCATGGGTGTTCAGCTTAGGCTTACACCCTTACTCTTTATGCACTGAAATTCCTCCAGATTCCTTGAATCATTTAATGATACTATGCATTGTAGGGGTGAAATATGCAAATCCTTTTCAATCTTACTTTGTGTAAGGCAGGCCAAATATGAGACACTAATTAGGCTCATTAAATACTTGTTTTGTTCTTTTTATCTCATATTTTTGTCTCATATTACTGGTGAGTAGAACCTCTGTCATTAGCTAGAACCTGCATGAATTAAAGTGCTGCCAATTGCAAACTATTAACATGTACATTTTATGCTCAAATGAAATAGATAGATAGATAGATAGATAGATAGATAGATAGATAGATAGATAGATAGATAGAGAGAGAGAGAGAGAGAGAGAGAGAGAGAGAGAGATAGAGAGAGAGAGAGAGAGAGAGAGACCTTAATACTCTTATTCACTTAACAAACTGACATACAGCAACAAGTCTGGCACTATATAGAACCCATATAAATCAAAGTTTTGCCAATTACACACAAATAACTTGTACATTTAGGTAATCATTTATACGCAATAATTTGCATAACAGGGTCTTATTTTGCATTATTACAAGTAACATAACAGAACCCAAATTATGTACTAATAAAGGTTACACTGAATAAATCTTAATGCATAGTGAATGTCTAAATGTCTAACTCATGCTTTACTGAGCAAAGAACAAGATCTTAATAAGCCCCTATTTAGTGGTTCCAGATAATGTTTTGTTGCAAACAAATTTACACCACATTTGCACTTCATTAGGTGCACCTATCAGGTAGGTACTTAAGTTAGAGCTACCATATACAGTGTAGATACATTTTGGTAATGCAATTACCGACTGTAGCTCATCTCTTGGTCTCGTATGTACTCACTCCTAAAAACATACCTTTATAAGCTGGCATTTGAACAGTAAGGAGCCATGGTAATTATAATTGTTTAGTCTATTTTTATCTGTTTTATTTTCTCTCTTATGTATGCTTGTTCGATGTACAGCACTTTGGTCAACTTAAGTTGTTTTAAGAGTGCTTTATAAATAAAATTGACTTACTTACTCGTATGAGTGTAGTAGGAGTGTAGTAGGTGCAGCATTGTTGTCACAGTTGAACTAACTGTACTGTACTAAACGGATCTGTATGCTATAGCTTTGTGGCTCTTTGCATTTAGGTTTGTTTAATAATTTATGACTTCAAATGCATTAAAAACGATCTGGGATTAACTAGAATTTTGATTGCAAGCCAGGCCCTCTCATCCAGTGTCAGTGCCTGACCTGGACTAATTTGTTATTTTGTTTACTTTTTTATTTTAAACTATGAACCTTGTTTCTGTATTACTTCTGGATTTAAACTTTAGGCCACACAAGCATACCCAACTTTGCATTAAGAGATTACCAAGCATGCTACTTACCCTCATAGCATCTTGAATGTGGTCCTGGCGCACAACTTCAGCAGATCGATCAATGTACCACTTCAGGCAGCGGATTAGCTCTCTAAACAAACACATTTTTAAGATATCAGTAAAATCATAACATTAAGTATGTAGAATTCAAACCACTTACACATACTTAATGACTGATTAATAACCAAAAAGTTTCTTATTTTAAAGATTCATGTAACAGTTTAGTCTGTAAAAATATTTTGCAATCTTGATTTTTATTTTGGACAAATAGAATAAAATAAATTTTATGTTTTAAATTAAAATATGTTTTAAGTTTATGAATTAAATACGTAAATAATTAAGGTCTAATATTATTTACTTGTAAGCCAATGCTCCTGCAAACTGGTTGTGTATGTAGGCATCCAAAACGGTTTGAAAATGGTAATACCGTGGATCCCTGAGCAAGTTAATGATGAACACCTACAAATTCAAAGCGCAAACACAAAGAGAAATCATATGTAAACAATGGGGAGTAATTTATAATATATTGTACTGAAATTACACATTTAGGTTAGCTGCGTCATTATTGAAATTTCATACCAAAGACTGAAATACCAGTGGTCCATATTTGTCAATGTTGTCATCAAGGAGAGAGAATAGTGTATCCAGTAAATCCTGCAAAAACTGGACAAAAACATACTGACATAACATTAAAACCACCTCCTTGTTTTTACACTCCCTGTCCATTTTACACTGTTAGCCCGGACTTTATATTTAATCAAACATTTTTAGTACAACATACATAAATTATTTAAGTTTTTATGCTCTACTATAAAATGCAGAGTACATTGTACTAATTTGAGTACACATTTAAATGTGCTAAAAGATTTAAGTTTACTAAACAAAAAAAATTACTTTTCTATCAGATTAACTTAAAAAAGTTAAGTTAAGGTAATAAAACAGAAAAACGCCACCATTTACATGTAAGTCCGTCTTTTTTCAGCTTGCTGTTGGTGAATCAGGCAGCCATTTGTTTTAACTTTTGTAACCTGTTGTTGCAAATTACTTTTTACTTTTCATTTAAGGCTTTTTGCAAAAGTAAACTTGTCTTCCTGAAATGTCTTTTGTGAAGTGGAACCTTTATTAAACTAAATGGACAAACATTTTCTTCCTCATTATGCTATTTTTGAGTAGCATGTACACCAGTCTGATGGGGCTTTTTCATCTTCCGTCTAATTTTGGTAAGTGTTGTACTTTACTTAACAATTTTGTTTAAAATAAATGATCTTAATGTTGACACTAAATAAATAATCAAACAGCGCTGCTTTATTTGCCGTATTTAGGCTACATGCTAGCATGTTAGCATGCTAGCCTTCATACGAAGCAAAGAGTGTGCTGGCTTGCTTTATTTTAATCCTTAAATTAATGCTATTAATGTTGATTTTAATACTTCTGTTTCTTATTTCTTTTTGTTGTTTTACAGGTTCATGGTTACTGTGAGGAGCTGTTTGTGTTTCATCAGAACTTTATATACAGTTTGTACAGTTTTAAAGATGTTTTCTTGACATATTGTATTATAAGTAAATACTTCTGAAGTGAAATAAAGAAAAATAATTTTATAATTGTGTCTGTTTTTCTATAAACATTTGTAATTCATATTTAAAACGTGATTAACATGAAAACTAAGAAGAAATCAATAGTTTTTTCCATTGAGCTCAAGATAATAAGTAGAATTATTGGGAAAAGCAGTTGGTATAACAAAAAAAAGAAAGTTTAATCAACTTGCCTTTAGGTGTAATAACTTAATGTTTTAAGTTATGCTAACTCAAGTTTTCATTATACATTACTTAACTTTTTTAAGGCAACCGGTTTCCTCAAATTTTTTAAGTAGATTGAACTTATCCGGGCTTACAGTGTATCAGCTCCACTTACCATATAGAAGCACTTTGTAGTTCTACAATTACTGACTGTAGTCCGTCTGTATCTCTGCATGCTTTGTTAGCCCCCTTTCATGCTGTTCTTCAATGGTCAGGACCCCCACAGGACCACTACAGAGTAGGTATTATTTGGGTGGTGGATCAATCTCAGCACTGCAGTGACAATGACATGGTGGTGGTGTGTTAGTGTGTGTTGTGCTGGCATGAGGCACAGCAGCGCTGATAGAGTTTTTAAACACCTCACTGTCACTGCTGGACTGAGAATAGTCCACCAACCAAAAATATTCAGCCAACAGCGCCCCGTGGGCAGCGTCCTGTGACCACTGATGAAGGTCTAGAACAGGGGTGCACAACATACGGCCCGCGGGCCAGATCCGGCCCGGCAAAACTCTCGATCCGGCCCGCCAAATGAAGTGCTGATGCATTTTTAAATAAATGATACTGTCACTTTAAATTCACCGGGTAATTCCACGAACTTGCGACTGAAAAGTAAATGAAGTAAATACAAGTTACCTCAGCGGTACCATGTGTTTGTCCAAACCAAGTACGAGTAAAAAAAGAAAAGTGGATCTCGAGTATATGAAATTTAACCCTGAATGGACATACAGGCAGTGATGGCATAGTTACCTTGAAAAAGTAATCTGATTACTGATTACTTATTACTCCTTTAAAAAGTAACTTAGTTACTTTATGGATTACTTGATTTTAAAAGTAACTAAGTTAGATTACAAGTTACTTTATTATTATTATTATTTATTATTATTACTTTAAGATATTCCTTTGCAATACTTTATCATTTGGCTGCCAACTTGTGTGTACTGATGAGACTCAATTGAATCCCAGAACATGCCAGTGTGAATGCATGGAAAACAAATTTTAATTTTCTTTCAAGAATATGATACAGACTGACCAACACTATTACGCTAAATCAGCATTGAAAATTGACTTTACTTTTAATAGCCTTCTACAATGCTGGAGCTTCTTAAAACGGAAGATTTTCTTTTAAATAGAAGTGTTATTTACCTGCTATTAAATTGTTTTCCAACAAAATCCGCCCAATTTGGCGGATAATCGCCCAATCTGGCAACACTGGAATGCGCAGAGAAGCTGGCGCTTTTACTCGTAGCGCGCCACGAATACTACTAAATAGTACTACTTCTGTAATTGTGTTGGTGGTTGACATTTATGTTGAGTGTGTTACTGCACTGTTTTGGTGAAGAACTACTCATCTGAGGTGCGCTGCTCCTGCGTGCAGAAATGCTTCCGCAAAAAAATTGCCGGCAAAGCGGTGGTGGGGGGGACAGAGGGGTGGCCGGAGATTACTTTATGGTGGCCATGGCAACCACTGGCCACCCCCTGGCTCCGCCCCTGCCAAGAAGAAAGCAAAAATATCTTTTCACTAAGGAAAATGACAAAAATAGTAACGCACAGTAACTTGGATAAGTAACTTTAATCTGATTACTGGATTGGAAATAGTAACGCGTTAGATTACTCGTTACTGAAAAATGTGGTCAGATTAGAGTAACGCGTTACTAAGTAACGCGTTACAGACCATCAGTGCATACAGGTATTTTTTTTATTAAACGGGCCATGGTATTTTCTTATGTCTGCTGTGCTTGCGACCACATTAATCAGTTTGTGTCAGAAAGACGCTGCAGTATCTCCCACTGACCAACACATTTCTTCTAACTACCTGATGTTATGTAACTGTATTTAGGGCTGTGCTATTTTCACGATTAATTCTGTTAATTCGAATGAACGTTTTCACATGATGTTAGAAATGTGACAATGGAGATATGTCACGAGGCAGAAACTGAGCAGACGCTCGCGGAATATAAATCAGGGAAAGTTTAATATTAAAAGGGCAAAAACAGTGTACAAAACCAGGCAGAGTCCAAAACCAGCGAAAACCAAAACAGTAAACGGAAAACAAGGATCATACACGGTAATGGTTAGATTCAGAAATAAAGACACAAACACGATCGGCAAAACTTCACAACAAGACTCAAACAGAAGAGTTTAATTAAGATTCATGGAACCGAACACAGCTGAACTGAATCAAAACTCCGGAGACGGTGAGCGCGATCAGGATTGGCTGACCCGGGACATGTGATAGTCACGTGACAGTCCGGGGGCTCATGGGAATTGTAGTCCATATGGTTAGACGTGGAACGTGCCTCCTCCATCCACTCCCCAATCTTATTAAAAAGCTTATTCGATGTCCCCCACTGTAGATACTGATACAGACTAACTTATATGGTGGAAACAGTAAACAGGCTCGTGTTCCTTTTAAAAAACCTGTAAAGAACTGTTTGTGGTTTTGCACTTTTCTTATGCTGCACATTATTTAAAGTGAGTTGTTTGTGAGTTTTTTATATAAAGGATATAGCTAATTAAGATTTCTATTTTGTTCAAATTATTGTTAATTATTGTTATATTGTTGTTATTATTATAAAGTTTGAGTTCCTTGAAAGGATAATTAGGTGGTGCTGTTACTATTTTTGCATTTCTGCAGTCTTTTAAATTAAAAATTTTCAATTGCATTATACAAAAAAAAAAAAATTGCAATCGCAATCGAGAATCAATAATACATTTAAAAATAATCGAATTTTTTTTTTTTTCAATATCACCCAGCCCTAACTGTATTACAAATTCATGTGGACAAATCTGTAAAAATGAAATGTGTGGCCCTCTGGTTTAGGTGTTTATGTGAAATCGGCCCTTGGTAAAAAGAAGTTGTGCACCCCTGGTCTAGAAGATGACCAACTCAAACAGCAGCAATAGATGTGCGATCGTCTCTGACTTTACATCTACAAGGTGGACCAACTAGGTAGGAGTGTCTAATAGAGTGGACAGTGAGTGGACATGGTATTTAAAAACTCCAGCAGCACTGCTGTGTCTGATCCACTCATACCAGCACAACACACACTAACACACCACCACCATGTCAGTGTCACTGCAGTGCTGAGAATCATCCACGACCTAAATAATACCTGCTCTGTGGTGGTCCTGTGGGTGTCCTGGCCATTGAGGAACAGGGTGAAATCAGGCTAAAAACTATGCAGAGGAACAGATGGACTACAGTCAGTAATTGCAGAACTACAAAGTGCTTCTATATGGTAAGTGGAGCTGATAAAATGGACAGTGAGTGTAGAAACAAGGAGGTGGTTTTAATGTTATGGCTGAGCAGTATATATATATATATATATATATATATATATATATATATATATATATATATATATATACAGTGTATCACAAAAGTGAGTACACCCCTCACATTTCTGCAAATATTTCATTATATATTTTCATGGGACAACACTATAGACATGAAACTTGGATATAACTTAGAGTAGTCAGTGTACAGCTTGTATAGCAGTGTAGATTCACTGTCTTCTGAAAATAACTCAACACACAGCCATTAATGTCTAAATAGCTGGCAACATAAGTGAGTACACCCCACAGTGAACATGTACAAATTGTGCCCAAATGTGTCGTTGTCCCTCCCTGGTGTCATGTGTCAAGGTCCCAGGTGTAAATGGGGAGCAGGGCTGTTAAATTTGGTGTTTTGGGTACAATTCTCTCATACTGGCCACTGGATATTCAACATGGCACCTCATGGCAAAGAACTCTCTGAGGATGTGAGAAATAGAATTGTTGCTCTCCACAAAGATGGCCTGGGCTATAAGAAGATTGCTAACACCCTGAAACTGAGCTACAGCATGGTGGCCAAGGTCATACAGCGGTTTTCCAGGACAGGTTCCACTCGGAACAGGCTTCGCCAGGGTCGACCAAAGAAGTTGAGTCCACGTGTTCGGCGTCATGTCCAGAGGTTGGCTTTAAAAAATAGACACATGAGTGCTGCCAGCATTGCTGCAGAGGTTGAAGACGTGGGAGGTCAGCCTGTCAGTGCTCAGACCATACGCCGCACACTGCATCAACTCAGTCTGCATGGTCGTCATCCCAGAAGGAAGCTGACGCACAAGAAAGCCCGCAAACAGTTTGCTGAAGACAAGCAGTCCAAGAACATGGATTACTGGAATGCCCTGTGGTCTGACGAGACCAAGATAAACTTCTTTGGCTCAGATGGTGTCCAGCATGTGTGGCGGCGCCCTGATGAGAAGTACCAAGACAACTGTATCTTGCCTACAGTCAAGCATGGTGGTGGTAGCATCATGGTCTTGGGCTGCATGAGTGTTGCTGGCACTGGGGAGCTGCAGTTCATTGAGGGAAACATGAATTCCAACATGTACTGTGACATTCTGAAACAGAGCATGATCCCCTCCCTTCGAAAACTGGGCCTCATGGCAGTTTTCCAACAGGATAACGACCCCAAACACAACCTCCAAGATGACAACTGCCTTGCTGAGGAAGCTGAAGGTAAATGTGATGGACTAAACCCAATTGAGCACCTGTGGCGCATCCTCAAGTGGAAGGTGGAGGAGTTCAAGGTGTCTAACATCCACCAGCTCCGTGATGTCATCACGGAGGAGTGGAAGAGGATTCCAGTAGCAACCTGTGCAGCTCTGGTGAATTCCATGCCCAGAAGGGTTAAGGCAGTGCTGGATAATAATGGTGGTCACACAAAATATTGACACTTTGGGCACAATTTGGACATGTTCACTGTGGGGTGTACTCACTTATGTTGCCAGCCATTTAGACATTAATGGCTGTGTTGAGTTATTTTCAGAAGACAGTAAATCTACACTGCTATACAAGCTGTACACTGACTACTCTAAGTTATATCCAAGTTTCATTTCTAGTGTTGTCCCATGAAAAGATATAATGAAATATTTGCAGAAATGTGAGGGGTGTACTCACTTTTGTGATACACTGTATATACAGTGTATCACAAAAGTGAGTACACCCCTCACATTTCTGCAGATATTTAAGTATATCTTTTCATGGGACAACACTGACAAAATGACACTTTGACACAATGAAAAGTAATCTGTGTGCAGCTTATATAACAGTGTAAATTCATTCTTCCCTCAAAATAACTCAATATACAGCCATTAATGTCTAAACCACCGGCAACAAAAGTGAGTACACCCCTAAGAGACTACACCCCTAAATGTCCAAATTGAGCACTGCTTGTCATTTTCCCTCCAAAATGTCATGTGATTTGTTAGTGTTACTAGGTCTCAGGTGTGCATAGGGAGCAGGTGTGTTCAATTTAGTAGTACAGCTCTCACACTCTCTCATACTGGTCACTGAAAGTTCCAACATGGCACCTCATGGCAAAGAACTCTCTGAGGATCTTAAAAGACGAATTGTTGCGCTACATGAAGATGGCCAAGGCTACAAGAAGATTGCCAACACCCTGAAACTGAGCTGCAGCACAGTGGCCAAGATCATCCAGCGTTTTAAAAGAGCAGGGTCCACTCAGAACAGACCTCGCGTTGGTCGTCCAAAGAAGCTGAGTGCACGTGCTCAGCGTCACATCCAACTGCTGTCTTTGAAAGATAGGCGCAGGAGTGCTGTCAGCATTGCTGCAGAGATTGAAAAGGTGGGGGGTCAGCCTGTCAGTGCTCAGACCATACGCCGCACACTACATCAAATTGGTCTGCATGGCTGTCACCCCAGAAGGAAGCCTCTTCTGAAGTCTCTACACAAGAAAGCCCGCAAACAGTTTGCTGAAGACATGTCAACAAAGGACATGGATTACTGGAACCATGTCCTATGGTCTGATGAGACCAAGATTAATTTGTTTGGTTCAGATGGTCTCAAGCATGTGTGGCGGCAATCAGGTGAGGAGTACAAAGATAAGTGTGTCATGCCTACAGTCAAGCATGGTGGTGGGAATGCCATGGTCTGGGGCTGCATGAGTGCAGCAGGTGTTGGGGAGTTACATTTCATTGAGGGACACATGAACTCCAATATGTACTGTGAAATACTGAAGCAGAGCATGATCCCCTCCCTCCAGAAACTGGGTCGCAGGGCAGTGTTCCAGCATGATAATGACCCCAAACACACCTCTAAGACGACCACTGCTTTATTGAAGAGGCTGAGGGTAAAGGTGATGGACTGGCCAAGCATGTCTCCAGACCTAAACCCAATAGAACATCTTTGGGGCATCCTCAAGCGGAAGGTGGAGGAGCGCAAAGTCTCGAATATCCACCAGCTCTGTGATGTCGTCATGGAGGAGTGGAAAAGCATTCCAGTGGCAACCTGTGAAGCTCTGGTAAACTCCATGCCCAGGAGAGTTAAGGCAGTTCTGGGAAATAATGGTGGCCACACAAAATATTGACACTTCAGGAACTTTCACTAAGGGGTGTACTCACTTTTGTTGCCGGTGGTTTAGACATTAATGGCTGTATATTGAGTTATTTTGAGGGAAGAATAAATTTTCACTGTTATATAAGCTGCACACAGACTACTTTTCATTGTGTCAAAGTGTCATTTTGTCAGTGTTGTCCCATGAAAAGATATACTTAAATATCTGCAGAAATGTGAGGGGTGTACTCACTTTTGTGATACACTGTATATATATAAAGGATGCGTTTCTGTATGTTTCTTTACCTTTACAATTTCTACTCCATTAATTAGGCGTAGGCGGCTTAGGGCATCCAGAACTCTCTCAGGATTAGCTTTCCACTTAAGCAGAGTCAAAAGATCCACTGTACAAACACACACATTTTAAACTATTAAAACAAATTAAAAAATAACTCTTGTTTTGGTATAAACAAAATAGGTCCTGAGATTCAGGGTTTGATGCTTGCATTTTGTCACTGTCAGTGAAAAGTTTCACATGTTTCTTTTCTTCTTTAAATAAAAATAAATAAATAAGACTGGCATTTTAGCGTTCGTTTAAGGACTTGGTTGACCCTCTCAGCCTGCTTATTGGACTGAGAATGAAATCCTGAAAAAAGGCTGATCTAGGAGCCAGCAGGAGGCCTTCCAGTATCAACTAGTGAAATGGGGTCCCTATTCCTAAATCATATCACTAGGTAAGCCTTGTGAGTGAGGCAACCCCATTACATAGTCAAAGGAAAGGTGGGACAGAGGAAGGAGTCAGTTGGCGACAGTTGTATATTATTGGTGCCTGTGCTGACCTTTATGATAAGGTCTGGCAACCTCAGTACTGGGGCAGTCATGAGGTCTTTCTTGATCTCATAAAATGCCTTCTGGCATCTGTGATGGCCATTGTCTTTGCTGGATCCATTTACAAGCGAGCTCTGGAAACTACGAAGCTGAGGAAGGTAACTGAATTTAATGAAGAGATAATAATTCAGAAGCAGCTGCAGAACACACCAAAAGTGAACTACGTGTTTATCTCGATTTTTGCTATGAATTAATATAATGTTGAGCTAGATGAACACAATGTCTCAGGGCCTCTCAGAGCACCTCATTAATTAACTGTCTGCTGCAATGACTTAAATGACAAGTAGCAGTGGATGAATGATAATGTTGTTGAGACCTTGGTAGTCAATAGAGGGATGCAGAGAACCATACTCTTTCCCCACCAGAAAACCAGCCCTGGCCAGGGGTGAGAACAGGCAAATGTGTCTTAAGGTTAGGGTGTCCAGGATGTACTTCATTAATAGCCGTTTTGTTTCAAGACTAATGGGAAGAATAATCTGCCTCTGGGAAGTATCGTGCCTAGGAGCAGATTGATTATGCAATCAAAAGGCCGGTGAGGTAGAAGTGATAGTGCCCTGCATTTGCGGAAATCCACCCGGAGCTTATGGTGTCGACAAGTTGATCACCTTTGGCAACCTCTTGCCCAGGAAAGGGGCTCTTGGCACCTCTCTGAGGAAAGTCTTATGGCAAAGTGGTGCCCAGAGAGATACAGACCAAGTATATTTGTGTTGTTTGGGCCACGGTAAGCTCAGAATCAAGGGTAGGTCTATATCTGAGTTAGGAGAAGAAAAATCTCCTTACTATGGTTATCCAGACATAAGATTATGGGCCTAGTTCTGTGGGTAACCGCTCTGGACCCTAGTGATTGTTGGTGATAGGTTCCTATAGATGATAGGTGCCTCAAAGGGTGTTGTAAGAAATGCATAGCTCGTTGGAACGCTATAAAACTACCTGCAGATGGTGGCCCTCAGAAACACCTCGAGGGACTGGGGGCCTTTTAAATTGAACTTTTTTGGAGGATGTGGGGAATGCTCCTTTTGCTGCCAGGGCAGTGTCGCTCTCTCCATGGGCCAGACTGTGCGTGGGAACATTGGAGGTCAATGTTTCATAATTTGCAAGGCTTCTTTCTTAAAGTGGTGCTAAATGGAGAGAGAAGGCCCTCGTCCAACAATCACGCTCGCTAAGACAATTATCCAGATAAATGCTCGGCTAATAAAGATGATCCAGGGATGCTGGTGGAACCCTGGTGACTAACTCATCTTTGAGATGTTTGGTTAACCTCTCTTGGTAGGTGGCTACTCAGTTTGGGAAACAGATACCACTGAGATGAGATGAAGTCTTTAAGTTGGCTGCCACAACACGGAAGCAAGTTTAGTGTAAACATAAATGGGGAACCCAAAGAGATTTCTCCAAAAGAGGAGCAAAGGGGGGAAACGCACACCGACCAACTACCTTACTGACAGAGAATGACTCAGCATCGCACCAGCAGATTAAGGTAATTGAACCGTTAAATATACACCTGCTAGAGGTAGGTGTGGCAAAATTAATTAGTATTTAGGATGGGTGTCTTCACTGTTTCAAAGTTTTTTCATTTGAAGATGACACCTCTGACTGTGATTCAGTGAAGTCTTAAAGCCTCACAAACAGCTCTGTGATCCTTTCCAGACTAATATAGTATTTTACCAAAGTTTTGAAATTTCCTTAAGCAGTGAACAGTGCACAGGTAACTGTTTGATTTTAATGGTAAAGATTTAAGATGAGTGTCTTTTATATTTTACAGGGATTGTCGAAATTAAGTTTGTGTTCAATTAGCTACAACCCCTAATCAAAAAAAGTTGGGGCAGTATGGAAAATACAAATAAATGGGGGGTCACTGCTCGTGCGGTCGACCGGTTGGTGCATAGAGTAGCTTGTAGCTTGTATGTTGTTGTCCTTTTTCTTTTTTATGTTTTTCTGCTACGTGAGATAAGAGTATGCTGTGTTTAGTTTAGAGCATGAATGGATTGACTGTTGTTGTGTAGTCCAGAGTACTCTTTCTTGGCATGTTATTGTTATTGCATACACCTAGCTAGTGAGCTAACGCTAACAATGAGCTAATGCTAACAACAAGCTAACGCTAATCAGCTAAGTAGCCATAGCATCAACGTAAATGGCTCACAGTATGGACTCCACAAGTTTTTTGTGGATTTCGGTGCTTCTGTTTCTTGTGTTGGATCATCTGCTCTCCGTAACTAATGGATACAGCCTTCCGGATAGTCAACGGATTGTTTATTCCAGAGACTTTCTACTACAGCTGCAGTATTATCCTCACCAAGCGGCTGTCGCAGACAAGTTACCGGAGGAGTTACAACGCAAACACCCACCCGACGGGACGGACACCCGGTTCAACAACAAGAACAACAATAAAAAGAAGGTAACAAGACGGGGGAAAAAGAAAAGTGGAATTAAAGCGAGACTTAAGCGAGGAGAAAGTAAACAGCACCGTGTACTTCCCTCAATGATCCTTGCCAATGTGCGCTCATTGCGCAATAAAATTGATGAGCTGCAAGCTAATGTTTCTCACATGTATGAGTATCGGACTGCTTCCATTCTTGCTTTTACTGAAACGTGGTTGAACGGGAATGACAATAACGACAGTCTGCATATAAATGGCTTTGGGTCTCCTGTAAGGTTGGATCGGGACACCGAGCTGACGGGTAAACATCATGGTGGCGGTGTCTGTCTCTACATTAATCCACGCTGGTGCAAAACAGTTGTTGTCAGGGAAGAACTGTGCAACCCTGATATTGAACTCCTGGTTGTCTCCCTGCGTCCATTCTATCTCCCCAGGGAATTCCCACAACTGTTTTTCCTTTTGGTGTATATCCACCCCAGAGCAAATGCACCTGCAGCCTCTGAACATATTAAAAATACGCTCGACAAATATGAACTGATATCTCCAGATGCCCCTAAATTCATCATGGGTGACTTCAATCATTGTTCAGTTGACAAATCTCTTAAAGGGTTTTATCAGTATGTTAACTGCACCACTCGTCTTGGGAAAAAATTGGATAAGTGCTACGGCTCCGTCCCTAATGCCTATAGAGCTGTCTCCCTCCCCCCTCTCGGCTCTTCCGATCACCATAGCATTCTACTTGCTCCTGCTTATCTACCTGTAGTTAAGAGGACAGAGAAAGTCACCAGGGACATTAAGCAGTGGACACCGGACAGCATCGACAGGCTGCAAGGGTGTTTTGAAACCACTGACTGGAATATCCTCACATCATCCTCCTCCAACATCAGTGAGCAAGCGGAGACAGTCTCAGCATACATTTCTTTCTGTGTGGACAGTATCATTCCTGTAAAAAAGGTCACAATCTTTCCTAACAACAAACCCTGGGTGACTAAAGATCTGAAAGACATCCTGAATAAGAAAAAGAGAGTTTTTTTCTCTGGTTCAGAAGTTGAAAAAAAGGAGATCAATAGAGAGGTCAAGCGAGCCATAAAAACTGCCAAGCTGAAATATAAAAACAAAGTGGAGCAGGCCTTTGCTAAAGGGAACCTCCGCTCAGCTTGGCGGGGCCTCAAGAACATGGCAGCAGTGAACTCTGTTTCCACTAGCTGCAAGCCCATTCAGGTTGCAGGCAGTAGTTCTACTTCACTCCCCAATGATCTCAATCTCTTCTTCACCAGATTTGAAAAGGACAACAGCATCCAGCTAAAATCATTCATATCCACTCTCAAACCTGATGACTCTGACCTAACTATTAGCACAGAAGAAGTGGTGAGAGCCCTTAAAAGGACTAAACTGAACACAGCTCCAGGACCGGACAACATCTGTGGGCGGACCCTAAAGCACTGTGCTGAGCAGCTGGGGGGGGTGTTTCAACATCTGTTCCAGAGCTCGATGACTAGTAGTACAGTCCCCTCGATATGGAAACACTCAGTAGTGATCCCTATCCCGAAGAAGAGCACTCCAAAGGTCCCGAATGACCTTAGACCAGTGGCTCTTACCTCTTTGGTAATGAAGGCGATGGAGAGGATTATAAAACACCATATTACCAGGGTAACTGATCCGATGCTGGACCCGCTGCAGTTTGCCTACCGGGCTGGTAGAGGGGTTGATGATGCAAAGATATTTATCCTGAACACCATCCACAAGCATCTGGAAATTCCCAATACCTCAGCCAGAATCCTGTATGCAGACTTTTCATCAGCATTTAACACCATGCAGCCTCATATTTTAGCTGAGACGCTTACCACACGATTCCACATCGACCACCAACTCACTCTGTGGATTATAGACTTTCTTACTAACAGGACACAGAGAGTATTGGTGAACAACTCCTTGTCTGATATCCTCATCACCTCCACTGGTTCTCCACAAGGCTGTGTTCTTTCTTCTCTTCTCTTTATCCTTTATACGGATGAGTGTAGATCTGCTCAGCCTAATTGTCACATAGTGAAATTTGCTGATGACACAGTACTCCTGTCTCTGCTCTGTGGTCACACACAACATCACAGCTCGGCTCTGCAGAGTTTTGTGGAGTGGTGTGGAAACTTGTGCCTCGAGCTCAACATAAATAAAACCAAGGAGATGATAGTGACCTTTTCCTCCAAACACAGACAGAAGGCCGAGGCAGTCACCACCGTCATACAAGGGGAGACAGTGGAGATTGTGGAAGAGTATAAATATTTGGGGACAATTGTTGACAACATGCTGAGATTCTCTTCCAACACAGAGGAGATACTAAAGAAATGCCATCAGAGACAGTACTTACTCAGGAAGTTAAAATCATTTGGAACTAGTAAGGACACTCTTACCACTTTCTATTATACTTTTATTGAAAATATAATAACCTTCTCTTTCACATGCTGGTTTCACTCCATCACTCTCCAGAACAGAAACCGTCTGTTGAATGTGGTTAAAGTATGCTCAAAGATCATTGAACAACCTATTCGTTCTCTTACCACCTTATGTGATCAGCAGACTGTGAAGGCAGCTCGCAGGATTTTACAGGACCCCTCTCATATTCTGTTTTCTGAGTTTGAATGGCTTCCCTCAAGACGCAGACTCCGTTGTCCACACTGCAGGACGCAGAGGAGGAAGATAACCTTCCTCCCCAGGGCAGTCCAGCTCTTAAATGCTGAACACTGACCAGTCATAAGCGCTGATGCGGCTACATGAAGTACAACTTTTTAATAATGCATGCACTTTATAATTCATCTATGAGTTTGTATATGTTCTTATTTGTGAACGCTGTTTGTTGTATTGTGTGCTGTTATGTGTCTTGAGAGTTGTGTGTGCTCTTAAGCTACCTTTATGCTCTTTAAATTGCCCCTCGGGGACAAATAAAGTAATCTGAATCTGAATCTGAATCTGAATACAAAAGCTAAGTCTTTGAGAAGCAAAGACTGACAGAGGATCTCCAGTTTGTCAACAAATGCATAAAAAATATATTAAAATGTTTAAAAACAATGGTCTTCAATGGAAGGTAAGAAAGTATCTGTTTATTTCTCCCACTACAGTGTATACTATCATCAAATGGCGAAATTTAAGTACGTTAATTGCAAGGTTGCAAGCCTAAGCTGAACACCCGTGATCTTCCCTCAGGCAGCACCGCATCAAGAACCGTCGTTCATCAACAGCTGATATAACCACATGGCAAGGGACAAACATTTGTCAAGCACTACATAAGTAAGTTACAATTACAAATGCCACAAAAAACTGTACGAAAAAGCCTGTCATCAATAGACAATGTGTGAAAAATTTTGTAACAAAAAATTATATTTCTGGCACTTTCTAGCGCTGAGTGTGTGAAATTGCATAATTTACTTTTGGGAGTCTGCTAACATTTCACTGCTCTGTAAATGCTTTATAAAGTATATGTGTAATTCTCCAGACAAACAAAAGGTGTCACAGCTACATGTACAGTGGCTTCAGAAGGTATTCATTACCCCTGACTTTTTCACACTTTTTAAATAAATATACTAGACTTTTATGCATAAATCAAAACTTAATCAACCACAGTAATACCTTTTTTTAAATGATCTAGGGGGGAAGGAAAAGTCACTTTAAAAGTGCTCCAAGAGTATAGTACACAAATGAGAAACCCTATTGGATGGACAACCATCTCTGCAACATTCCATAAATCCTGCTTGCAGTCTAGCAACATAAGAAAATGATTTTCTGGTCTAAAAAGATAACTTGAACTTGTTGGGTACTACATATTACCTGGTAAATAAAATCCCCAAAGGAAAACATGCTATTATGCTGCTTCTCAGTAACATGGACAGGGAGAATGGTAATAATTAAGATGTGGTTAGATGCCAGTTCACAGACACTTGCTGTGCAGTGGAGCTTAAGATGATATGCCATCAAAAATGAGATAACCTGCCCTAATCCCAGTGTGTAAAGACATTGTACTGTAGAGATCTTGTAGAGTGATAGCTCAGTGGTTAAGGTACTGGACTAGTAAACAGAAGGTTGCCGATTCAAGTCCCGCCACCACCAAGTTGCCACTGTTGGGTCCCTGAGCAAGGCTCTTAACCCTCAATTGCTCATCGTGTTTAGCTCGTTGTGTAAGTCGCTTTGGATAAAAGCGTCTGCTAAATGCTGAAAATGTAAAAAAAAAAAATAATTGTAGAGGACATACAGTTGTAATTGTTATGATTTAACTAGGGAGGACTCAATCGCGGAGCGTCTGGGTGGGACCGACGCAGTATAAGGAAACAATGAACCCAACTGAAAATGAAATGCAACCAAAAAGGGCTGGGCCAGCCCAAGCCAACTGAAATAATGAAACTAAATGTACACGGAGTTCACGTTAAATTATCCGATGAGGTCTAGCACGAGTACACAGTGGCTTAGCTGTGCGAGCTATAGTGCCACTGACGCGCAGAGCCTCAGCAGGGGATTTAAAGGTCAAACAAAGGAGTCGCCTTCTTTAGTGAACTCAAACAAAGGGTAGATATTGAATAATGGGCAAACCTAGAAATGTAATCTTTTGTTAACTTATATCTTTATCTTTAGATAAATTATTTGTGTTTTTAAACCAAGGAAAATAAAAGAAAGCGAGCACACGGAGAGCTCAATGATATGCTTTTGTACTAGGCAGTACTTCCGTGAGTGGGCGTGCCCCCACGGAAGTTTTTAGAAGGAAAGAATAGATAGCGGCACGTTTGCCCGTGCCGTACAAAGTACTCTGGTTTAACTCAATCCCTCTAAGGAAAGAGCTGAGTGCCAGGGAATGGCGAAAGCCCCCCTTCACGAGATTCATGGGGGGAAGGAAAGATTAAAGAATCAGCCTTGGCGTACAAGGCAGAGCGAGAGAGTACTGCGGTTCCTTCAGTGGCTAAGGACACGCAGTGATAGGGAAGATATTTAAAGAAAGCGATTCCCCCAGTAATGGGGGGAGATCGCAAAAGGAGTCACACGAAGACTAAATCCCTGAAATACTTTTATTACCTCGGCCCTGACATAACGTGTAAGAGAGCACAAAAGAAGAGGGTGTGACGAGGAAGCCTGACTGAGCGCTACCTTAAATACCTGCTCAGCCAGGTGTTCCTTGTTCGCACTGATTGCCCGAGGGTGGTTTGGGAATTGTAGTTCTCCTACTTCTGGTTGAACTACGGGCTGTACGGCCCCGGGTGGCCGCTGGCGGTGCAGAGGGAGTCGATCGGCCTCTAGTTGTGCGAGCACCGGAGCCGCCCGTGTGCACCGCAGGTTGGCTCCCTCCAGTGGCCACAGAGGGAGTAGGCCGCCCCCCCGTCTAGGAACAGCTCCCGACGTTCCCATGCCGGCCGCCCTGTTATTTCGGAATTCCCGGATCAGTGCCGGGTCTAAGATATGGCGTGCTGGAACCAAGGACCTCTGCTCAGGGCCATAGCCCTCCCAGTCAACCAGGTACTGTGTGGAGCCCTGGACCTGTTGTGAGTCAAGCAGGCAACGAACAGTATAGGCCGGGGCTCCGTCTACCACTCTAGGAGGTGGTGGAGGTTGTTGCTTGGGGGAGGTCTGGCATAGGTAGGGCCTCAAACGTGATATGTGGAACGTAGGGTGAATCCTCATCGCTGGGGGCAGTTCCAAGCGATATGTGACGGGGTTCACCCTTCTGACGACCTTAAAGGGTCCACGTATCAAGGAGCCAACTTACCGGACTCGCCTCTGAGGGGTAGATCACAGGTGGACAGCAGTACGCGCTGACCTGACCGAAACCGGGGGGCTGCTTGCCGTCTCTGGTTGGCTGTGCGCTGCATGGTTGCGGTGCTGGATTCCAGTGCAGCCTTGGCCTTGCGCCATGCCTGTCTGCACTGGCGGACAAAGTGCTGGGCCGCTGGGGTCCCACCTCTCTTTCCTGGGACAGAAAGAGTGGGGGGGGAGCCAAACTGGCACTCACAGGGCGACATGCCAATGGCCGAGTGCCGGAGGGTATTGTGAGCATATTTGGCCCAGGGGAGCTTGTCGGCCCATAAGTGGGGGCAACCAGAGGTCAAGCACCTGAGCGAGCGTGTGAGGTCCTGGATAACCCTCTCTGATTGCCTGTTTGACTCGGGGTGATACCCGGAGGACAGGCTAACTGTGATCCCCATAAGGCGGCAGAAGGCCCGCCAGAACCTACTCATGAATTGTTGCCCCCAATCTGACACAATGTCGGTGGGAATGCCGTGGGGTCTGACAATATGCTGGAGGAGGATCTGGGCGGTTTGTTTGGCCGAGGGGAGGCCCGAGAGGGGTACGAATTTGCAAGCCTTGGAAAATCGATCCACGATAACCAAGATTGCTGTCAGGCCCTTAGAGGGGGGCAGACCTGTGACGAAGTCCAAGGCAATGTGGGACCAGGGTCTAGAGGGGACAGGTAAGGGCAGGAGAAGCCCCTGGGGCCGAGCTCTGGGTTCCTTGTTTTTGGAACAGACGTCACAGGCCGCTATGAAAGAGCGAAACTCCTTCTGCATGGCCGGCCACCAGAAGTGACGTCTAAGGAAGTCTAGGGTGCATGAGACTCCCGGGTGGCCGGTGAGGTTGGAGTCGTGCCCCCAGAGAAGGACCTGACGCCGCATGCGGGACGGGACAAATAGCTTGCCCTCGGGACCCCCTCCTGGGTCAGGTTCCCTGCGCTGGGCTGCGAGGACCTTACGCTCAATGTCCCAGGTGAGTCGGGCTACAATCTGAGCGGCCGGCAGGATGGACTTGGCCTCTGGGTCAGGTTCTGGGGGATCCCACTGGCGGGAGAGAGCATCCGGCTTAGTGTTTTTTGAGCCCGGGCGATAAGAGAGGGTAAAGTGAAACCTCCCGAAAAACAGGGACCAACGAGCTTGCCGTGAGTTCAATCTTTTGGCCTGCTGGATATATGCGAGGTTTTTATGATCCGTCCAAACTAGGAACGGGTGTGGAGCGCCCTCAAGCCCGTGGCGCCACTCTTCCAGTGCCAGTTTGACCGCGAGGAGCTCCCTATTACCAATAGGGTAATTGCGCTCGGCCGGGGTGAGCCGATGGGAGTAGTAGGTGCAGGGGTATAGTTTCTGATCCTCCCCCGAATGTTGGGAGAGGATGGCGCATACTCCCACATCCGATGCATCCACCTCTACAATAAACGGGAGCACAGGGGGAGAGATCAGGAGCTCCTTGAGGGCGTCAAATGCCTCTTGGGCCGATTGGGACCACTGAAAGGGGCCTGTGGACCATTTGGTGAGCTCAATGAGTGGAGCTGCGACGGAGCTGAAGTTCCAGACAAACCGCCGGAAAAAGTTGGCAAATCCCAGAAAGCGCTGAACTTGGCGCAACAAGGAGGGAACCGACCAGTCTTTGACTGCTTGATTTTTGGCGGGACCCATCCTAAGCTCCCCGTGTGAGACTATGAACCCCAAAAAAGTGACTGAGGGGACGTGAAACGTAGATTTTTCCAACTTCACATAGAGGTTGTGTTTGAGGAGAAGTTGGAGAACTCGTCTAACCTGGACAATGTGTTCCTTTAGCGAACGGCTATAAATGAGGATATCGTCCAGGTAAACGAACGCGTACCGATCCAGAGCCTCACAAAGTACCTCATTTATAAACCGTTGGAAGATTGCCGGAGCGTTGGTGAGGCCAAAAGGCATCACTCTGTACTCATAGTGCCCAGTGGGTGTGATAAAGGCGGTCTTCCACTCGTCCCCCTGCCGTATGCGGATAAGATTATATGCACTGCGGAGGTCCAATTTAGTGAAGATCTGGGCCTTCTGCAGTGCCTCAAATGCAGTATGCATCAGGGGCAGGGGATAACGGTCCTTGACAGTGATCGCATTGAGCCCCCTTTAGTCTATACAGGGACGCAGGGTTCCATCCTTCTTGCCCACGAAGAAGAACCCTGTGCCCGCTGGTGAGCTAGAGCGAGAGCAAAGATATGACCTCGGGGAGGCGATGTGCCGGGGAGCAGGTTAATTGCACAATTAAAGGCGCGGTGAGGAGGCAATTGCTGGGCTTTGGCTTTACTGAACACCTCGGCTAAATCGTGATACACCAAGGGCACGCAGTGAGATCCGGAAGAGGAACCAACCGCTTACCCGGCCCATCGCCAGGTGGCAGGGACCGAATAAGGCACGATTCCTGACACCTGGGGCTCCACGAATAGACTGAGCCTGACTTCCAGTCGATGGCTGGGTTGTGGAGCCTGAGCCATGGATAGCCCAGGATAGCTTGCATTTTGGGAGAGCGGCCCCCGACCCGAGCCCCCATTCAGGGACGGCACATTTCCCAGTCGCGACAGTCGGTGTTGGCGTCCCAAGGCTTCGGGGCGCATATTATGAGAAGTGCCTATTTGCATGGGTACTTCCCCTACTGGAGGAGGACCCAAGGGGTTGGGGGGTTGGGACCATGATCCCCGTGTGGCGGGTTGCCGGGCTGCCTCAGCCCGTTCACGGGCCCGTTGCTTTAGGCGGAGGTCCAGACAACTGACCACCTCAGGTCTCGAGTGGCCAACTCGTCCTTAAGCCTTTCGCTGAGCGGAGCGTCTGCCCGGGAGGGGTGGGACCGACGCAGTATAAGGAAACAATGGACCCAACTGAAAGTGAAACGCAACCAAAAAGGGCTGGGCCAGCCCAAGCCAACTGAAATAATGAAACTAAATGTACACGGAGTTCACGTTAAAATAACCCACAAGAAAACTCGCACTATTGGTGCACTCAAAAGTATTTTTATTCGCTGAGCTATAGCGCCACTGACGCGCAGAGCCTCGGCAGGGGATTTAAAGGTCAAACAAAGGAGTCGCCTTCTTTAGCGAACTCAAACAAAGGGTAGATATTGAATAATGGGCAAACCTAGAAATGTAATCTTTTGTTAAGTTATATCTTTATCTTTAGATAAATTATTTGTGTTTTTAAACCAAGGAAAATAAAAGAAAGCGAGCACACGGAGAGCTCAATGATATGCTTTTGTACTAGGCAGTACTTCCGTGAGTGGGCGTGCCCCCACGGAAGTTTTTAGAAGGAAAGAATAGATAGCGGCACGTTTGCCCGTGCCGTACAAAGTACTCTGGTTTAACTCGATCCCTCTAGATAAAGAGCTGAGTGCCAGGGAATGGCGAAAGCCCCCCTTCGCGAGATTCACGGGGGAAGGAAAGATTAAACAATCAGCCTCGGCGTACGAGGCGGAGCGAGAGAGTACTGCGGTTCCTTCAGTGGCTAAGGACACGCAGTGATAGGGAAGATATTTAAAGAAAGCGATTCCCCCAGTAATGGGGGGAGATCGCAAAAGGAGTCACACCAAGACTAAATCTATCCCTGAAATACTTTTATTACCTCGGCCCCTGGGCCAACTGCAAACTCTCTATGAGACCTCGACCTCTGACCGACAAAAAAACCTTGTTGAGCAAGCCCAGGGCAACAGTGGCAAGGAAAAATTTCTTAAAATTACAGGAAGACACCTTGAGATGAACCAGATTTAGCAGGGACCCATCCTCTTTGGGTAACTTGGAAAATACTATGAATGAATAGGATTTACACAAATCATACATACACAAAATGAATTTAAACAAAAAGAGTTATACAAAAAAAATATACAATTGGAGAACAAATCAATTGGAGTTCTTCATAATTCAGTCCAGTCTATACTAAAGTCTGTTTGGTGTAAACACGAAAGGTTCCCGCCGTACACTACTACACAGCTCTACAAAGTGTTGTTTAATTTAAACATTTTAAACAGAATTTTTATTAATATAATTTAAAAAATAAAACAAATGTATTAATCATCTAACAGATGGGTAAATTGGCAATTATATCGATTTAATCAAACCCACAGCACACCAGTGTTTAAAAAGTCAAAGGACAAGTGAATCCACTATGTGAATTGTATGTGTATTTAAAGAGCAAGTATAACCAGTTATTTTCCAGAACTGCCCACTGTATTCAATAACATTGTTTTCATGAAGTTTTATTTAAAGGCATAAATATAAAGCCAAATGCAAGTTATGTGCGGCAGTGGTTACCATTCTGTGTGAGCCTTGTGGAAGCTAGCAAAGTGCTTATCCAGAAGCTTTCCTTGTTGCTGCGTTGAAAGGGGAATGAAGCTGGAATAGCAGGACAGCTGTTCAGGTCTGCCTTACAGCAGGGCATGCTCAAGTACAAGCCTTGATTACTAAAAGAAGTATTCTCGTCACACTGGAAAGAGAGTAAAAGAGAAATAGTAAGGCAACAAAAACATTTTTTTTAATAAAAGTAAAAGTTTACACCTTGAAAAGGTTAAAAGGTTTAAACTGTGAAACAGCATGAAAAACAGAATGAAAAATAGAGTGCAAATTGCCCACTGCACTGAAAGTGTATCAAACAGAATGCAAAGATGCCCTAATATAAACTTGTACTTATTAACATGCACTTATAAAAGCTTAATCTTTATATTATTTTTAATAGAGAATAATACAACCCCAAATCAGAAAAAGTTGGGACAGTATGGAAAATGCAAAAAAAATAAGTGTAATTTGACTTTTATTTTATTGCAGACAGGATGAACCTGAGATTTTTCATGTTTTATCTGCTCAACTTCATTTAATTTGTTAATAAACATCCATTCCTGCATTTCAGGTCTGCAACACATTTCAGAAAAAAAGGAAGGACTGGGGAAATTTAGGGCTAGTAATGAGGTGAAAAAACTAAACAATGATGTGATTCCAAACAGGTGATTGTAATCATGGTTTGGTACAAAAGCAGCATCCAGGAAAGGCTGAGTCTTTGATGAGCAAAAATGGCCAGAGGATCTCCAGTTTGTCAACAAATGTGTGAGAAAATGATTGAAATTTTTATTTATTCAAGGAATCAGGAGGAATTTCAGTGCATAAAGGCCAAGAGCGCAAGCTTAAGCTGAACGCCTGTGATCTTCCATCCCTCAGATGGCACTGCATCAAGAACCACCACTCAACAATAGCTGATATAACCACATGGGTGAGGAATTACATTGGTAAACGTTTGTAAAGCACTACAATTCGAAGTTACATGCACAAATGCCACTTAAAACTTTACTGTGCAAAAAAGAAGCATTATGGTAACCATGTCCAGAAGCGGCGTCGACTTCTCTGGGCTCGGAGGCACCTAGGATGGACCATCACACAATGGAAATGTGTATTGTGGTCAGATGAAATAGCATTCCAGGTCTTTTTTGGAAAAAATGGATGCTGTGTGCTCCAGACCAAAGTCGAAAAGGACCATCCAGACTTGGCAAGGGTAATTTACACTTCTGTGATGGCAGCATTAATGCAGAAGAGTACACTGAGATCTTAGAGCAACATATGCTGCCTTCAAGACGTCATCTTTTCCAGGGACGTCCATGCATTTTTCAAAACAATGCAAAACCACATGCTGCACACATTACAAAGGCATGGCTGTGGAAGAAGAGGGTATGGGTACTGGACTGGCCTGCCTGCAGTCCTAACTTGTCCCTAATAGAGAATTTTAAAAGGAAAAATGCGACAACAACGACCCCGTACTGTTGCACATTTTAAGACGTGTTTGCAGGAAGAATGGGACAAAATAAAAGCTGAAACACTAAATCGCTTGGTATCCTCAGTGCCAAAACGTCTTTTAAGTGAGGTGAAAAGGAATGGCAACATTACAAAGTGGTAAATGCTTTACCGTCCCAACTTTTTTTGGAATGTGTTGCAGGTCTGAAATGCAGGAATAGATGTTTATTAATAAATGAAATGAAGTTTAGCAGATAAAACGTGAAATATCTCAGGCCCATCCTGTCTGCAATGAAATAAAAGTCAAAGTAAATGTAAGAAACTTTGGGTTTTTTTATTATTTGCATTTTCCATGCCGTCCCAACTTTTTCTGATTTGGGGTTGTAAGAATAATCCTAGATTCATTTTTAATACAGATAAATTATTTGAGATAAATTGAGATAACTTCATTAATTAAACTGTCAAAGTCATCATGTCTACTTGACCCTATTCCAGTACATTTACTAAAAGAATTTCTCCCTGCCATCATTGAACTCTTTCTCACTATATCATAAACATCCCATAGCCTTGTTTATGTACCCGAATCGTTTAAATGTACAATTATTAAACATCTGATTAAAAAGCCTAATCTTGATCTGTATGTGCTGTCTAATTATAGGCAAATTTCAAACTTTCCTTTTGTTTAAAAGATCCTAGTAAAACAGTTTCCAACCAATCATGCTCTTACGTGCACAGAATAATTATGACACAGTTAAGTCAGGATTTAGACCCAACCACAGTACCAAAACTGCATAATTAGGATAGTTAATAACCTATGTCCTCTGATAATTAATCTTGTTCTATTAGATCATAGTGCAGGGTTTGATTCTGTATATCATAATATTTTACTGGATAGGCTAGAAAATACAGTAGGTGTTAAATGATTCACACTCTTAATTTAAACCCTATCTGACTGACCACTCACAATTTATATCACACAGTGTATATCAGCCAAACCCAGTGATATTTACACAATCAGCATGATTAAGGCTGTTTAAATAAAAAAAAATCCTCTGTGTTAAGTAATGTTCTCCCACTAAATTTTGATCAAACTGAGATATTACTTTTTTAACCTAAGGCTGCAAGGGACAAGTTGTCTAATCTTGTATTAAATACTTTCTCTGTAATACCCTGCTTAACTGTTGAAAAAAATGGTCACAATGGATTCATAATTTGTAACTTTACTAACATTACTAAAGTAAATTAGTTATTTCTATAAGAATATTTCTATAAGAAATATACTTTCTGTCAATAATACTGATCAATGTAACTGATCCATGCAACTTTAAGGCTACATTACTGCAATGCCTTTCTCACTGGATGCTCTAGTAGATTCATAAACAGGCTCCAAAAAGCACAACATGGCCTGGCTTCACAGTATAAAAGGGAATGTATTGGGCAAAATCAACCTTATTGAGGGTATCATGATTATGTTTAAAAGTTTAAAGGAGGAAGAGTTGTGGTTCCGGTATAAAAGAAAATGAATGGGCTGTGGCTCAGCTCTTTATCCCAAACTTAATGAGAGAATTGTTAATCAGTTCATAAATAACTTTTACTGGTCTTTTACAATTTTCAAAACATAATATTTTAAAAACATTCAGGGTAAAAAAATCTAAATGTTAATGACTGGAAACCTAAACGTCAGGTTTCTCGTGTGTGTGTGTGTGTGCTGACCTTATACACATAAAGCTCATGGCATTCATCTCCCAAGGTGGTTCCATCTTCCCTCATCAGTGGAGTAAAAGAGAAACCAAATAGTTTTTTCTCTCCTCTATCTTTTGCTAAACACAAAAAAATAAAAATAGCATTACAGTCTGCATAATGATGAGCATGGACTATATGGCCAAAAGTCTGAATACCCAACCATATTGGCTGCATCTATAGATTATGAAACATGACTGCAGAAATTCACACATTTAATGCATAATGTGGTTTAACAAAAAAAAAAAACATTCTTTAACATTAAAGTTGTCCATATATTGTTTGATGATGAATTTTAAGGTGTAAGTTTCTTGATTTATTGAAAGGGCAAAGAATAATTTAAAAATAGAGCTTAGAGTATTGTGTAGTAAATAAGGCAGGCACTTTTACTTACTGGAACAGTGTCGAAACTCAAAGCGTAGATGTGAGCCACGAAAGCGCTCAATGGGAATTGGCAATTTTAGGCTCTCACTCCAGCGAGGACTGTTATTGTGATAGAGCACAAAAGACCGATGCTCACTAACATTTGACTCTCCACTGCCAGCGCTTATACATTCCTGATAAGGAGAAGGAATATGTAATATATAACCCACACAGTCCTGGAATAAACTTCTAAGAAGCCACCCCTAAGCAGCTGCCAGTTTAAGCAGTTACACAAGTTTTGTGTGATTGTAGCTTTATGATGTAAGATTTTACTTTACAAGCATGTTTTATTTTTCCATTTAATTTCTGAACTATAATTTAGAGTTACTAAATGTGAACTAGCTTAAAAATTTAAATTGTACGTGTTACTTTTTGATGGCAGATTGAAAATACATAGCTATTTTTTCTATTTAAAACAACCTTAAGTAAAATGATTTAATTTAAGCCAGACATTTTAGTTTATACAGAAAACAGTGAACAAATCACATTAAATGTTTAGATTTTAAAAGGATGTTGAGGTCACTAAAATGTGCAAGTGACTCGATTAGCATTCACTGCTAACTAATTACCTGTCGTAATATTACATTAAATATAAAATACAAAAATGTTAACATTTGGCTACAAATGAATTATTTAAAATACAGTAATGCAAACGGATCTGCCAATACAAAAAACAGACTTTTTATTTATGTTTGACCAATAAAGACTTTTAAAGATTCAAGTAGTTAGCTACCAGACCTGCTAATATAGCTGGTGATAAACAGAAGGCTGTACCTGACATCACGTACTGTATGCTATATGTGGTGTCACAATAGGAACCACACAATTTATAACGCACCTATCTGTTTAGTACCTATTTAGTACAGTTTAATTAATAACGAATGATTCAGTTTATTTCAAGCATTTGTGTTAAAACTGTGCATGTGCTGAACACATATTTCACTACATATTTGTCGCTACTATTAAATAAATCACTGAGAATTTAATAATGCAAACACTAAAATCCATGAAAACTACCTCTTAACAAATGTAACTTTAGGTTTATTAGCAGTTAAGCTAGCAAGCATGCTATAAAGGGATGGTGGGAGGACATACATTTACAAACTAAACATTTTATTATAATAGCTTATTAATCCTGATTCAGAATCTTGTTTTTAATACATTTAATAAAATTGTTATTGAATTGGTTTTAATTTGCTGTTTAGGGGGTAATTAATTTTCCTTCTAACAAACACAGAGCATGTATATGAGAAACTTACTTTAAGGG
The DNA here is from genome assembly GCF_030014385.1 of Trichomycterus rosablanca. Taxonomy (NCBI): domain Eukaryota; kingdom Metazoa; phylum Chordata; class Actinopteri; order Siluriformes; family Trichomycteridae; genus Trichomycterus; species Trichomycterus rosablanca. The sequence continues at coordinate 27,235,327 of NC_085994.1, read as the reverse complement.
TTTCTCCATCTGCATATAACACGTACACAGTCACCTCAATATTCTTTTGCACACTTTTCCCTCCTCTTTCAAACTCACCACGCTCAAGTGTCAGATACATATCATTCCGGCAGTCCCCTGATTCCACAAAATACAAAAAGGGTGAGAGAAAGAGAGCATTTTAGCAGTTTAAAAGCACATTTCTACAGGGGTGTAAGACTAATAATATGATGACTTTTAAAATACTATGTAAACACTACAAATACATAAGAATACATAAAAACTGCCCCAAAACATTACAGATATTTACCATACTTTTACCATACATACTTATAAGGTTTCTGTAAAACTTACTCACATTGAGCCAAAAAGAAATATTTACTTTTTATCTGACAATAAAACATATCTCCAGTGAAAGTTCCAGTGGTGTCTAGTAAAGTACAGACATTCTCTGGTATACCTTTGAAATACTTTTTGCTACAAATTTATGCAACTTAATTTACTTTTATGAAGAAACTTTTGCCTCTCTAACTATCCTCATGACAAAGTGTGGGTACAAAACACACCTGTACACAATTTATATTTTACTTAACATCATATCTAGAGAATTATACAAAGATATTTGTTGCATCATTTTAAATATTTCTTTAGGTTTTATTTACATTACAATATTTCAGAAATAAAGTATTATGGTATATTATTAATAGAAAAAAGTATCTTTTGATTGTTTATGTTGCTTTCAGGGGTGGCACGGTGGCTCGGTGGGTAGCACTGTCACCTTACAGCAAGAAGGTCCTGGGTTCGATTCCCAGGCAGGGCAGTCCAGGTCCTTTCTGTGCGGAGTTTGCATGTTCTCCCCGTGTCTTTGTGGGTTTCCTCCGGAGGCTCCGATTTACTCCCACAGTCCAAAACATGCAGTCAGGTTAATTGCCGGCCCGTCCAGGATGTTACTGTATGCCCATTAAAAATCTGGGATAGGCTCCAGCACAGCCCACATTTTAGCAATGCCATTTAATATTTCAGTTGTTGAATATTTGCTGATTAATCCTATTTTGAAAGAAAACATAAAGTACATTTACCCGTAGACCCGTAGTCATCTGTCCACCATCTGATACACTTACCCGGTAGAATAACATCAGGGAATCCAAGTTTGCGTGTAATAGCCACACCCCTGTTAAAGATCATATGATTGTCCCTTTGCAAAGCATCTAGATCACCACGAAACAACTGAAGTGATACTATTAAGCCTAAGAAACGTACAAAGAAAGAGATTTAAAAAAAGATAGTTTAAAAGGTAAGAAAACACATAAAGTAACATTTAAATGGCACATTATTTCCTTTAAATTACCGTAACTTGTGCTTGGAGCTGAATACTTTGTGCTGGACTTTCGAATGATGCTCTCATGGATCTGATACCACTCACTTTCACTGTTACAGCTAAAGAACAATTTGAAATATTAAACACATTAAAACTCTTACAGAAGAACAGATTTTCATGCACAAAAGCTCATACTCATACACACTTACATGTATAGTTTTAACACAAAGTCTTTTTCCTCTTTTGGGTCGGTGATGGAGTTGAAAAAGTCACTCATGGCCAAAGTAGCGCAGCCATATGGCCGTCTGTACTGCACATGTGAAGGACCCTTTTTTGAGTCATTTAGAAACATACGACCTTTATACACAAACAGACAAAATACAATCAACAGTTAATTGTTTTTGGCCTTTCATCTCAGTGGTGGTCGACCACTGCACCAGCCACACACATAATCAAAACATTAATTCCATTTTCTTATCTTATCTTTTCACACACCAATGTAACCCCCTTAAGAAGTAACTTTTCTTAATGCCTCAACATTAAGAAACATCAAGTTATTCCCTACATTCTTCTTTGAGCTTTTTGTTACTTATTTAGAAACCCTAATTTCAGAAAAGTTGGGGATTACATCACATTTCTACTCATTTGGGGAATACATCACATTTCTACATAGTCATCTTACAGTGCATTTTTCCCAGCTTTGTACCATTTTATTGCCATAAGCAAAAATGTTTTTGGTTTAGCGCGTAGCCACTGATAGCACGCTGCTTTCACATCATGAAAATCTTCTTCCCCTTAAAGCTTCTTTGAGTGTCCAAAAAGGTGAAAATTCGGACTATAAGCTCTCTCAGACACGACCAATTACTACTCCTCCCGCCCTCACCGTTTCCAACAAAAATATAAGTGTGGAAACTTTTTGAAGATCCTTCGTATTTACAAAAAACAATCAAGTTCATCAGTCAGAACATTTAAAGTCTTTAATTTGTTTTCTATTTGTACTTTTGTTAGATACATAAAAGTTTAAGAGAATTAGTAAATCAAAATTCCTATTTATAAAAATGTCCCAACTTGTCCCAACAAAGTTAAGTTTTTAGTGTTTTGCTTGCATTCAAACTCAAGAAATCCCAAAACTGTTTGGACATACATGCCCCTTACAAGTGCATGTACACTTTTGATTAACTTTATCAACATTCATCTCAGTATGTTAGTTTGCCTTCTTTTCATGTATTTTCAAATTGATTTGATTTAGACTTTTTTGGGCAGTATACCAATAAATGTGTTTGATGCAAAAATAAAAGCTGACCTGCTATAGTTTAATTTAAGTAAATATTTCATATAAATTACATGTCAATCCTTACCAGTTCTGATGGCATGTGCAACAATATAGAGTTCTTTTTTAAGATCCTTTGTGCTTAAATCCTAAAAGAAAAATTTGTTTTTTATTAGTCATATATTACAGCTATTCATGTAATTGTTAATCTTCTAGACATTTTAGTCTCCAACACTAACATATTGCTAGCAACATGGTTTCTTACTGTGAAAAGTGTACAGAGTCGTTCCGCTTTTTCTAGACTCTGTGGTCCTTCATTTTTGTTAAGCTTTACCAGAAATCTTTCACTGAAACCACAAATGCTTGTCATAAGTCATCAGAAGTTGAAATGGTTAACGTTATCATAAATCAAACAAGACCACTTTCAGATTGGAAACTATGTACAATACCCATGACTCTGTAAAGTAAGTTATGCATTAAGTACTAAATTAAGTGGCCTTTTTGGATTATATAAATCACTTGGAGGTAATTTTTTTGAAATATGCTACATAGCAGAACCGAATCAAAGCAATGTGCTAAAGATCATTATAATAAAATATAAATGATTATACTGTTCTACAAACAAATTATGCCAGCAATATTATTTGTATTTATTTGTATTTGTTTCTAACCTAATGTATTTGCTCTCATGGCCATCATAGAGACTAAACAGTACTTCTATGTCTTCACCAATGCTGCTATATGTAAAATTTTTTAGGTTGAGAAAAAGATGATGAGTAATTGGCATCCGCCAACCATCACCATGTTGCTGGCCCTAAAAAGACAAAACAAAACACACAAAAAAGTCATTGCTCCATTTCTGATTGCATTTGTTACTACATCTTTCACACAATGGATAATTTCAGGTCAGAATTAAGCTTTAAAACCAAAACATGTGGAAATGTCTACTATTCAATTAAAATATAGTCCAACGCCGATATGACCTTTGCTGCAATGATATTTTTTCTGCTTTGCCTAGTCTGCAATTGGTTAGTGCATAAATATTATAAATTCAAGAACTTGGTTAAAGGGCAGGTCTTAAATCATCTTTAGAAGACAAGAGACAACTGGACGCTATTATAGGCGTGGGAAGAGCAGTGGCAGCCCCCACTAAAACGTTGCTCTCTTTGCTTTGTCTGATATAGTAAGTCTTGTATATAATACCAAATACTTTATGTTAAGTTATTGTATGCATTATGTTGATCTCCTCACCTACCACTCTCTTCTGTCCCAGTTCAAATATTTTGTGATTGTAAAGATACCTTTCTACCAAAGCCTAAACAGTCTGCTACAGCAGTGGTCCCCAACCTTTTTTGGACCATGGACCAGTTTTATATAAGATATCATTTCACAGACCGGCGGGGACGGGGGATTTAAAATAGAATAACTGTACTACTCACAAATGATTATTCTTTCTGTGCGGCCCGGTAATAAATGACCCACGGATTGGTACCGGTCCATGGCCCGGTGGTTGGGGACCACCGTGCTACAGAGCCACACAAGCTTCATGTCATCTTTTCTTTACTTCTGAATTCTTTTCATCCTCCCTCCACTTCCCTTACTGCTTCTAACTTTGCCATATTTTTTTCAGAAAACGATTGACAAAATTGACTGATCCTCAACCCTACAACTCAACCCTGCTGGATTCTACATCTACATGTATATCATCTTCAGTCCTTCAAGAAAACTCCCAAAACTTGGCTCTGTACTTGATCCTCTTCTGTTTTCCATTTACACCCACTCTCTTGGTAAAGTCATATCCTCCTATGGCTGGTCTGACCATTCCTATGTGAATAATACTCAACTCATGCAGTTATCACCCAAGTCTCAGCCTCAATCTACCAAAGAGACCTCATCAAAACTAGTTTTGTACCACATACCAAGTCTAGCTTGTTTTGATCCATCACTCAGAATTTGAGCAAGACAGGCATCAAGACTCTTCATCATACTACATTTACATTTACATTTTCAGCATTTAGCAGACGCTCTTATCCAGAGCGACTTACAGAAGGTGGTAGAATGAACTTTCCCTGTCTGTTTGAACAGCTCAGTCACTCACCCACCTCTTTACTGAGCACTTAAAATAAAATAAAAAAATGATAATGTTCTGTACAAATTCTACCTACACTTTTTAACAGGGTTTTAGCAGATTTGTTTTCTTAGACCATTGTCTACTTGTAAGAAAATATTTAATAAGAAAGCACTTCTGAGTCGTTCTGCTAAATGTAGAAAATGTAATAGTAAATGTTAAACATTTAACAAAGGCAATCAAAAAGTGAGCTGTTTTTTTTACAAAATGATATTTTACAAAAATATTTGTAAATATTTATATTAATTAATATTAATATTACATTATTTTACTGTTTTAAGTATTGTAAGATAAATGTAAATGAGCATTATTGTGAGTTCAAACCTGTGCTGTACTTGATTGACTACAAAGTTTGTTGGATGAATGCTGAGGAAAAAAAGAAAACATATTTTAGAAACATCAAAAAAAATTACAGACACAACTGCACAGGTGACCATAACCATATGATATTGCCAAATATTTAGTAGTAATAAAAACTGTTCTAATTATTTATTTTGTATGTAATATTCAAAACCAAATGAGGCATAAAATATTTTATATATGAAGGCAAACAAGCTCATAGGGCATGGCAGCACAAGAGTAAAAGTAAGAAAGTAACAGTAGTCACAAGTGAAAGCTTACTTACAGTGCTGTAAAACCGTATTTGCCGTCTTTCCAATTTCTCCCAATTTTCATTTGACGCTTCAGATCAGAAAACTACTAGTTGTAGCCTAGCGGTTAAGGTACTGGACTAATAATAAAAAGCCCTATCACTGTCAGGCTTTCGCTGTTGAGCCCTTGAGCAAGTCCCTCAACCCTCAATTGCTTAAACTGTATACTGTCACAATACTGTAAGTAGTTTTGGGTAAAAGCCAAAAATGTAAATAATGCAAGTAAACACAAAATATTTTTTAAATTAATAAATTCATATATTAAAAGAAAATGCTGTTCAACCCTACCTTGGCCTATGTGAATAAGTTATCGTCCATTAAGCTACTAAAGCAACTAGGTAAACAAATTCATTTACCAAATGGGTGTATTTTCACTAGCCACACTCATGAATTATTACTGCCAGACTGGCTAAATCTGTACATCACTTAAAATAACCTGTCTGGCATATTATGCCACTTTTTAAAGAGATACAAATTTAGATGTAAAACTAATTCAGTCTGGAAAGGGCTACAACACGATTGTTGGGCTTTGGAATTCCAGCAAACCACAGTGAGAGCTGTTATCTACAAATGGAGAAAACTTGGAACAGTGCTGAGAAAATTGCAAGGCACAAACCACTGCAGACCAAAAAGAACTGTCTTGTCTCACATTTGCCAAAAAACCTCTATATTAGTCTAAGACCTTTGGGATAATATACTGTGGACTGATGAGTCATAGGTGGAACCTTTTGGAAGACATAGGTCTTGATACATCTAGTGTGAAACAAAAATTGCATTCCACTGTGGGAGAAAATATGTTAATTTATGTTATCACTGGTAGTTGGTGGATGTAACAAAAGGTGTGTTGCTTGCAATTTTATGCTTTCAGATACTGTTCTAGCTGTCTTCAAACAGTTCTTAAATTTTATCTAAGAAACATCTGTTGACTGTGAAAGTTCCCACTGTCCCACAAGGACATTTGGTACCATGTATATAAGAGTGATTTTTTCCTTTCCTTTTATCGCACTGAGTTTTTATGTAAGGCTTTGTCAGAACAGTCCTTCTCTGCAGACAAGAACAAAACTCTTTTGGTTTTTCCACCACACCACCATAAGAACATCATCCCAACAGTCAAATATGGTGGTGGTAGTGTGATGGTCTGGGGCTGCCTTGATTCAGCAGAACCTGGACGACTAGTCTAAACTGATGGAACCATGAATTTTGCTTTCTATCAGAAAATCCTAAAAGCAAACGTCCACCCATCAGTTTGTGACCTAAAGGTCAAGCACAATTTATTTACGCAGTAAGACAATGATCAAAGCACACCAGTCGATCACTAAATGGTTTAAAAAATTATGAAATGGCCTGAATGTCCAGACTTAAATTCCACTGAAAAGATGTGGAAGGACCTTTAAAAATTCCTTAAAGGAAAATGGGCCAAAATTCTCCACAATAATGTAAAAGACTCAAATGTTTAATTGAAGTTGTTACTGCCAAGGGTGGCACAACCAGTTATTAGGTATGAGGGCAGGGATTGCTCACATGGGTAATATACAGAGAGTAAAATAAGTATTTGATTCCCTGCTGATTTTGTAAGTTTACCCCCTTACAAAGACTTGAACAGTCTATAATTTTTATGGAAGGTTTATTTTAACAGAGAGAGACAGAATATCAACAAAAAAATCGAGAAATCCAAAAAAAAAACATGAAATAAAAGTTATACAGTGTATCACAAAAGTAAGTACACCCCTCACATTTCTGCAAATATTTTATTATATCTTTTCATGGGACAACACTATAGAAATAAAACTTGGATATAACTTAGAGTAGTCAGTGTACAACTTGTATAGCAGTGTAGATTTACTGTCTTCTGAAAATAACTCAACACACAGCCATTAATGTCTAAATGGCTGGCAACATAAGTGAGTACACCCCACAGTGAACATGTCCAAATTGTGCCCAAAGTGTCAATATTTTGTGTGACCACCATTATTATCCAGCACTGCCTTAACCCTCCTGGGCATGGAATTCACCAGAGCTGCACAGGTTGCTACTGGAATCCTCTTCCACTCCTTCATGATGACATCACGGAGCTGGTGGATGTTAGACACCTTGAACTCCTCCACCTTCCAGTTGAGGATGCGCCACAGGTGCTCAATTGGGTTTAGTCCATCACCTTTACCTTCAGCTTCCTCAGCAAGGCAGTTGTCATCTTGGAGGTTGTGTTTGGGGTCGTTATCCTGTTGGAAAACTGCAGTTTTCGAAGGGAGGGGATCATGCTCTGTTTCAGAATGTCACAGTACATGTTGGAATTCATGTTTCCCTCAATGAACTGCAGCTCCCCAGTGCCAGCAACACTCATGCAGCCCAAGACCACGATGCTACCACCACCATGCTTGACTGTAGGCAAGATACAGTTGTCTTGGTACTTCTCACCAGGGCGCCGCCACACATGCTGGACACCATCTGAGCCAAAGAAGTTTATCTTGGTCTCGTCAGACCACAGGGCATTCCAGTAATCCATGTTCTTGGACTGCTTGTCTTCAGCAAACTGTTTGCGGGCTTTCTTGTGCGTCAGCTTCCTTCTGGGATGACGACCATGCAGACCGAGTTGTGCAGTGTGCGGCCAGCAATGCTGGCAGCACTCATGTGTCTATTTTTTAAAGCCAACCTCTGGATATGACGCCGAACACGTGGACTCAACTGCTTTGGTCGACCCTGGCGAAGCCTGTTCCGAGTGGAACCTGTCCTGGAAAACCGCTGTATGACCTTGGCCACCATGCTGTAGCTCAGTTTCAGGGTGTTAGCAATCTTCTTATAGTCCAGGCCATCTTTGTGGAGAGCAACAATTCTATTTCTCACATCCTCAGAGAGTTCTTTGCCATGAGGTGCCATGTTGAATATCCAGTGGCCAGTATGAGAGAATTGTACCCAAAACACCAAATTTAACAGCCCTGCTCCCCATTTACACCTGGGACCTTGACACATGACACCAGGGAGGGACAACGACACATTTGGGCACAATTTGGACATGTTCACTGTGGGGTGTACTCACTTATGTTGCCAGCTATTTAGACATTAATGGCTGTGTGTTGAGTTATTTTCAGAAGACAGTAAATCTACACTGCTATACAAGCTGTACACTGACTACTCTAAGTTATATCCAAGTTTCATGTCTATAGTGTTGTCCCATGAAAAGATATAATGAAATATTTGCAGAAATGTGAGGGGTGTACTCACTTTTGTGATACACTGTAAATTAATTTGTATTTAACTAAGGGAAATAAGTATTTGATCCCCTACCAACCAGCAAGAATTCTGACCCCCACAGACTGGTTATGTGCACAAAAGGCACACAAATTAGTCCTGTCCCTGTATAAAAGACATCTGTCACAGAATCAGTTTCTTCCGTTCAAATCTCTCGACCACCATGGGCAAGACCAAGGAGCTATCAAAGGACGTCAGGGACAAGATTGTAGACCTGCACAAGGCTGGAATGGGCTACAAGACCATCAGCAAGACGCTTGGTGAGAAAGAGACCACTGTTGGCACGATAATTCGAAAATGGAAGAAATACAAGATCACAGTCAATCGCCCTCGCTCTGGAGCTCCATGCAAGATCTCACCTCGTGGGGTAAGAATGATTCTGAGAAAGGTGAGGTCAGCCCAGAATTACATGGGAGGAGCTTGTCAATGATCTCAAGGAAGCTGGGAGCAGAGAAATGCTGGATATGACCCCAAGAACACCATCCCCACTGGGCATTTCTCTGCCTCCAAACACGGCGAGTGGAGTTGATGCCAAAGAGCTCAATTTTGGTCTCATCTGACCATATCACATTCTCCCAAGCTTTCTCTGAATCATTCAGGTGTTCATTGGCAAACTTCAGATGGGCCTGTACATGAGCCTTCTTGAGCAAAGGGACTTTGCGGGCACTGCAGGATCTCAATCCATTACGGCGAAGTGTGTTACTAATGGTTTTCTTGGTGACTGTGCTCCCAGCTCCCTTGAGATCATTGACAAGCTCCTCCCGTGTAATTCTGGGCTGACCTCACCTTTCTCAGAATCATTCTTACCCAACGAGGTGAGATCTTGCATGGAGCTCCAGAGCGAGGGCGATTGACTGTGATCTTATATTTCTTCCATTTTTTAATTATCGCGCCAACAGTGGTCTCTTTCTCACCAAGCGTCTTGCTGATGGTCTTGTAGCCCATTCCAGCCTTGTGCAGGTCTACAATCTTGTCCCTGACGTCCTTTGATAGCTCTTTGGTCTTGCCCATGGTGGTCGAGAGATTTGAATGGAAGAAACTGATTCTGTTACAGGTGTCTTTTATACAGGGACAGGACTAATTTGTGTGCCTCATACATAACCGGTCTGTGGGGGTCAGAATTCTTGCTCAAATACTTATTTCCCTTAATTAAATACAAATTAATTTATAACTTTTATTTCATGTTTTTTTTCTGGATTTTTTGTTGATATTCTGTCTCTCTCTGTTAAAATTTAAAAATTATAGACTGTTCAAGTCTTTGTAAGGGGGTAAACTTACAAAATCAGCAGGGGATCAAATACTTATTTTCCCCACTGTAGATTTACAATAAATCTTCAATAAGTGAAATGATCATTTAAGAGCTGCATTTTCTGTTTACTTGTATGGTCTTTTTTAATATTTGTTAGATCTGCAACAAAAAAGTTACAAAATGTTAAGCAAAAACTTAAAATGTGATAAACAAAAAATTAAGAAATCAGGTAAGGAGCAAATACTTTTTACAGCACTGTACACATATACTGTAGACTACACTATACAGGATAAGTGGAAACTGGTAAAAGTATAGTCATAAAAAATACAAAAAGTATTTAATAAACTTGTTTATGTGCCACTATTGACAAAATTCTTCATTTTGTCTAATAGCTGTTAAGTGTAAAAAATACAAGGTGTAAAAAAAACAATGTGTGTTGTTCTGGTATGATTGTTTCACGTGCAGCAGTGTTGTTGGGAAGTACTGTTTAAACTCGTTCTCTTTATAAGGAACAAATAACCTATTAGCACCCATTGTAAGTATATAGTTAAGGGACTAGAGCTACATTTTTATGCACAAAGTGTGTAAATATTTCTCTAGTCTTTTATTTTCTGATCATATAAAGCTATTGGTTTTGTATATTTGGTTGTAGCACTATTCTCCTCTCAGCATTGACAATGGTGTGTTTAAAAACCCCAACAACACTGGTTCAACTGATACACCCATAGCTGTACATCACACAATGTTTTTACAAACTGAGAATGGTTGACTACCACCAAAAAACATCTGGTATAGGGATGTCACTGATTAACAGATAACCAGACAAAGAAGTAATTGTTCGATTAATGTTGCTTAAAAATGTCTTTTCCAAAGGCTGACCCTTGATTCAGAGTCTGGAATGCTACAGCAAAGAATCTTTTATGAATGAGCTATGTAAGTTTTTTTATTTTTAAATCATTTTTAAACACGTCTTTAAACATGTTTTTCACTTCATCATTGGTGATAAAGCCAATGGTGTCTGAATACTTTCTGAATACAACCCCAAATCAGAAAAAGTTAGGAAAGCATGGAAAATGCAAATAATAAAAAAAAAACAGAACTTCTTACATTTACTTAGCCTGTTTTTTATTGCAGACAGGATGAACCTGAGATATTTCATGTTTTGTCTGGTCAACTTCATTTCATTTAATAATAAACATCCATTCCTGCATTTCAGGCCTGCAACACATTCCAAAAAAAGTTGGGACAGTAAAGCATTAACTGCTTTGTAATGTTGCCATTCATTTTCACCACACCTAAAAGACGTTTTGGCACCGAGGATACCAAGCAATTTTGTGTTTCAGGTTTTATTTCATCCCATTCTGACTTCAAACACATCTTAAGATGTGACAGTACAGGGTCGTCATTGTTGCATTTTTAGTTTCACAATTCTCCACACATTCTCTGTTGGGGACAGGTCAGGACTGCAGGCAGGCCAGTCCAGTACCCGTACCCTCTTCTTCCGCCGCCATGCCTTTGTAATGTGTGCAGCATGTGGTTTTGCATTGTCTTGTTGAAAAATGCATGGACGTCCCTGGAAAAGATGACGTCTTGAAGGCAACATAGCTCTAAGATCTGAATGCACTTTTCTGCATTAATGCTGCCATCACAGAAGTGTAAATGACCTTTGCCAAGCGCACTGACATGGCCCTATACCATGACAGACCCTGGCTTTTGGACTTGTTGCTAATAACAGTCTGGATGATCCTTTTCGTCTTTGGTCCGGAGCACACAAGTCCATTTTTTCCAAAAAAAACCTGGAATGCTGATTCATCTGACCACAATACATGTTTCCACTGTGTGATGCCTCTGAACCCAGAGAAGCTGATGCCGCTTCTGGACATGGTTAACATAAGGCACAGCAAAGTTTTAAGTGGAATTTCTGCATGTAACACCATATTGTAGTGCTTGACAACGATTTGCCAAAGTAATCCCTTGCCCATGTGGTTATATCAGCTATTGTTGAGTGCCAGTTCTTGATGCAGTGCCATCTGAGGAACCGAAGATCATGTGCCTTCAGCCTAAGCTTGCACCCTTGGCTTTTACGCACTGAAATTCCTCCCGATTCCTTGGGTCGTTTATTGATATTATGCACTATAGAGGAAGTAATATGCAAATCCCTTCCGATCTGTCTTTGAGGTACATTGTTTTTAAACATTTCAATCATTTTCTCACACAAACTGGAGATCCTCTGGCCATCTTTGCTCATCAAAGACTTTCCTGAATGCTGCTTTTTTACCAAACCATGATTACAATTACCTGTTCACATCACCTGTTTGGAATCACATCATTATTTAGTTTTTTTCACCTCGTTACTAGTCCTAAATTGCCCCTGTCCCAACTTTTTTTGGAATGTGTTGCAGGCCTGAAATGCAGGAATGGAAGTATATTAACAAATGAAATGAAGTTGAGCAGACAAAACATGAAATATCTTGTTTATAGACATATCTTGATATCTAGATATTTCTTGTTTATGAAATACATTGTCTTGTAGACAAAACATGAAATATTGAGTTTCCCCATTTTATACATGAAATCTTCACTGCTTAAATAGTAAAGGTCATTTTCATTGTATGTTACAGAAGAAGGCAATGGTTAACAACTTCTGAACTATAACAAGAAAATCAAATTAAAAGGAACCACAAAATCAAACTCAGTATAGTGCCAGAAGATGGGAGGTGGGAGGAGGCCATGCAATTGGGGAATATTTACATCCCACACCACTGTGCCCAGCTCAACTCAAGGCACAAGCAAACCCATACAGAATAGGTTCCTGCACCCTTGCATCAACTACCTCACAATGCCATTAAGTCAAGTCAAGTCAAATTAATTTGTATAGCGCTTTTTACAGTAGACATCGTCTCAAAGCATTCACATTGACAGACCAAAACCCCTGTTTAGCTAGCCCAGGGCAACAGTGGCAAGATGTCCTGCTAGTTTTAGGAGACTGTAATGCCCAAGTTGAAAATCAGAAGAAAAGAAATACAGGTGAAACAGATATTAAGCTGGAGAACAACTAATCCATTTTTATTACTAATACTTTCTTTAAGCAACCAAAATGGATTACACCTGGATATCAAAAGACTGAATTCACTGAAACTAAATCGACCAGTAAAATTATTCTAAAAATAATTAAATGCAGACTATAGCCCTACATTTAACAAGAACTGCCAGATGTATAGGCAGGATTCATCTACCACTGCAGATGTATGTTGGTTTATAGAATAATTGAAGGAGGTCAACAGGAAAACAGGGAAATGGAAAAGATCTTCAGATTTGTCTCTCCAAACAAAGATTTGAACTGTCCAGAACTGTGATCTTAATGGATGTAAAAGCTGGGCAATAAAAAAGTGAGAAGGATGCTATTGAACTTTGGTGCTGGCAAAGACTTTTGGTAGTAAAGATAATATTTGTAAACCTTGTAATAAAAAAGACCAATTTTAGCCAGTTTGAACTGCTACTTACCATCCTGTAAAGGTCAGAAACACTAAACAAGTCTGGATCCACCATCTCAAACTCTTTCCTTGGCACCAGGTCTAAACCCAGATGTCTAAAATAAAAAAGAAGGTAAAAAGTGAGAAACATGGGTGCAAACAGGGAAATTTTGTAGCATATAAAAACATTGAGCAGGCACAGCTGGCCTTGATTCAAGGCAAATTTATTTGTATAGCGCTTTTTACAATGGAAATCGTCTCAAAACAATTTTACAGAATCCAGGACCAACACACTAAAAAGATGTAAGTGATTTGAAAAAAAAAAAAGTTATTATCAGATGGCAGTAGCTTTAGTCACTGCTTAATTAAATACTATAGGAGTATTCTGCTAACAATATGAAACATTTCTACCCTAAATGGAAGTGGTCTTTACTACAATAACATTGCACCCACCCAAAATGCATCAAATGCAAATCAATATTTCCTATCCTTTTTTGTTTGTTTGTTTGTTTGCATCTTAATCAAGAGACCAAAAAAGAAATATGGATGCTTTGCTGAAACAACAGAGCATAAAGTCTTTTGCGCAGAACTGTATATTATAACTGTATATATTTAACTGTATATTATGGGTCAAAGGGGCCATCGTATGGCGGGGAAATTCGGCAAATTTTGACTCAAATTCAGACCTTGCTGTAGGAACTTATAATGTAATAACTACATGTAATGTAATAACTAGGGATGCATCAATACCATTTTTTCCCAACCGAGTACGAGTACAAGTACATGTATTTTTGTACTTGCCGATACCGATACCGATACCAATACCCAGAGCGGTAGAGAGAACAGAGTGGCGACACTACCATAGGGAACCGTTTTAACGGGGGCGGGAAATTTTTCTGCGCAGCTTCTGGGTTGTGGAGCTCTGTATAGTTCCAAACAACCCATAGAGCCCCATTCATTTCCACTACTTATCAAGCATTTTTAGCTGTATGTTGCTTTGTTTAAAAAAAAAAAAAAAAGAATTTAATGTAATTAATATACTTAATACTGTTATTGTTTAGCATTTGCTCAGCACTAAATGTTACATGTTTATCTTCATTAATAGGTATAACCGAATAATGACACACGAGTCTTTTTACCTAAAATGAGTTGATTAATTAAGAGTCTTGTTACAGAAATGATCATAAAACATTAGAGCCATAATAAATCATGCTACTTTTACTTTCTTACTTAAGTACATTTGAAGGTAAATTTAGTTTAGTACTTTAGTGGAGGTAAAGAGTATTTTTGCTTTTACTACTACTTTTACTGGAGTAATATGTTACCTTGGATATCTCTACTTTAACTCAACTACATGGTTTGTGTACCTTGTCCACCACTTACATTAGACAAAATGAACTAGTGCATATTCATAATGAATTCATTAATGTATTACATGTAGGAATCAATTATTAATCACTCATGAAATAAGACATGAATGAATGCTTTTTCATGTACCTGCACTATAATGTTAAAGGTACGGTAGTGTGTTTATGAATCTGTTCATTCAGTGCAGGCAAACCTTATGAATCCAGCACATGGCTTAGTGTTTAGCCAAAATTATTATTATCATGAATCCTCAGGAAAGTGAAGGGAGATTAGTTTATGTAAAAAACAAAACATAAAAAAACTTTAATCTCTGTACTGTATATTGTCTCTACTACTTAATGATATGGCATTATGTAATGTATGCTAATATAATGTACTGTGTGTTAACAAGAACGACCTATTAACAAGTCATTATAAACATCAATCTTCCACTTTATATACCAAATTGACATTAAAGCAGATGCAGTAAATGTAAAGGCAGTTGAAAATACCCAGAAATTGTACAAATGTTTATTATTTAGCGTTTAATATTTCATTCACTGCTGCCTGTCCCATATGAGAACATGACAGCGCCGGGTTTGTTTGGAACTATTGGAGGGTTACATGAACCACGTAACCGCGTAGCGGCGAGATCAAGGAGTGTCGCAACTCTCTCTATCTATGGCTCTGCCAATACCTATTTAGAAATACCGTTTTTTTAAAACAAAAACACACGTGAGAAGTGACGAGAAGTTTAATGATACCACGTCCAAAAATGCACGTCAACAAGTAACGAGTGATCAAAGTGTTTGTGCGCTGACGTGATGAAATCAAGGAGGAAAAATAAGTGAATCTGAGTGGATTTGGCAACACGAATAGCATGGATTGTTCTGTAGTGAGTTGGAGGTTAATAAATATTTTTGCAATGTGGGTGTTTTGTTTGGTCAGAAATACTGTAAAACGTGTGTGTGTGCCGGTGTATTCTGATATCAACTATATTATCCCCCTGTCCCACCTGTTTACACTCCTCTCCTGCGTTTCCCCTCACACCGTATCCTGCGTTCTCATTGGCTGTTCGACATGTCACTCATTCCCAGTCGCACATCTGAGATCAGATATCTGACGTGCTAGAAAACTCGAGCGCTCGGTGAGCCGGTCGGATCGAGTTGTTGGATAGTTTACACTTAGCGATCGAGAGCCGAGTTTTGATCGCCGAGTGAACGCCGAGTTGCTCCCGAGCCGGCAAATCTAGCGGCGACCAGTCGCCGAGCGAAAATCAGGGCAAAAATCGTGTGAACCAGGCCTAACGCAGCAACGTGCACTAGGCACACGGTGTCGGATGTTTAGTATCGGAGCCTCGTTTGCGAGTACGAGTACAAGTTAATGAGCACGGTATCGGGCAAATACCCGATACCAGTATCGGTACTCATGCATCTCTAGTAATAACTGCACATAATGTAATAACACAAATGTAATAAAAGCTTTGCACATAATGTTATAAAGTATTACATTATGTGCTGCTTATTACATTATCAATTGAGTTACAATAAAATTACATGTAATAAAATTAAATACAACACATACAATAAAATTACATACAACAACATATAATAAAATAAAAACACCAAACTGACCACTTAAAGTCAATATAAACAAGAGGTATATTTAGTGATGTATTGTTTTTACTTTTTGTAAACTAATGACAGGCTTAGATAAATTCTTTCAATAACATGAACATTATAAAACTGTGTAGATAAACATTTCACCATATTTCTATACCTGTACTTACAGGTTTAATCAATGTAAAATAATGTTAAAATAGGCTAAAATATAAACAATTTTTAATGTCCTCAGAACTAAATGCATGTCAGTTTCCAAATCAATGACAAACTATTCAAATTTTGTGGCAGGTACATTTCCCTGATTTCAACAAAATCTTCTGGAGTAGGACATCAAGTAACACTATTTCCAATTTACTTAATGAATGGGCATATAAATACAAATAAATAAAACTTAAATAATAATAAAGAAAATAAAATTAATGTTTATTTTCTCCAGAGGATATCTTTCACTTTATACCATCTAAATGTGGTATGTTTGAGAGCAACCCAGGTCTTCCTCCAATGTCTGTCTTGACCAAAAAAATGTCTTTATTCTTATAACAAGACCACTGCTGCATCCATCGTTTTATATAGTTTCATTATACTGATGCAACAGTCCTGGTCAGGCAATGAATCTCGTATGTATTTGCATGGAAGGTAAAGGGATAAGAGCTCTCTGATTAGGTGGGTTCCTAGCGTAGACACCTAGCATAGACATTGAGTACAGTATGTTTATAGGTATGGTATGGTATGGTATGGTATGGTATATTATCAACTCTAATTGGTTAAACCTTTGGGGTTACATTATTTAACATTAATTTAATTGCAACACTCAGTCCCCCTCATTTTATGGCACCATAATGTTTGGGACATAGCAATGATGATTAAAGCAGTTATGTTTAGTACTTTGTTGCCTATCTCTTGCATGCAAAGTCTGTGATTCATAAACATCACCAGGTGCCGAGTACACTGCAAAAAATGTGGAGTAAGATTTACTTAAAAAAAACTTAGGAAAGTTTTTCCATGTACAAACTGCTAGTAAATTTAACAGACCATATATTCAAGTAAAGGTTACTCACAATTCTATCTGGATTTTACTATAAATTCTTCAGTAAAAGTAACTTTGCTACACACTGCTTCAAGTATATTGTAATAGCTGTATCTTAGTAGATTTTACTTAAACATTGCAGCACTAAAAGCATTAAAACATGGCTTATAAAATGCTATATTATATATTATTAAAATGCTATATTATAAAATGCAAAATAATTTAACATTATTCAATTCAACATCAATAATTACCATATACTTCTTCTTCTTCTACTTTCGGCTTTTCCCTTTTTCAGGGGTCGCCACAGCGAGTCATCCTCATGATCGCTCATTGATTTGGCACAATTTTTACGCCGGATGCCCTTCCTGACACAACCCTCCCTAATTTATCCGGGCTTGGGACCGGCACTACAATGCACTAGTGCATCTAGCGGCTAGGTATCTATAGGACAATTCAGTGTTTCCAATTAACCTGGTGGCATGTTTTTGGACTGTGGGAGGAAACCGGAGTACCCGGAGGAAACCCACGCGGACACGGGGAGAACATGCAAACTCCGCACAGAAAGGACCCGGACCGCCCCACCTGGGGATTGAACCCAGGACCTTCTTGTTGTGAGGCGACAGTGCTACCCACAAAGCCACCGTGCCGCCCAATGATTACCATATACAAAAGCCACTATAACAGACAGACAACATTTTTTGTCAAACTTTTTTATTTGTTTTGCTCAATTAATGGAAATGCATTTTTTACTTACAGTTCAGTGGACAAAATGTCTTTCAAACAGCATGTTTTCTAAAGTCTCACTCGCTACACAAAAGTAAAAAATGTAAATGGAAAACAAACTATAAGTGTCACAGTGTAAGGACAAAATAAATGATATCTATCTTTCAAACAGATGCAAGTAAAAGTTTGTCAGAAACACTTGCTCCAGGTGGACTGACTGTAGTTATCCTCCTGAACTCATCTTTCACCTAAGACAAAGATTAAAAAAATAACAAATTAGTAAATATAAAGTTTATGTAGACCTCAGAATGTTATATTACATATTATAATTCAATTTGGTTTGGGGGGGGTAGGAACATTATCAAAATGTTTAATTTAAGCTGTTTAACATATATTATTTTCATTCTTTAATGATAAATCAGAACCATATTTTAGCTAAAAGAACATGCATAAACATCATGTAACATTTTTTCTCAATAGTGAAAACAACATTTTTACATAATCCATCTTAACACCGACATGCAGCCCGGTTCTGGACTGCGTTGCTTAGGGGGGCAGTAAGAAAATTGGGGGAGGGTTGGGGCAATGCCCACCCCAGCGCCCCTCATAGCGCCAGCCCTGCTTGTGTTACTTTAGTTTCGCCCTAAGCCGGATTCGAACCTAGGGCAGAAGAACGTGCGCGATGCGCGCTGCCCACTGCGCTACTCAAACAGTGAAGTATTTATAGTGGTGGTAAATTCTTAACTATTAAATATTTAACTTATTACTTAGATTCATACACTGGAGTGAAGCCGGTTCAGCCAAATCATCTGAGTCAGAGGTGTTTTCAGTGAGTCGGCTCACTCGCCTTGTGTACTTAGCGGGTTAATTAAGATTTCAGACTCGTGATTCCTGATTCAGTACAAAGATTCGAATCATTAACCCGGGTGATTCAGGAACCGCCCAGCTCTAGTATTGAACAGTCTAATCTGCAGCATTTCTCTCCCATTGATAAAAATACGGAACAAAGCGCGTCCCGTATCAGTTCAATACGGAACGCGACATTTAGTTTCCAAATACGGAACGATTCCGTATTTTACGGGACGGTTGGCAACCCTACTAATAATGCACATTTGTATTTGAAAGACCCGGGACTATACAGCCTCAGACAGATTTATTTTTAAGTAGCAAAACAGGCTTTCATAATCATTAGACAAAAGAACTATTTTAGAACCAACGTTTTAAGCCCACGTTCATTAAACGGAACAAGTTATCCCGATTAATATAACTACATAACATTCATTCTGCCATGCTAACAGACGCTAATTTGGAGTCAATAGTGTAGAAAGTTACACAAATTTTTAATATTTATAATATTAACTGGCACGGTAATATAATTTCTTAAAAAAATGACAACTTACCATAAAACAGTCCCCTTTGGCCAAAGTATGTCCTCAACAACCAAAAAACTTTGTGGTGAGAAGACTTGAGAAGATTCAAAAGTCTCAGCAGCTCGTTTTGCACTCCGTGTATGAAACGTGTCCGAACTTGTCAGGCAATGCGCATGCGTGGAACATAAAGTAATATTTACTAGAAGTTTTTAGTTTTGCTTTGCTTCAATCCAAGAAATAAAAAACATAGTTATTTTTACTTGGTATTTAGAATCAAATTTACTAATGTATTTGATAACAAATAATTACAAAGAAACACACTAAATTATATGTGACATTCTTAAGTAGCAAGACTGTACTAGAATATTCTTGTATAAAGTACTTTAAAAATCTTCACTCTATTTATTAAGTCAAAAAATAATTTTTTGCAGTGTATCTTCTATGGTGATGCTTTGCCAAGCATCTAATGCAGCAATCTTCAGAGCGTTTTTCAAGCCCTTGTTTCCTGTTTCTTCTTCAGTATCTGGAGCACATGCATCGATTAAATTTAAATCGGGTGACTGGCAAGACTGGCATTTTTTAAATTTGAAAAACACCTGTGTTGCCTCGGCAGTATATTTAGGATGATCATCTTGCTGTAGAATTAAGCGCCACCCAATGGGTTTGGAGGCCTTTACTAGAACTTGAAAAAATAAGATGTTCCTGTACCCCATATTTTATTTAGTGGTTTGCATCTTGCATTGTAGCCTCTGTATTTCCATTCATGGAGTCTTCTGTGGATAGATATTCCACACAGTTGATTTTGGTAATCCCAAGGTTTGACAGGTGTCTTTAATGGTTTTATTCTTGTTTTTCAGCCTCATAATAGCTTCTTTTATGTTCATTGGCAGACCTTGTGTCCTCTTGAACAATAGAAACTACAAATTAGAAGCAAGTCTAGTCTGCACTAAAGAAGCAATGGAACACACCTGAAAAATCATAAACACCAATAAAGCCAAATGTCCCAAACAGTATGGTGCCCTGAAATGAGAAGCCCTGAAAAAAGGGACATAATTTCAACATGGTGAGACCAAAATGCGTGCCTTCAATTAAAGCCTGGAACGAGTGCTTTAATCATGTCTAATTGGTTTGATTTGGTTTTAAACTGTTTAAGTAGAGGTCCCAAACATTCTAGAGGGCACTATACTGTATATACAGTATGTAAAGAGAGAGAAAGAGGTAGATTGATAATGATTTCTGTCATTAATTTGGAAATTGACATGCATTTAGTTCTGAGTACATTGAAAAATTGTGGCTTCACATTGATTAAACCTGTAAGCACAGGTAAAGAAATATGGTGAAATGTCTGGAGTGTTCTGAAAGAGAAATGTTTATCTACACAGTTTTATAATGCTCATGTTATTGTAAGAATTCATCTAAGCCTGTCAATAGTTTAAAAAAGTTAAAACAATACACCACTAAATATATCTCTTGTTTATTTATTTTATTGTAACTCAATCTGAAATGTAATAAGCAAAAATCTTATATTATTGAATAAAGATTATATTACATTATCAGCATTTTATTACATTAAGAGCTTTTATTACATCTGTGTTATTATGTGCAGTTACTACATTACACATAGTTATTACATTATAAGTTGCTACAGCCCCCCAGGCTACATCAGCAAGCCAAATCTTCTGCTGCCCCTACTACCAATAAACCCTATTTCATGCACAGTAAAACAGCTAAACACAACCTAGCTGGACCTCAAGGGGCCACAGCCATTTGGAAACATTTTCCTGGTTTGTTCTTGTTAGGGGCCCAGTTCACCAAATAGTTCAAACAAACATTCAACTGCTCCTCAAGTGGCCAGAGGTCTGCATTGAATGTGGATAAGTTTTGCTTGTCTGTTCCCCCGGATAATTCTAGTTAGATGCCGATCATGATTATTAAGCACCTGTGGGTGGCCATTGTACTGTCCATGATGAGTGGTAATACCTTAAATGATTTAGTCCCAGTAAACATGTGACACTGTGGATCGAGGAATGTTAAATCCCACATAACTTCAGAAATGGACTGTCTCATCCATCTGGCACCCACTATCATGCCATGTTTTAACATTGGCCAGTGTTCAACCTTACTTACAAGATAACACCTCACAACTTATATAGGTCTGGGTTTTTCCAGGCTGTCCCCTAAGTAAATGGCACTTAAAAATCAATAAACAGATTATCCAATTACTTTTGGCATATTAGTGTATAAACTAAACATATATTTTTTATAAAAAAATTATTATTTAAAAAGATCTCCCCTTATTTGTCCTGATTATGTCTATCTGTCTGACTTTTGCACATGGGACCAAAAACAGTCTGGTGGTACGTTTTCCTCTTTCATTTTTTTTTCACCTTGTTTTTATACTTAGTTACATGATGGTGGTTTTACATCTGGGTGACATGATTAAAAGCTCTTACTCATTGCCCCAGTCCAGTCGCAGTGTAATGTGGCGCTTGACCTCACGGCTCTGCTCCTGGGTCATGTGACCCAAGATCAGCTGACGTCGCAGGTCCATTAGCTCATTCATCACATGACGCAGTTTCTGGAATATCTCCATCTTGTGCTTCTGATTAAACACAGTATTTATTGTTCATGTTAAACACTTCAACTAGATACATACATTTTGAATATAACAACAATAACCAATTGCAAATAATATTAAAGTTGTGTATGTATGTATGAAAAAAAAACACATTGAGCAACTGGATATGTCTGGATGGAACGTAAAGTTCTTGCAGGTGTGCTGCAAGAATTTTCGGCTGCTCGCCTCCATCTCTGGTAGTTTACCACCTTAGAGGTCCTTCCCCTCTGTCCCCACATTGAATTGATGAGACATTCAGCTTCCAAAGATGTAGCCTTCAGTAGCAAGACACAACCTGCCCCATTACACAAGGAGCAGTCAGTACATGAACACTGCAGTGCTTAACCAAGCGGGGCTGGTCACCTCCATCTCTGGCAGTTTACCGCCTTAAAGGTATTTTTTCTTCCTCCCCATCTCAAATTGGTTTTCAATAATGGCAGCTTTAAATCC
Organism: Trichomycterus rosablanca; assembly: GCF_030014385.1. Taxonomy (NCBI): domain Eukaryota; kingdom Metazoa; phylum Chordata; class Actinopteri; order Siluriformes; family Trichomycteridae; genus Trichomycterus; species Trichomycterus rosablanca. Next base: position 27,212,855 of record NC_085994.1, on the reverse strand, counting down.
ACGTACACCGGTGGGGTTGGGGTGCCGCTTAAGCATTGCCGTCCCTGATTCGTTTTGAGGATTCAGTTTTCTCTATTTCCAAGAACTGGGTTGTTGCAGACAGCTGGAGTATGGTCCGTGTACCTTTGATCATTCGTTTTTCACTTCAAATCCCAAAGAAGAAAAACAAGAAAACGGTCGTTTTTCGTTTCAAAAAAACAATATCGGAAAACGGGGCGTTATTTGTTTTTCGTTTTGAGATAAAAAATTAAATAACAAACAAGCAGAAAATGAAAAATCGTATTTAAATTTTCCGAAATCAACGTTTTCTATCAGTTTCTAAACGGAAATAAACACACAAGCATGTGCACGCGCTAACATGCGTGTATTTCATATATAAACAGTGTAAATCAAGCTCAAGTGTTGAAAAACCAATAATAACGTAACGACGCGTCTCCTGTTGTTCTGACTTTTGTGTTTGTACATTTGAGGTGCATATATTTGCTTTATCTGCAAAAAAAACAATTATGGGGAAGCGTACTGGACGTTGGTCCGTATACCTTTGGTAATTCGTTTTTCACTTTAAATCCCAAAGTTGAAAAACAAGAAAACGGGTCGTTTTTCGTTTCAAAAACCAATACTGAAAAACGGGAAAACGGGGCGTTATTCGTTTTTCGTTTTAAGATCAAAAATCAAATAACAAATAAGCAGAAATTGAAAAACGGGTCGTATTTTAATTTTCCAAAATCAACATTTTTTATCAGTTCAACCAGAAATAAAAGTGCGAGCGCGTGCACGCGCTGATGTGCGTATACATGCTTCATATAAAGTGTAAATCAGGTACAAGTGTTGAGAAGACGGAGCAAAAAGTCATAATAACGTTACGCCGCGTCCCCTGTTATATTACCATATAGAACTCGATTCTGTAATAAGAACTAAACGTACATGTCACGGTGAAACTATTACAAATACATTTGATTGTTGTTGCTCCTTGTTTACTGCAGAGTTAGTTCGTGCAATTTTATTAATTTTTGGATGTTTACTGGCCGAGAACAAGAAATATTGAATCGCCTCGGTTAAGGATTCGAATCTTCGTACTGAATCAGGAATCACGAGTCCGAGATCTCAATGAACCCGGATCCTATGAGTCCTCTGATTGGCACTGGCTCTGAGTGCATGGAAGACAAGTGATATTTGGATGTATTTTCATGCAGTAAATCAATCGCAATCAAGATGTCAGTACAAGTGACTCAAGTGAACCGAATCACATCACTGAGTGACTCAGACTAACCCGAGTTAAGCAGAAATTGAAAAACGGGTCGTATTTTAATTTTCCAAAATCAAAATTTTTTATCAGTTCAACCAGAAATAAAAGTGCGAGCGCGTGCACGCGCTGACGTGCGTATACATCCTTCATATAATGCCAAGTTCACACTACATGACTTTCCAAGTCGTCGGGTCGCTGTACAGTTCACACTACACGACTGAATCTTTTGCACTCGGGAGTCTTTCAGTCGGTGTGTACTTCACACTACACGACTAATCGAGAATAAGGGGGTTTCACACTACACGATCTATCACCAACTGGAATCACAGGCGAGCTTCTCTGGTGTCCCAAACTAATTTTTTTTTTTTTTTTTACAAAAACACATGTGAGAAGTGACGAGGGGTTTAATGATACCACGTCCAAAAATGCACATCAACAAGTAGCGAGCGATCAGTGTTTGTGCGCTGATGTGCAGCGTAAAATCAAGGAGGAAAAATAAATGAATCTGAGTGGATTTGGCAACACGAACAGCATGGATTGTTCTATAGTGAGTTGGAGGTTAATAAATATTTTTGCAATGCTGTGTTGGTGTTATGTTTTGTAGAGAACGATCAAGTCAGAAATACTGTAAAACGTGTGTGTGCCGGTGTATTCTGATATAAACTATATTATCCCCCTGTCCCACCTGTTTACACTCCTCTCCTGCATTTCCCCTCACACCGTATCTTGCGTTCTCATTGGCTGTTCGACATAGCACTCACTGCCAGATGCACAACTCAGATCAGATATCTGACATGCTAGAAATCTCAATCCGGTCGCCGAGCGCCCGGCGAGCCGGTGGGATCGAGTTGTTGAGTAGTTCACACATAGCGATTGAGAGCCGAGTTTTGATCGCCGAGCAAACGCCGAGTTGCTCCCGAGCCAGCAAATCTAGCGCCGACCAGTCGCCGAGCAAAAATCATGGCAAAAATCATGTAGTGTGAACTAGGCATAAACTGTAAATCAGGTACAAGTGTTGAGAAGACGGAGCAAAAAGTCATAATAACGTTACGCCGCGTCCCCTGTTATATATTACCGTATAGAACTCAATTCTGTAATACAGGCATAACTAATCGTACATGTCACAGTAAAACTATTACAACATCTAATGCTTTTTTAAAATCAGCGTTCTGCTTATTATTTACCAAATAACTTTTTGAAATATATTTGATTGTTGTTGCTCCTTGTTTACTGCAGAGTTAGTTCGTGCAATTTTATAAATTTTTGGATGTTTATTGGCCGAGAACAAGAAATATTGAATTGCCTCGGTTAAGGATTCGAATCTTCGTACTGAATCAGGAATCACGAGTCCGAGATCTCAATGAACCCGGATCCTATGAGTCCTCTGATTGGCACTGGCTCTGAGTGCATGGAAGATAAGTGATATTTGGATGCATTTTCATGCAGTAAATCAATCGCAATCAAGATGTCAGTACAAGTGACTCAAGTGAACCGAATCACATTACTGAGTGACTCAGACTAACCCGAGTCCATAAAATGAACCGAGTTTACCACCACTATGTGACATGTACGATTAGTAATGCCTGTATTACAGAATTGAGTCCTATACGGTAATAATAATAATAATGTAAAAAATAATGCAGCATTCTTTTTTCTTAGAACAGCCCCCTATTTTTTTAGGATAAAAAAACGTAACGTTATTATGACTTTGTGCTCCGTCTTCTCAACACTTGTACCTGATTTACAGTTTATATGAAGCATGTATATGCACCTCAGCACGTGCACGCGCTCGCACTTTTATTTCTGGTTGAACTGATAAAAAATGTTGATTTCGGAAAATTAAAATACGACCCGTTTTTTAATTTCTGCTTGTTTGTTATTTGATTTTTGATCTTAAAATGAAAAACAAGTAACGCCCCATTTTTCAATATTGTTTTTTGAAACGAAAAACAAAATACAACCCGTTTTCTTGTTTTTCAACTTTGGGATTTGAAGTGAAAAACAAATGACCAAAGGTACACGGACCCAGTAGGGTCTTTTTTGTTTTTTTTACAAAAACACATGTGAGAAGTGACGAGGGGTTTAATGATACCACGTCCAAAAATGCACATCAACAAGTAGCGAGTGATCAAAGTGTTTGTGCGCTGATGTGCAGTGTAAAATCAAAGAGAAAAATAAATGAATCTGAGTGGATTTGGCAACACCAACAGTATGGATTGTTCTATAGTGAGTTGGAGGTTAATAAATATTTTTGCAATGCAGTGTTGGTGTTATGTTTTGTAGAGAACGATCAGATCAGAAATACTGTAAAATGTGTGTGTGCCGGTGTATTCTGATATAATCTATATTATCCCCCTGTCCCACCTGTTTACACTCCTCTCCTGCATTTCCCCTCACACCGTATCTTGTGTTCGACACTGCACTCACTGCCAGACGCACAACTCGGATCAGATATCTGACATGCTAGAAATCTCAATCCGCTCGGCGAGCCGGTCGGATCGAGTTGTTGAGTAGTTCACACACAGCGATTGAGAGCCGAGATATATTGAATCGCCTCGGTTAAGGATTCGAATCTTCATACTGAATCAGGAATCACGAGTCCGAGATCTCAATTAACCCGGATCCTATGAGTCCTCTGATTGGCACTGGCTCTGAGTGCACGGAAGACAAGTGATATTTGGATGCATTTTCATGCAGTAAATAAATCGCAATCAAGATGGCAGTACAAGTGACTCAAGTGAACCGAATCACATCACTGAGTGACTCAAACTAACCCCAGTCCACAAAATGAACCGAATTTACCGCCATTATGTGACATGTACGATTAGTTATGCCTGTATTACTGAATTGAGTCCTAATAATAATAATAATGTAAAAAATAATGCAGCATTCTTTTTTCTTAGAATAGCCCCCTATTTGTTTTTAGGATAAATAGTTCTTGTGTGAATTACAAGGGCAGAAAAAAGTACGGCAGACACAAAAGTCAGAACAGGGGACGCAGCTTAACGTTATTATAACTTTTTGCTTCGTCTTCTCAACACTTGTACCTGATTTACAGTTTATATGAAGCATATGTATACGCACCTCAGCGCGTGCATGCCGTGCTCGCACTTTTATTTCTGGTTGAACTGATAAAAAATTTTAATTTTGGAAAATTTTAATACGACCCGTTTTTCAATTTCTGCTTATTTGTTATTAGATTTCTGATCGAAAAACGAAAAACGAATAACGCCCCGTTTTCCAATATTGGTTTTTGAAACGAAAAACAAAAAACGACCCGTTTTCTTGTCTTTCAACTTTGGGATTTGAGATGAAAAACGAATTACCAAAGGTACACGGACCCAGTAGCCTGTCTTATTGTGACAACCAGTTCTCAGTTCCTCACTGTCCCTTTTCTATCCACTTTCCCAGTTGTGGGCTGCAGATGATTTGTGTCTTTCATTTGTTACTTTGTTTCAGTTATTATGGCCACCTCATTATGGCCACTCATTTATTTCCTTCTTTGTTGTAAAGTTTCATTTAATTAAGAAACAAAGGCATCCAACACCAATATATCCCCTGTAACAAAGTATTGCCCCTTTAAAATAGTAACTGTTTGTAACAGTTCTAACAGCAATGACTGAATGAAAACACTTTATAAAATTTGATTTTGGCCTCTCACATCAGTGTTACACACTGCTAGGTCTTTGGACAATAACCCTTGGCTGGACTTTGACTTACCTAATCTAAAACTTAATGCTGTCTTATTTCAGCCATTAATATATAAGCTTGCTTTTGTATGCCCAACTCAATAACATTTTAGTTTTACCTTATAAATAAATGATTTTTTTTTTTTTTTCAAATAAACAATTTTTTAGAGATAGATAATTGGAAGTACTTCTTTTCTCAGAAAATTTAAGTTGGCCAGGTCCTGCACAGAACATTGAACTATCACTCAGACAGTGGTACCTCAGTGTTTAAGGCTAAGGGCTATCAATTTGATGGTTGAGGGTTTAAATCCTGGCTCTTCCCACTAGTCAATGTTGGAAACTTGAGCAAGGAAATCCTGTGTACTGTATATGTGTATGTTATACAATAAAGGAATTTTTTATTTGTAAAATAGTTAAAATTCCATTGTAACTTCCTTCCAGACTGATATTTTAGCTGCTTTTGTTTTTTGCACTTTTTGATTTTTTTGAAATAGTAACATAGTGTTTCTAAATAAACAATACAATGACTGCCTAACTTTAATAATAAGATTCAAGATTAGTAAAATAAATACTGTATGGATTAATAATGTCTGGAATCAAGTCTACTTTTGTTTAGTTGGCTAAATTTGCCTATAATTTAAACTTAATTAACTGGTTGCTTCAGTAACAAAGAGGCCAATTACTTTTCAACAAGAATACTGTGGGTGTTAAATAACAGTAAAAAATTAGTTTTAAATAAAATGTTTTTCTCCCGGTGTAATATGTTTTGCTTTATCACCTTAATTCATTCAAAGTGACAAAAATTGCAATAACGAAGTCAGTCAGAAATTACTTTTAATACCACTGTATATGCATTTAGGGCAGATGTGCAATTTTACTTATTTACTGATTTTTATTGAAAGGGAAACAAGACATGACTCTTAATAAGCAATAATGCTCTGTGCGCAAACCTGTGGTTGGCTGGTAAAAAGAAGCAGCTGATGACTCCACACTTGCCAGGAGGTACACAGAGGGGTAAAAGTAGCAAGAGAAAATGCAATGGGGAATTGGAAACAGTTTATTATTATCTGATGTATTACAGCATAGTGGAAAGTTTGTTATAGTCTGGGTGGGTTGTGTTGTGTACACATATTTATAGTGTACGTATAATTATTATAATGTTTTTTATTTGTACTATAACAATCACCACTATTCTGGAAAGACTTTTTACTAGCTTTTTTCATAAGCTGGCTGTGGGAATTTGTGCCCATTCAGTGAAAAGAAAATTTGTGATTTCGGTCACAAATGTTGGAAAAGAAAGCCTGGCTCGCAATCAACATTCCAGTTTATTTCAGGGTTGTTCAATGAGCTTGAGGTCAGGGCTGTCGGAATGTATGGACCTGACTTTGTGCACAGAGACATAGTAATGCTGAAACAGGAAAGGCCATCCCAAACTAAATGCACAAAATTGGAGGCATTATTTTTTTTTTTTTCAAATAATTTATTTAATACTCCTGTCATGGCAGAAAGGGTGATCATGGTGTCCACAGAAGTCCACTTAATCCTGCAGTGTGAACAATGTATGTCTATAATATAAAATAGGCAGTGAAAATGTAGCATTATATACACTTGCAGTTTTCATCCAGTTTTTCATAAAAGAGGAGAAAGTATAGGTGACAGAAGAGGAACCAGGTTCTCAACATAATATAAATCATGCTTGAAAAGCATAAAAAACATCTGTTTAAAGCATGTAGTGAGAGATTGCACAATTCATTGTTACCAGGACAACCATTTTTTTCAGAACCAAACCACCTACACAATTGTGCAAATGTAAAAATAAAAGATACTGCATACTCATCCAGAAAAGCTCAGCCTAGTTATGGAAACTAGTACCACATAAAACTGTTTCCACAGCACTCCCCATTCCTGCAGTGTACTGGTACTCTCAGTGATGATTGGGTCCTCCAAAGGAACAACTGTCTCATACTGCCTGAAATACACAACATATGAGCTTATTAAAATCCAGGCAAAGGTCTGTCACAGCTTTGAAGACCCTAAATTAATTTAAGATGGAGTTTTTGCTCTTTATTTGGCTCTTTGATGCAGTGCAGGCAGGCTGCTTCTTTAAGTACCTTAAACAGGTCATTTCAAACCATTACAAAAATGTATGTAGAGTAATATCCTGTATGTAGAGTATTACACTGTATATATCTTATACCAAAGAATAAGAACATATATAGAACATCATCTTTATTTAACTTTACTTATTTAACAAACCAGAATTCACAACATTTTATAAATGTGCAATTCCAAAATGCCCAATATTTCCCTGCCATCCTGTTAACAAGACAGCACCATATTACCTCGTCACATTTAGTTAAAACAATTTTATGAGTGCTTAATTCATTAATTAACTTACCCTCTGTTGGTAACTGTTGCTTTCCTTAAGTGCACATAGTTGACAGGAAAAATGCCCTAAAAAGGAAAGAAATCAACAGCAAAATGAGGCCCAATATAGTACAAATTTGGTATACTGTCTCAGTCATTTTTTTTTTTTTTTTTTTTTTTACATGAATCTTAAGTATGGCTGAGTTACAATCCAAATATTTTTTAAAAACGACCAGATGGATTGACTGACACACTGTAGCTAAAGTCACATTTATGATTAATAACATCCATCAATTATGAATGGCATTTACAAGCCTAAATCAGAAAAAATTGCCTTTCTTACATTTACTTTGACTTTTATTTTATTGCAAACAGTATGAACCCAATATATTTTTCATTTTATTTCATTTGTTAAAATACATCAATTTCTGCTAGATAGATCTTGCTAGTGTAAATTTTCCTTAGCTTACCTGGTCTGCATTGATGCTAAGTGGATGGGAAAAAAGGGGGACTGTGTTGACATCCTGAAAAAGGTGTGCATAAGTAGCTATGGCAGGAAGTAAGGGGTTACTTGCTGGATAGACAGGAGTAGTTGGTGCAGGGGTCTGGCAGCAGGAGGGAGTGGGGGTGTTGGCTGGACAGACACAAGCAGTAAGTTTTGGAACAGGGCAGTAAAACCAGTTAAAGAGGAGGTAAACTCATTGGCTTTCTCCACATTACCCTCTGATGCTCTGTCATTACTCTGCTTGTAGCTCGTAATGGTTTTCATACCATTCCAGATCTCCCTAAACTCTCCTGCAGCTTCTGCTTCACCTTCCTGCTAAGACTGTTTAGCCTCAAGCAAGCAGTAGGCTCCTCAGTAGGCTCCTCAGCTCCTCCTGATTCCTGTCTTTAATTTGGCCCTCTTTGTCCTGTTTAAAAGGTCCTTGACGTTTTTTGGTGTTTGCTTCAGACTAAAGATGAAAAGGACCATCCAGATTGTTATCAGCAATAAGTCCAAAAGCCAGGATCTGATATGATATAGTATTGTGTCAGTGCCCTTGGCAAAGGTAATTTACATTTCTGTGATGGCAGCATTAATGCAGAAAAGTACATTAAGATTTAGGAGCAACATATACTGCCTTCAAGACAACTTCAAGGACATTCATGCATTTTTTAAGAAGACCACATACAATGCAATGCAAAACCACATACTGCACACAGTACAAAGGCATGGCTGCAAAAAAAGACAGTATAGGTACTGGACTGGCTGGCCTGTCTACCCCAATAGAGAATGTGCAGAGAATTTTGAACCGAAAAATGTATGACAACCCTGTACTGTTGCACACCTTGTTTGCAGGAAGAATGGGACAAAATAACATTTGAAACACTTAGTTCTTGGTATCCTTGGTTCCAAAACGTCTATTAAGTATTGAGAAAAGAAATAGCAAAATTACGAAGTGGTAAATGCCATACCAAGTTATTTTTGAATGTGTTGCAGTCCTGAAATGCAGGAATGGATGTACAGTACATTAACAAATGAAATAAAGTTGACAAAACATAAAAAAATATCTTGGGTCCATACTGTATACAATTAAATAAAAGTCAAAGCAAACATAGGAAACACTGCGTTTTTTATATTTGCATTTTCCATACTGCCTTAATTTTTTCGGATTTGGGGTTGTAGAATGATGGAATGTTAACTCTAAAAGTATTTAATAGCAACAGCAGAAAATTGTAAAAGTTAAGCTTTTAGAAATATCTTGGTATGGTGTTACTGAATAAGTATACAATCAACAGTAACAGATTTTTAGGTGTTTTAGTGTTTGCCTCCCCTAGGGGCTGATACCTTTCATGCTTCAATGGCTATTTGAGGTTCCAAAGTTGCATTTCAAGTTACATGGTGACCAGCCAAATTTTTGGCAGTCAAATACTTCCTGCAATCAGATCAGTTGTTAGTGGGTAGAGCATGAGGCAAGTAATCAGGAGAAAAAAAAATTTGTATCTCTGTCATACGGCGTAAAACCTTAAAATCTGATGCTAAGCTATAGCACCCTTTATGCTTCAAAGGCTATTAGAGGGTAGTTGGAGATGCATTTCAAGTTTTAAGGCGGTTAAAAACTTCCTGCAACTTAATTGGTTAGTGGTGGCTATGGGATAAGGATAAAAAATTAGGTAAGAGTATGGTTTATTCAGTTAGTTGGTCTACATGGAATGCAATTCTGTTCTGTTTCTTACATTTACTTTGACTTTCATTTGATTGCAGACAGAATGAACCTGAGATATTTCATGTTTTATCTACTCAACTTCTTTTCATTTATTAATAAACATCCATTCCTGCATTTTAGGTCTGCAACACATTGCAAAAAAAGTTGGGACGGTAGGGCATTTACCACTTTGTAATGTTGCTATTCCTTTTCACCACACTTAAAAGACATTTTGGCACCAAGGAAAGTGATTTAGTGTTTCAGCTTTTATTTTGTCCCGTTCTTCCTGCAAACACGTCTTAAGGTGTGCAACAGTATGGGGTCACATTTTTCCTTTCAAAATTCTCTATTGGGGACAGGTCAGGACTGCAGGCAGGCCAGTCCAGTACCCGTACCCTTTTCTTCCGCAGCCATGTCTTTGTAATGTGTGCAGCATGTGGTTTTCCATGCTGGATGTCCATGGAAAAGATGACGTCTTGAAGACAGCACATGTTGCTCTAAGATCTCAATGTATTTATCTGCATCAATGCTGCCATCACAGAATGACCTTTGCCAAGGGCACTGACACAGCCCCATACCATGACAGACCCTGGCTTTTGGACCTGTTGCTGATAAGTCTGGATGGCCTTTTTCATCTTTGGTCCAGAGCACACAGTGTCCATTTAAAAAAAAAAAAAAGACCTGGAATGCTGATTCATCTGACCACAATACACCTTTCCACTGTGTGATGGTCCATCCTAAATGCCTCTGAGCCCCGAGAAGTCGAAGACGCTTCTGGACATGGTTAACATAAGGCTTCTTTTTTGCACAGTAAAGTTTTCAGTGGCATTTGTGCATGTAACTCCATATTGTAGAGCTTGACAAAAGTTTGCCAAAGTAATCCCTCACCCATGTGGTTATATCAGCTATTGTTGAGTGTTGGTTCTTGATGCAGTGCCGTCTGAGGGATCTAAGATCACGGGCGTTCAGCTTAAGCTTGCGCCCTTGGCCTTTACGCACTGAAATTCCTCCCAATTCCTTGAATCGTTTAATGATATTATGCACTGTAAAGGGAGAAATATGCAAATCCCTTCCGATCTTTCTTTGAGGTTCATTGTTTGTAAACATTTCCATCATTTTCTCACACATTTGTTGACAAACTGGAGATCCTCTGATCATCTTTGTTCATCAAAGACTCAGCCTTTCCTGGATGCTGCTTTTGTACCAAACCATGATTACAATCACCTGTTGACATCACCTGTTTAAAATTGCATAATTATTTAGTTTTATACTAATACATTACTAGCCCTAAAATGCCCCCATCCCAACTTTTGTTGGAATGTGTTGCAGGCCTGAAATGCAGAAATGAAGGTATATTAATAAATAAAATTAAGTTGAGCAGATAAAACATGAAATATCTCAGGTTCATCATGTCTGCAATCAAATAAAAGTCAAAGTAAATGTAAGAAACACTGCCTTTTTATTTTATTAGCATTTTCCATACTGTCCCAACTTTTTCTGATTTGGGATCTATAAATTTATAAACTAGGAATTTTGTGTTTTAAATCTAACCTTAAGTGTTGGTCTTTTGGTAGAAACGCCTCTGTACCAACCTAAAAACAAATATAAAATATTAGCTTTTTTTGATGTAAGTCACAGTCCCTCCTCAATCTAAAGTGATCAATAAATTAACAAAACTATTACTGACTTACCATTATATTTTTCAAGGATTTGGACGGTTTCTCCGAGCTCCAAAACCAGTGAATGACTGACCGAACTTCGAAAACTGCTTATAACTGAGAAACAAAAGGACAAATGTTATACTGACCACAAACAGAAAATTATATGGGAGACAAAATGGCAGGACATATGAAACTTGAAATTAGCTTTTTTCAATAAAAAAAGCACACACAATTAATTTCGACCAAACAATATACAGGTCCTTCTCAAAAAATTTGCATATTTCATCCGACCAATAAAAGAAAAGTGTTTTTAATACAAAAAAAGTCAACCTTCAAATAATTATGTTCAGTTATGCACTCAATACTTGGTCGGGAATCCTTTTGCAGAAATGACTGCTTCAATGCGGCGTGGCATGGAGGCAATCAGCCTGTGGCACTGCTGAGGTGTTATGGAGGCCCAGGATGCTTCGATAGCGGCCTTAAGCTCATCCAGAGTGTTGGGTCTTCTGTCTCTCAACTTTCTCTTCACAATATCCCACAGATTCTCTATGGGGTTCAGGTCAGGAGAGTTGGCAGGCCAATTGAGCACAGTAATACCATGGTCAGTAAACCATTCACCAGTGGTTTTGGCACTGTGAGCAGGTGCCAGGTCGTGCTGAAAAATGAAATCTTCATCTCCATAAAGCTTTTCAGCAGATGGAAGCATGAAGTGCTCCAAAATCTCCTGATAGCTAGCTGCATTGACCCTGCCCTTGATAAAACACAGTGGACCAACACCAGCAGCTGACATGGCACCCCAGACCATCACTGACTGTGGGTACTTGACACTGGACTTCAGGCATTTTGGCATTTCCTTCTCCCCAGTCTTCCTCCAGACTCTGGCACCTTGATTTCCGAATGACATGCAAAATTTGCTTTCATCCGAAAACAGTACTTTGGACCACTGAGCAACAGTCCAGTGCTGCTTCTCTGTAGCCCAGGTCAGGCGCTTCTGCCGCTGTTTCTGGTTCAAAAGTGGCTTGACCTGGGGAATGCGGCACCTGTAGTCCATTTCCTGCACACGCCTGTGCACGGTGGCTCTGGATGTTTCTACTCCAGACTCAGTCCACTGCTTCCGCAGGTCCCCCAAGGTCTGGAATCGGCCCTTCTCCACAATCTTCCTCAGGGTCCGGTCACCTCTTCTCGTTGTGCAGCGTTTTCTGCCACACTTTTTCCTTCCCACAGACTTCCCACTGAGGTGCCTTGATACAGCACTCTGGGAACAGCCTATTCGTTCAGAAATTTCTTTCTGTGTCTTACCCTCTTGCTTGAGGGTGTCAATGATGGCCTTCTGGACAGCAGTCAGGTCGGCAGTCTTACATATGATTGCAGTTTTGAGTAATGAACCAGGCTGGGAGTTTTTAAAAGCCTCAGGAATCTTTTGCAGGTGTTTAGAGTTCATTCGTTGATTCAGATGATTAGGTTAATAGCTCGTTTAGAGAACCTTTTCATGATATGCTAATTTTTTTAGATGCCAAAATCATCAGTATTAAAACAATAAAAGACCTGAAATATTTCAGTTGGTGTGCAATGAATCTAAAATATATGAAAGTTTAATTTTTATCATTACATTATGGAAAATAATGAACTTTATCACAATATGCTAATTTTTTGAGAAGGACCTGTACAGTCAATACAAAGAAACTAACATAGCTAGTCACATTTTCTGGATAAATACGATTGACCACCTACAAACCTGCACTACTATAACCAGATATCATTAAGCAAAATCTGGATAAAAAATGTGTAGACCACCTCCTTCTTTCTACACCCATTGTCCATTTTATCAGCTCCACTTACCATATAGAAGCACTTTGAAGTTCTACAATTACTGACTTTAGTCCATCTATTTCTCTACATACCTTTTTAGCCTGCTTTCACCCTGTTCTTCAATGGTCAGGACCACCACAGAGTAGGTATTATTTAGGTGGTGGATGATTCTCAGCACTGCAGTGACAATGACATGGTGGTGGTGTGTTAGTGTGTGTTGTTTTGGTTTGAGTGGATCAGACACAGCAGCGCTGCTGGAGTTTTTAAATACCGTGTCCACTCACTGTCCACTCTGTTAGACACCTACCTAGCTGGTCCACCTTGTAGATGTAAAGTCAGATACAATTGCTCATCTATTGCTGCTGTTTGAGTTGGTCATCTTCGAGACCTTCATCAGTGGTCACAGGATGTTGGCTGTATATATTTTTGGTTGGTGGACTATTTTCAGTCCAGCAGTGATAGTGAGGAGTTCAAAAACTCCAGCAGGACTGCTGTGTCTTATCCACTCATACAAGCACAACACACACTAACACACCACCACCATGTCAGTGTCACTGCAGTGCTGAGAATTACCCACAACCCAATTAATATCTAATCCAATTAATGGTCCTGCATGAAAGGGGGCTAACAAACCATGTAGAGAAACAGATGGACTACAGTCAGTAATTGTAGAACTACAAAGTGCTTCTATATGGTAAGTAAAGCTGATAAAATGGACAATGTGTGTAGAAACAAAAAGGTGGTTTTAATGTTATGGCTGATCGGCTAAACTAATGTTTAAATAAAACTCCAATGTCCTCTAACGATGGTCTAATCATTGCAGCTGATGTGGTGCACTGGATTCTAATTTTAGACATTTTAAGTAGTAATAACTCAGTACTGTTCAAATAGAGCTCAAATGTTCATATGTTTAAATAGACAAAGATTTTCATGGGGTGTCCCTAAGTAGGTCACATAGTATATACAGTCATGTGAAAAAAAAAGTTAGGACACCCCATGAAAATCTTTGTCTTTTTAAACATATGAACATTTGAGCTCTATTTGAACAGTACTGAGAGATGGTACGACGGCGTATTAGTACGACGGCGTATTAGGGCCACTAAGGAAAAAAAATTTTTTTTATTTGTTCTGAGATTAAAGTCGACATTATTCTGAGATTAAAGTCGATATTATTCTGAGATTAAAGTCGATATTATTCTGATAATATGGCCATAAACTTATGACTCAACACAGGCTTTTTGAATGACCCATATATTGTCCCATATATTGATGCAGGTAAATGTTCTGTGCAGATTTTTTGTTGGGACAGTAGTTGAACTAAGTTTTACATATTTATGTTCATGCAGGAGGAACTAGACGAAGTTGTGAGGACATGGAACTCCCATCAAATAAGGTCAAGGCCAGGAATTCCAGGAGGACGCCCAATTTTAATGTACTGCATGCCACAGATTTATGGTGCAGGGGAGGACAAACTCAAATATGTGCTTCCAGAAGAGGTCACTGTTTGCAAAGAGGAATGCACCCCAAAATCCCAGTTCCCCTGTGATGAAACAGTCTTTGAGCTTTGTGCTCTTCTTATTGATGAAAATGGCTGGGATGCTCCTGTTGATGCATACCATGCAGCTGAACTGTACATTCTCTTAAGAAATCAAATACTAGATAATATCTAGAACTGAGCTTCTCAACACCAGCTATGGGGATCCACTGATGAGCTGAGCCAAGCCAGTGGGTTCTCGGAACTGAAGTCACTTTCTAAGAGATTGTGTCTGTAGTTATATTAAAATAAATGTGTTTATATGCATGCATCTGACAAAATAAAAATTCAATAATTTCACATATATAGTGTCTGTCTATTTATTTTACGACAGCGTATTAGGGCCACTTTAAAGAAATTTTTTTTTAGTTTTGATTTTGAGAATAAAGTCATATAAATTTCGATTTCGAGATTAAAGTCAAAATAATAACGAGATTAAAGTCAAAATAATAACGAGATTAAAGTCGAAATAATAACGAGATTAAAGTCAAAATAATTACGAGATTAAAGTCAAAATAATTACGAGATTAAAGTCAAAATAATTACGAGATTAAAGTCAAAATATTATAGCCATAGCAACCTCCTTGTGTTGAAATAAGGGGTGTTCATGATTTGTTATACTTTCATATCGGTTACACAAATAAAGAAATCATCACTCTCCTGCACATCAGCACCAGTTTGTTATTAGTATAAGGACAATGAAACGGCCTTGTAAAAAACTGGGTTTATTTAGAGGAACGTGCAGCACCGGTGCGCTCGGTGTCTGCGTCGTCGCCGGTACCTCAACCGAGCCTTATGGACTCGTACGATAAACTAAAACCGTATGACATCGCTATAAATGATTGCAGTGACATGTATAGTCGTCATGTCATGTGGATGGAAGTGTACAATACAAACAGCCACCCAAAAATAATCGCGGGTTATTGGATAACCACAATAACACTCATTATAAACTGCCCTCAGCGCATGCATGCCGATCCAGGTACTGAGACCCGAGTTTCTATGAACTGACAAACCTGTGACGGCTGCACACTCTCTGGCCATAATATTTCAACTTTAATCTCAGAATAATGTCGACTTTAATCTCAGAATAATGTCGACTTTAATCTCAGAATAATATCGACTTTAATCTCAGAAAAAAAAAAAGAAAAAAAAAAATTTCTTTAGTGGCCCTAATACGCCGTCAAATGTAATGAACAAAAATGGAAATTTATTGTGAGGAAAAAGTTAGTACACCCCCACATTTATTACTACTTAAAATGTCTAAAATTAGAATCCAGTGCACCACATCAGCTGCAATGATTAGACCATCGTTAGAGGACATTGGAGTTTTATTTAAACATTAGTTTGGTTTGCTCTTGATTGTTAAAGTGAGTGGTATCACCATGGTGAAATCTAAAGAGCTCTCTAAGGCCTTCAGAAAGAAGGTTGTAGATGCATATGAGATCTCAAAACAATTAGAAATCAGCCATTCCACTGTCCAGAAAATAATTTACAAGTGGAGAACATTTAAAACAACTGCCAACATGGCCAGGTCAGGCGGTCCTAGCAAGTTCAGCCCAAGAGCAGACCGCAAAGATGTGTAAAGAAGTCTCTAATAATCCTACAATGTCATCACGGGACCTACAGATAGATCTTGCCACAGTTGATAGCAAGGTACATGCATCTACCATCAGAAAGTGACTGGGGCTGCTTTGCAGCAGCAGGGTCTGGCAAGCTCTCCATAACAGAATCCATGATGAATTCTTCACTGTATCTTAATCCTATTGAGATGCTGTTGGGTGATTTGAAACAGGCTGTGCATGCAAGAAACCCCTCAAACCTCACAGCAAAGAAATTCTGCATGGAGGACTGAGAAAAACTTTCTCACAATGTCAGAGACTGGTAGATGGTTATAGGAAATGTCTAATTGAGGTTATTTCAGCCAAAGGGGGAAATACCAGCTATTAGAGCATAGGGTGACAATCAATTTCCAATTTTGTATTTTAAATTTTACAACTTGAGTTTAAAAGTGTTTTTTTTTTTCAGTTTTATTTGTTTAGTTATATAAGCTCCATCTCTCAGTACTGTTCAAATGAAGCTCAAATGTCCATATGTTTAAATATGTTCAAAAAGACAAAGGTTCTAATGGGGTGTCCTAACTTTTTCACATGCCTGTATATATAGTATGTGACCTACTAATTATGCCTAATCCCTTTTTAAGTGAACACATTGGTTTAAGCAGAATGAGTTACCATAAAAAAAATTAAAAAAAAAGTTAAATAAAGCACCATTTAACAGAGCTTTATGGCCAATGCAACTAATGTGGCCGCTAGGGGAGGGCGATATAATATCGTTCACGATAATACCTGTATAGTTGTAAACTCGATATGATTTTTGCCATATTGCGATATTGTTAGCAAACGTGCGTCACTCACTCTCAAGCGCGTAACAGTGAAATAATGGCGACCAATACAGAGAGTAGTACCGGAGTTAGAACTGAGGATGAACTAGTCCCTAAAAGGGGAGCTACATCACTAGTGTGAAAGGTTTTCGGATACAGAAGGTCAGACTCCAAACAAACGACTGTAATTTGCAAAACGTGCAAAAATACTGTAACAACAAACAGTGGCAACATCACATTAATTTCAGCACCTAAAGCAAAAGCACCCGCGTGAGTCCGAGAATGATGTGAGGCTAAAAACTGTGTCAGTGAACGAACAGAATACACAGGTTACCACACAGATTACCTTCTGAGAACGTTTAAAACACAAAAGCGCTAGCGGAACGCTTTCCTTCTCATATGAGCATGGAAACTGAATCACTGAGTCAATGAGTCAGAAATGACTCTCTTCAGATGAATTT
This sequence comes from Trichomycterus rosablanca, assembly GCF_030014385.1. NCBI lineage: Eukaryota > Metazoa > Chordata > Actinopteri > Siluriformes > Trichomycteridae > Trichomycterus > Trichomycterus rosablanca. The sequence goes on along the minus strand of NC_085994.1, from coordinate 27,195,519 downwards.
TTCATTGGATTCGAATCAGAAAACTGTGCTCTATGGTAAAGATTCATTCGTGTTGCTCACTCTGTGGGCAAACAACTCCGATTCAAGAGATTCAGATATATAAACCAATCAGAGCTTCGAATTTAGACTTTGGGCGGAATTTCAAGCTCTCTCTTCATTGGTTGCTGTATAATTGACAGACACGCTTGATCAAATATTAAACGTTTTCGGGATTTTTTATGCTCATTTATTTGAAGTAAAACAGAGCAGAAATGTGATTGTGAGATTCTGCTGGTTTGTTTAATATAAATGTTGTCAATATTAATACAAATACAGCCTTATAATAATACAAAATATAAACACTAATTAGTCAGAATTGATCAGAACTACAATGTTTTGTGTTTTTAAGAGAACTTATAAACAATATAAGGTAAAATACAGGCGGTGGCCTGCCATTGTACTTTAAGTTTACATTATATCGTATCGTATATCACCACTTCTCAAAAGCATATGGAGATATGAGTTTTTTAGCCATATCGCCCAGCCCTACTGGAAGTGATGCTTAATTTAATGTATATTTAGTAGGGCTGTCGAAGTTAACGCGATAATAACGCATTAACGCGACCTCAATTTAACGCGATTAAAAAAATTAGTGCCATTAACGCAAATTCTAGTTCATGTTGACACTTGACTGGTAGAACAAACGTTTTAATGTCGGACTTGCCACCGTTTTTCATTTGCGGTTTGTTAACATAATGTAACCGATCGTGGTAGTGATCGGTTACACTACCACTACCACCCTTTGGGGCTTCCATAGTTCATGAACTAACGTGCTTGACTCAGCTTTCCGGTATTCGGTACAGAAGAAGAAGTTAATTAAGTGTAATAAAGTGTTCTGCTCCCGACAACTTGTGAATATAGCGTGTATTTATTTCTTTATTATGCAAGTATTTATTCTGCATGTATTATGCATGTATTTATTCGTATAATAAAGAAATAAATACACGCTATATTCACAAGTTGTCGGGAGCAGAACACTTTATTACACTTAATTAACTTCTTCTTCTGTACCGAATACCGGAAAGCTGAGTCAAGCACGTTAGTTCATGAACTATGGAAGCCCCAAAGGGTCAAAACACACTCACTTCGTGTAGAAACGTCCATCAAACCATCGTCACGATACAACCACAGACAAGTCTGATACAATAACTACGCCTTATCCCACCTAAAGCACCGCTGATCTACAATGTTTGCTGATGGAGAAATTCTAACCTACAATCTGACATTTACTGCCTAGTATGTGAGTGAATAAAACTCCCTTACAGTTTTCTCTTGTCCCAGCAGTTTTTAACATCAGTACATTTAGCATAAAATGTGTTCACCATTTTAATTGTAACATTTCACTTAAAAATCCTTGTTTTCTATAACATTTACACAGATTTTTTTTAATGCGATTAATCGCGATTAACTATATGAAATTCTGAGATTAATCGCGATTAAAATTTTTAATCGTTTGACAGCCCTAATATTTAGTAACATTTGTACCTTAGATTTCCTGAGTACATGCAAAACAAAGGTGTTTTTAAAATAAACTTTTTTAAAAAAGTGTCCTTATATATCGCGAGTGAATATCGTTATCGCAAAAATATCCCAACATTTCGTGATATTATTTAAAGGCCATATCGCCCACCCCTAGTGGCCGCTGATAAGGTAGTTCGGCAGCTGACCAACGTTAAGAGTCATGTCCATCTGCATTGCAGTTTTTGGCCAGCAGAGGGGACAAGGAGGAACAAATAATTTATGTCAGTTTATTTTGATTGACAATCACCTGTGCCTCATAAGCATTAATTTGCTCCAGGTAGAAGTTTTTTTACTATTTATCACCAATTTTCTCTATTAGCTTTGCCAGCTCCTTTGTTGGCTCGCTTGCTGTTCTCTGATGCTGGCAAGATAAAAGGTTGGATAAAAAAAGAAAGAATTTTTTTTGGATAAAACAGCTAGCCCTATGTCTGGCGAAAAAAAGGCACTGGACATTACCTAGCTAATATCACCCCTATGTTGAAACATGGTGGTGGCAGCATTCTGTGGGGTGCTTCTTAGTCTAAGGGACTGGAACACTGGTAAAAATTGAGGGAAAAATTTAATCTGCCAAATACAAAAAACATCCTTAAAGAAAACCTTTTTCAGAGCACACACAAACTCAAACTGGGGCAAACGTTCGCCTTATAACATGACAATGAGCCAAAGAAGACCATCAAAGCAACACTGGAGTGGCACATATCTAAATGGTTTAAACATTGTGCTGATTTCACATGACTAGCTAACTAAATGATTACACAAATAAATGGGTGTATGTATTATTATTAAATGGCCAGTAAGTATAGATTTCACTGCATAAAACCAGAAGTAGTTACTATTACTTTTTGTACAGGAACTGTCTACTTTTAATAAAGGAGATCAGTGACTTTCCGTATGTAACAGAGATGGGGACCGAGTCGTACGTAAGTCGCACACACAGCTACTTCGACTTGTGACTCACAAAAAATTACTTGTGGACAACAAAAGTCAGCAACACTAGTTAGTGTGAAAATTATATATATATATATATATATATATATATACACATATATATATATACAGTGTATCACAAAAGTGAGTACACCGCTCACATTTCTGCAAATATTTTATTATATCTTTTCATGGGACAACACTATAGAAATAAAACTTGGATATAACTTAGAGTAGTCAGTGTACAACTTGTATAGCAGTGTAGATTTACTGTCTTCTGAAAATAACTCAACACACAGCCATTAATGTCTAAATGGCTGGCAACATAAGTGAGTACACCCCACAGTGAACATGTCCAAATTGTGCCCAAAGTGTCAATATTTTGTGTGACCACCATTATTATCCAGCACTGCCTTAACCCTCCTGGGCATGGAATTCACCAGAGCTGCACAGGTTGCTACTGGAATCCTCTTCCACTCCTCCATGATGACATCACGGAGCTGGTGGATGTTAGACACCTTGAACTCCTCCACCTTCCACTTGAGGATGCGCCACAGGTGCTCAATTGGGTTTAGTCCATCACCTTTACCTTCAGCTTCCTCAGCAAGGCAGTTGTCATCTTGGAGGTTGTGTTTGGGGTCGTTATCCTGTTGGAAAACTGCCATGAGGCCCAGTTTTCGAAGGGAGGGGATCATGCTCTGTTTCAGAATGTCACAGTACATGTTGGAATTCATGTTTCCCTCAATGAACTGCAGCTCCCCAGTGCCAGCAACACTCATGCAGCCCAAGACCATGATGCTACCACCACCATGCTTGACTGTAGGCAAGATACAGTTGTCTTGGTACTTCTCACCAGGGCGCCGCCACACATGCTGGACACCATCTGAGCCAAACAAGTTTATCTTGGTCTCGTCAGACCACAGGGCATTCCAGTAATCCATGTTCTTGGACTGCTTGTCTTCAGCAAACTATTTGCTGGCTTTCTTGTGCGTCAGCTTCCTTCTGGGATGATGACCATGCAGACTGAGTTGATGCAGTGTGTGGCGTATGGTCTGAGCACTGACAGGCTGACCTCCCACGTCTTCAACCTCTGCAGCAATGCTGGCAGCACTCATGTGTCTATTTTTTAAAGCCAACCTCTGGATATGACGCCGAACACGTGGACTCAACTTCTTTGGTCGACCCTGGCGAAGCCTGATCCGAGTGGAACCTGTCCTGGAAAACCGCTGTATGACCTTGGCCACCATGCTGTAGCTCAGTTTCAGGGTGTTAGCAATCTTCTTATAGCCCAGGCCATCTTTGTGGAGAGCAACAATTCTATTTCTCACATCCTCAGAGAGTTCTTTGCCATGAGGTGCCATGTTGAATATCCAGTGGCCAGTATGAGAGAATTGTACCCAAAACACCAAATTTAACAGCCCTGCTCCCCATTTACACCTGGGACCTTGACACATGACACCAGGGAGGGACAACGACACATTTGGGCACAATTTGGACATGTTCACTGTGGGGTGTACTCACTTATGTTGCCAGCTATTTAGACATTAATGGCTGTGTGTTGAGTTATTTTCAGAAGACAGTAAATCTACACTGCTATACAAGCTGTACACTGACTACTCTAAGTTATATCCAAGTTTCATGTCTATAGTGTTGTCCCATGAAAAGATATAATGAAATATTTGCAGAAATGTGAGGGGTGTACTCACTTTTGTGATACACTGTATATATATATACAGTGTATAACAAAAGTGAGTACACCCCTCACATTTCTGCAGATATTTAAGTATATCTTTTCATGGGACAACACTGACAAAATGACACTTTGACACAATGAAAAGTAGTCTGTGTGCAGCTTATATAACAGTGTAAATTTATTCTTCCCTCAAAATAACTCAATATACAGTCATTAATGTCTAAACCACCGGCAACAAAAGTGAGTACACCCCTAAGAGACTACACCCCTAAATGTCCAAATTGAGCACTGCTTGTCATTTTCCCTCCAAAATGTCATGTGATTTGTTAGTGTTACTAGGTCTCAGGTGTGCATAGGGAGCAGGTGTGTTCAATTTAGTAGTACAGCTCTCACACTCTCTCATACTGGTCACTGAAAGTTCCAACATGGCACCTCATGGCAAAGAACTCTCTGAGGATCTTAAAAGACGAATTGTTGCGCTACATGAAGATGGCCAAGGCTACAAGAAGATTGCCAACACCCTGAAACTGTGCTGCAGCACAGTGGCCAAGATCATCCAGCGTTTTAAAAGAGCAGTGTCCACTCAGAACAGACCTCGCGTTGGTCGTCCAAAGAAGCTGAGTGCACGTGCTCAGCGTCACATCCAACTGCTGTCTTTGAAAGATAGGTGCAGGAGTGCTGTCAGCATTGCTGCAGAGATTGAAAAGGTGGGGGGTCAGCCTGTCAGTGCTCAGACCATACGCCGCACACTACATCAAATTGGTCTGCATGGCTGTCACCCCAGAAGGAAGCCTCTTCTGAAGTCTCTACACAAGAAAGCCCGCAAACAGTTTGCTGAAGACATGTCAACAAAGGACATGGATTACTGGAACTATGTCCTATGGTCTGATGAGACCAAGATTAATTTGTTTGGTTCAGATGGTCTGAAGCATGTGTGGCGGCAATCAGGTGAGGAGTACAAAGATAAGTGTGTCATGCCTACAGTCAAGCATGGTGGTGGGAATGCCATGGTCTGGGGTTGCATGAGTGCAGCAGGTGTTGGGGAGTTACATTTCATTGAGGGACACATGAACTCCAATATGTACTGTGAAATACTGAAGCAGAGCATGATCCCCTCCCTCCGGAAACTGGGTCGCAGGGCAGTGTTCCAGCATGATAATGACCCCAAACACACCTCTAAGACGACCACTGCTTTATTGAAGAGGCTGAGGGTAAAGGTGATGGACTGGCCAAGCATGTCTCCAGACCTAAACCCAATAGAACATCTTTGGGGCATCCTCAAGCGGAAGGTGGAGGAGCGCAAAGTCTCGAATATCCACCAGCTCCGTGATGTCGTCATGGAAAAGTGGAAAAGCATTCCAGTGGCAACCTGTGAAGCTCTGGTAAACTCCATGCCCAGGAGAGTTAAGGCAGTTCTGGGAAATAATGGTGGCCACACAAAATATTGACACTTCAGGAACTTTCACTAAGGGGTGTACTCACTTTTGTTGCCGGTGGTTTAGACATTAATGGCTGTATATTGAGTTTTTTTGAGGGAAGAATAAATTTACACTGTTATATAAGCTGCACACAGACTACTTTTCATTGTGTCAAAGTGTCATTTTGTCAGTGTTGTCCCATGAAAAGATATACTTAAATATCTGCAGAAATGTGAGGGGTGTACTCACTTTTGTGATACACTGTATATACAGTATATATACGTATATATATATATATATACAGTGTATCACAAAAGTGAGTACACCCCTCACATTTCTGCAAATATTTTATTATATCTTTTCATGGGACAACACTATAGAAATAAAACTTGGATATAACTTAGAGTAGTCAGTGTACAACTTGTATAGCAGTGTAGATTTACTGTCTTCTGAAAATAACTCAACACACAGCCATTAATGTCTAAATGGCTGGCAACATAAGTGAGTACACCCCACAGTGAACATGTCCAAATTGTGCCCAAAGTGTCAATATTTTGTGTGACCACCATTATTATCCAGCACTGCCCTAACCCTCCTGGGCATGGAATTCACCAGAGCTGCACAGGTTGCTACTGGAATCCTCTTCCACTCCTCCATGATGACATCACGGAGCTGGTGGATGTTAGACACCTTGAACTTCTCCACCTTCCACTTGAGGATGCGCCACAGGTGCTCAATTGGGTTTAGTCCATCACCTTTACCTTTAGCTTGCTCAGCAAGGCAGTTGTCATCTTGGAGGTTGTGTTTGGGGTCGTTATCCTGTTGGAAAACTGCCATGAGTTTTCGAAGGGAGGGGATCATGCTCTGTTTCAGAATGTCACAGTACATGTTGGAATTCATGTTTCCCTCAATGAACTGCAGCTCCCCAGTGCCAGCAACACTCATGCAGCCCAAGACCATGATGCTACCACCACCATGCTTGACTGTAGGCAAGATACAGTTGTCTTGGTACTTCTCACCAGGGCGCCGCCACACATGCTGGACACCATCTGAGCCAAACAAGTTTATCTTGGTCTCGTCAGACCACAGGGCATTCCAGTAATCCATGTTCTTGGACTGCTTGTCTTCAGCAAACTGTTTGCGGGCTTTCTTGTGCGTCAGCTTCCTTCTGGGATGACGACCATGCAGACCGAGTTGATGCAGTGTGCGGCGTATGGTCTGAGCACTGACAGGCTGACCTCCCACGTCTTCAACCTCTGCAGCAATGCTGGCAGCACTCATGTGTTTATTTTTTAAAGCCAACCTCTGGATATGACGCCGAAAAACGTGGACTCAACTTCTTTGGTCGACCCTGGCGAAGCCTGTTCCGAGTGGAACCTGTCCTGGAAAACCGCTGTATGACCTTGGCCACCATGCTGTAGCTCAGTTTCAGGGTGTTAGCAATCTTCTTATAGCCCAGGCCATCTTTGTGGAGAGCAACAATTCTATTTCTCACATCCTCAGAGAGTTCTTTGCCATGAGGTGCCATGTTGAATATCCAGTGGCCAGTATGAGAGAATTGTACCCAAAACACCAAATTTAACAGCCCTGCTCCCCATTTACACCTGGGACCTTGACACATGACACCAGGGAGGGACAACGACACATTTGGGCACAATTTGTACATGTTCACTGTGGGGTGTACTCACTTATGTTGCCAGCCATTTAGACATTAATGGCTGTGTATTGAGTTATTTTCAGAAGACAGTAAATCTACACTGCTATACAAGCTGTACACTGACTACTCTAAGTTATATCCAAGTTTCATGTCTATAGTGTTGTCCCATGAAAAGATATAATGAAATATTTGCAGAAATGTGAGGGGTGTACTCACTTTTGTGATACACTGTATATACTGTATATATATACACACAGTACCAGTCAAAAGTTTGGACACACCTTCTCTTTGATGGTTTTTCTTGATTATTTTTATTTTCTACATTGTAGATTAATACTGAAGACATTCAAACTATAAAGGAACACATGGAATTATGTAGTGAACAAAAAAGTGTTAAACAAACCAGAATATGTTTTATATTTTACCAACTCTACCTCTGCACAACACAACTGATGGTCTCAAACACATTAAGAAAGCGAGAAATTCCAGAAATTAACTCTTGACAAGGCACACACGTTAATTGAAAACCATTCCAGGTGGCTACCTCAAGAAGCTGACTGAGAAAATGCCAAGAGTGTGCAAAGCTGTCATCAGAGCAAAAGATGGCTACCTTGAAGAATCTTAAATATAAAACATTTTCTGGTTTGTTTAACACTTTTTTGTTTACTACATAATTCCATATGTGTTCCTTCATAGTTTGGATGTCTTCAGTATTAAAGTACAATGTAGAAAATAAAAAAAATCAAGAAAAACCACAGGAATGAGAAGGTGTGTCCAAACTTTTGACTGGTACTGTATATATAATTACATATATATGATCCGACATCATTCTGATCATGTCATTTTCTTTTTCATTCTGATCATGTCATTTTCTCTAAAAACGCTCCGGCCGTCTTAACCCGCAACGCATGCAATGGGTAAATGTTCCAGCCAGCTTCCGGCGTAGTGATGAAGCGTCGCTTACTACTTAAGATGGTGGAATACCCTACGTAGTGCACTTCACAGTAACAGATAATGTGAATGGAATGCTCCTACCGAATTGACGCTAATAATTGTAAGAACTGCTTTCTGAACCAATCAGACCTTCTGATTTAAATTTTTAGTAAGAAATGCTGTTTACATTTAAATACATTGCATGTATTTAGTTTGCAGCGTCACACAGATGATGTGTTAATAAAATGCTTAATTGGCTTTCTAACGGGTTCGTGTTTTACTTCACAACTAGGAAAAGTATGGAGGTCTTTAATTATAAGCACATTTACAAAATAACGGATTATATTCCTAATGGGACAACACACAGTTCTAAATTTAATAGCACCTGGAACAACATAAGCTAAGGTAAGCACTATTATGGATTTTTTGCTGTGTTTGGTATTTTGGCCGCTGTGCCGTAATTTGCAATGAAAACAAAACATCAGTTTAAGCTTTTAACTAGTAACTAGGAAAGTAAAGGCACTAAGTAAAACGGCAAAATACAGTTGCTAACCTGTTGTTGTTTTTTATCTGAACTTACATATTATTTGTTTAATATAACAAAACCGTCCTCAAAAACGGTTGTGAACTTTCCAAACTCAGCTACCCAAGTACTGTTTTTAGCTGCTTCAACATCTTGGACATTTTGTCTAAAAGATTGCTAATGTAACCGAGCGTCTTCAGAGTTTGCTGAGTTTATAAAGAAATAAACTGTATATAGACAAACTATCGGGAGCATAATACTTTACAGGCTTGTTGTTTTGATGCACAGCACACAGATGATCACGTGTAGAAAAGCTCACTGTTAATGGATGTGGGTGCGTGTGTGTGTGTCTTTAGGAGAGGGGTATAGTGGGAGATGTGATCTGTTCACAATATTGCTATAGTAACGAGTCAGGAGTTGATTGGTATGAAAAGAAGCCTGTGCACGTTCAAGTTTCTCTTTCCAGTCAGACTTTACTGTTTACTGTTATTAATAAATGCTGTGGTTTCAAATAAACGCCAGCTACTACGGAACACCTTGTGTGACTCGCTTTCCTTACAGGTGGGAGGCTTAATTAAACTGGGTATTACCACAGAGCAGTAGCCAAGTCAGGCAGCTAAAAGTTAGCTCCCCTGAATTTTCTGACTACGGACAGAAAGCGGGAATCAGAAAAGATAACACTTTTCCTTTGACTATGGAATTCCCAAAGGAACAAAATGCACATAATATGTAAACACACACATCAAACATTGTCAGTACACTACATGACAGAAAAGTGTCTTACACTAACATAATTGCTGCATAATTGCTAGGACTGCTTCATGTTGCGCCTTATATTTAATTCACTATGTGAATAAAAAAATGTTAAATCACTAAACACAAAGCTTAAATTTGACATTTTACAGCAAATTGCATATTTCACAGGAAACTGCTCATTTCACGGGAGACGGCTCATTCAATTGAGCCTGTGACTCAATTTTTACAGCCATGAATTAGGTAGGGCCTTAATTATAAGGTATAATTTACCAAAAGCAGCATCCAGGAAAGGGTGAGTGCTTGATGAGCAAAGATGGCCAGAGGATCTCCAGTTTGTCAACAAATGTGTGAGAAAAAATTATTGAAATGTTTCAAAACAATGTACCTCAAAGAAAGATTGGAGAGATTTGCATATTTCTCCCTCTACAGTGCCTAATATCATTTAACGATTTAAGAAATCAGGAGGAATTTTAGAGAGTCTAAAATGCTTATAAAAAAAAAAGCTTAACGTGACTCAATGTATTAAAAGAACGACATGGGAACACTAAACCTCTCTTAATTATTACTGCTCATAAGTTCACAACCTTGCTTGTTATTTTAGTACAATAAGTCACGTTAAGCTTTCTGCACCGCCACACTCCATAGGAAATATTGGCACAGCCAGGGCAAAAGTGATTTTGCCACTTCTCATGTGAATGAGCCCTTACTGAACTCGCTAAGGAATACTTTCCAAGTTCCAAGATCCAGCATCTTCTCAATTAAGAAGCATAAGAAAACAATAATAATTGTATTTTTGTTTTTGTTTTATAATTGTATATTGTGTTTTTTTTTATTATATTTGTGTTATTTTCAGTGTATAAGTGTCAAAAACAATCCCATTATTTTACATTAGCCTAAAATATATCCACGAGAGCAAGGAACGCATTAACAGGTTTCCTATACATCCTTATGGGGAAAAAATACCTTGAAACTCAACGCTTTTTAAACTCAACGCCACTTCCAGGACCAACTGACGTCGAGTTTCAAGGTACCACTGTATTTTAAAATACCTAACATAAAATATACAAACTGATAAAGCATATGTATATATATATATATATATATATATACAGTGTATCACAAAAGTGAGTACACCCCTCACATTTCTGCAAATATTTCATTATATCTTTTCATGGGACAACACTATAGACATGAAACTTGGATATAACTTAGAGTAGTCAGTGTACAGCTTGTATAGCAGTGTAGATTTACTGTCTTCTGAAAATAACTCAACACACAGCCATTAATGTCTAAATAGCTGGCAACATAAGTGAGTACACCCCACAGTGAACATGTCCAAATTGTGCCCAAATGTGTCGTTGTCCCTCCCTGGTGTCATGTGTCAAGGACCCAGGTGTAAATGGGGAGCAGGGCTGTTAAATTTGGTGTTTTGGGTACAATTTTCTCATACTGGCCACTGGATATTCAACATGGCAACTCATGGCAAAGAACTCTCTGAGGATGTGAGAAATAGAATTGTTGCTCTCCACAAAGATGGCCTGGGCTATAAGAAGATTGCTAACACCCTGAAACTGAGCTACAGCATGGTGGCCAAGGTCATACAGCGGTTTTCCAGGACAGGTTCCACTCGGAACAGGCTTCGCCAGGGTCGACCAAAGAAGTTGAGTCCACGTGTTCGGTGTCATATCCAGAGGTTGGCTTTAAAAAATAGACACATGAGTGCTGCCAGCATTGCTGAAGAGGTTGAACACGTGGGAGGTCAGCCTGTCAGTGCTCAGACAATACGCCGCACACTGCATCAACTCGGTCTGCATGGTCGTCATCCCAGAAGGAAGCTGACGTACAAGAAAGCCCGCAAACAGTTTGCTGAAGACAAGCAGTCCAACAACATGGATTACTGGAATGCCCTGTGGTCTGACGAGACCAAGATAAACTTGTTTGGCTCAGATGGTGTCCAGCATGTGTGGCGGCGCCCTGGTGAGAAGTACCAAGACAACTGTATCTTGCCTACAGTCAAGCATGGTGGTGGTAGCATCATGGTCTTGGGCTGCATGAGTGTTGCTGGCACTGGGGAGCTGCAGTTCATTGAGGGAAACATGAATTCCAACATGTACTGTGACATTCTGAAACAGAGCATGATCCCCTCCCTTCGAAAACTGGGCCTCATGGCAGTTTTCCAACAGGATAACGACCCCAAACACAACCTCCAAGATGACAACTGCCTTGCTGAGGAAGCTGAAGGTAAAGGTGATGGACTAAACCCAATTGAGCACCTGTGGTGCATCCTCAAGTGGAAGGTGGAGGAGTTCAAGGTGTCTAACATCCACCAGCTCCGTGATGTCATTATGGAGGAGTGGAAGAGGATTCCAGTAGCAACCTGTGCAGCTCTGGTGAATTCCATGCCCAGGAGGGTTAAGGCAGTGCTGGATAATAATGGTGGTCACACAAAATATTGACACTTTGGGCACAATTTGGACATGTTCACTGTGGGGTGTACTCACTTATGTTGCCAGCCATTTAGACATTAATGGCTGTGTGTTGAGTTATTTTCAGAAGACAGTAAATCTACACTGCTATACAAGTTGTACACTGACTACTCTTAAGTTATATCCAAGTTTCATGTCTATAGTGTTGTCCCATGAAAAGATATAATGAAATATTTGCAGAAATGTGAGGGGTGTACTCACTTTTGTGATACACTGTATATATATATATACAGGGGTTGGACAAAATAACTGAAACACCTGGTTTTAGACCACAATAATTTATTAGTATGGTGTAGGGCCTCCTTTTGCGGCCAATACAGCGTCAATTCGTCTTGGAAATGACATATACAAGTCCTGCACAGTTGTCAGAGGGATTTTAAGCCATTCTTCTTGCAGGATAGTGGCCAGGTCACTACGTGATGCTGGTGGAGGAAAACGTTTCCTGACTCGCTTCTCCAAAACACCCCAAAGTGGCTCAATAATATTTAGATCTGGTGACTGTGCAGGCCATGGGAGATGTTCAACTTCACTTTCATGTTCATCAAACCAATCTTTCACCAGTCTTGCTGTGTGTATTGGTGCATTGTCATCCTGATACACGGCACCGCCATTGGATGCACATGGTCCTCCAGAATGGTTCGGTAGTCCTTGGCAGTGACGCGCCCATCTAGCACAAGTATTGGGCCAAGGGAATGCCATGATATGGCAGCCCAAACCATCACTGATCCACCCCCATGCTTCACTCTGGGCATGCAACAGTCTGGGTGGTACGCTTCTTTGGGGCTTCTCCACACCGTAACTCTCCCGGTGGACTCATCAGAGAACAATACATGTTTCACATTGTCCACAGCCCAAGATTTGCGCTCCTTGCACCATTGAAACCGACGTTTGGCATTGGCACGAGTGACCAAAGGTTTGGCTATAGCAGCCCGGCCGTGTATATTGACCCTGTGGAGCTCCCGACGGACAGTTCTGGTGGAATCAGGAGAGTTGAGGTGCACATTTAATTCTGCCGTGATTTGGGCAGCCGTGGTTTTATGTTTTTTGGATACAATCCGGGTTAGCACCCGAACATCCCTTTCAGACAGCTTCCTCTTGCGTCCACAGTTAATCCTGTTGGATGTGGTTTGTCCTTCTTGGTGGTATGCTGACATTACCCTGGATACCGTGGCTCTTGATACATCACAAAGACTTGCTGTCTTGGTCACAGATGCGCCAGCAAGACGTGCACCAACAATTTGTCCTCTTTTGAACTCTGGTATGTCACCCATAATGTTGTGTGCATTGCAATATTTTGAGCAAAACTGTGCTCTTACCCTGCTAATTGAACCTTCACACTCTGCTCTTACTGGTGCAATGTGCAATTAATGAAGATTGGCCACCAAACTGGTCCAATTTAGCCATGAAACCTCCCACACTAAAATGACAGGTGTTTCAGTTATTTTGTCCAACCCCTGTATATACAGTATATATATATATACACACACACACATATATATATATATATATATATATATATATATATATATATACATGCATTTTATTGTTTATATTATGAACAACAAAACTATTACACCCTTCATTCACAATTGGAGGCTTTAGTGAATTTTTTGCATTAGTTTTAGTCAGACTAGTGTTAAACTCACATGACTTTTTTTTTGGAGAAAAATGATGTGGTGATGCCACAATATGAAAGTAGAACTCAGCTTTAAGCATCTTAAATTAACTACACTAATGTAAAAGTTGCATGTGATATCAAATTTCATACCATAATGCAACACAATGCAAATAGAAAATGCAGATAAATCCGCAAATCATCCTCACAGAACTACAGATAAGCTGCATGATAGGACATAAAGTCATGAAAATGCTTTATATATTTGTAAACATTATTTTATTAGAAGTGTTTATTGATTTGTTTAGGTATGCCATTTCATTAGCCTGTTGTATGTACGAAAAAACAAAACAACAGCAGAATGGTCTCTTCCTTTTAATCACTGACCAACAACTAAATAACCCTGAACCTGACCCATATCCTTACGAACCAGACACTCATAATCTTCAGGCTGCTAGATTGCATGAGGACGTGATGTGGCCATTGTGAATAACTGAAGACCAACACAAAGATATATTTTTAAGTTCTTTAATGTTATTACAATTTCAGACATGATCATTTAAATTTATTTTAGCTAATCTGTCAGCATTTCAGTTGCTGTAATTGTATCAATCTGTGTTTGTAACACAGCATCTGTGGGAGCACAACTTCAAGTTTTTATTAATCTGATTTTTTTTAAGAGCATGCCATTTCCTGGTTTTTGTGTGCATGCACACTTTCACTACAAAGTCCACACACTTTTATAAATGAGGCCCCTGTTTTTTGTGCACTTTATGTTGTGATTTAATTTTGAATGAATATAATTTTTACCCATTACCAGAGGTGAAAAGAGTACTAAAATATTGTACTCAAGTAAAAGTACTATTACTTTAATGAATTTTTACTTAAGTATGAGTAAAATTACTAGTCTAAAAATCTACTCAAGTAAAAAGTAACTCATTTAAAATGTACTCAGAGTAAACGTTACTTACTTACTTTTTTTTAACAGGAGAGGGTGTCTCTTCTGTGTAATGCAAACAGGACAAGTGGATATAAATCTCACAATAGTTGTTTTTAATTAAAATATAATAGAAAAAAACATGTTAAAACATTTAAAACATTTAGGGATGTGTTTAGAAACTTGTGGTGATCAGGGATGTTGGGTCGCTGTCGTTCTGCCTCTCTTGTCCAATCACTCTGGTTTGGGTAGGAGAGGTGGGCGCTGATGTCCTGTGAAAGCCTTCATGACCTTGTTACCTGCTCGCTCTCCCTTTTAGTTATGCTGTAATAATTAGGGCTGCCGGAGTCTAAAACTCTCTGTAAAACTGTTTGTCAACTAGCATTGTACATTATTAACTACATTCTCTGTTGTTTTACCCCGAGGGCATTCTGATGGAAACCTGTTTACCCGCCGAGGTTAAGGATTAAAGTCGAGACTGCCGGGACAACGATGCTGCTCCTGTCAGATGTGACGGGTCTGGAGTAATTGCAACGACAAGAAATCACTACAGACTTTATTGAAGACTAGAGCGGATAACAACTCTATTATTATTTAATTGTTTATTTATCTATTTATTACCACTGTATGACTTTTAGATCATTCAATTCTGTGTTTGTATGATTTGTGTAAATCGTGTATTTATTTAAAGTATCCTCCAGACCACCCAAGAAGGATGGGCCCTGTTGAGTCTGGTTCCTCTCAAGGTTTCTTCCTGTAATTTTCAGGGAGTTTTTCCTTGCCACAGTCGCCCTCGGCTTGCTCAACAGGGGTTTTTGTATCTGTTGGTCCTGGATTTTGTAAAGTTGCTTTGAGACAATGTATATTGTAAAAAGCGCTATATAAATAAAGTTGACTTGACTTGACTTGTAATGTGTCATATTAGTACAGACCATCCCATAAAACTTTTTCAAACTGTATAATTGTGGATTCTATAGACCAGCCTTCTTTTCATCACTAAACTTTTTTTAAACTTTTAAAAATCACCTTCCCTACTCTATACCTAGATTACAGCTCCTTTATTTTAGCACCAGTTTATTTTCCATTGCAGAATTCACTGCAGTAGTTTCCCGTTTTTTTACTCAGTAACGGATGTTATTTAAAATGTACAAGTACACAAAAAAACTACTCAATTACAGTAACGCGAGTAAATGTAATTCGTTACTTTCCACCTCTGCCCATTACACACTTAAGTATTTTACATACTAATCTACATTAGTACCCATTTATAGAGTGCTGCAGAAATGCCCATCCAACAGATCCCATCTCTGCATAATACTTTTTAAGAGTGACCGTTGGGTTCTTTTTTACCCTCTGTCCAAGACACTTTTCCAAGATGTCCATGTTGGCTGGATGGCCAACCCTAAGAGGGTTCAAGGTCGTGCTAAGCTTTCTCCATTTCAAAACTATTAAGACAAATGTAGTTCTGAGAACAATCCTTACCCTGATCTATGCCTTGCCACAATTTGATAGCAGAGATCCCCAAACACTTCCTTGAATTTCTTGGCTTGGTATTTGTCCTCAAAATTCAAATTATGGCCTCTTGTAGACCCAAGCGTGTGCATTTTTAAACCATGTGAAATCAATTTAGATTTCAACAGGTACACTTTGAGTTCTAAACACATCTCAAAAAAATTACAGAAGCAGAATGGATCTGACCACAATCTCAAGTGCCAGTGGGTAATACTTTTGTGAATAAGAGATTTCAGTTTTTTATTTGTATTGATTAACAAAGAACATGTTTTCATCTCATCATTATGGGTGGTTTAGTGTAGACCGATTGGTAAAATTGCAATTATAGTTATTAAAAATAAAATTCACAACTCAATAATGTGTGCAAGAAGGCAATGGGTTTAAATACTATCTTAATCCAGTGTATGAGTAAGTAGTGCAAGTTACTTGCTATTAAACCAATCCAATTTGAGCAGGAACAAATTAGCCTGTTTTAGACTATTGCTATGTTTAAGAGGCAAATAATAATAAGTGCAGATTCCCTTCCATCTGTAAGTTTTTACCTACAGTCTTTGCCAACAGGGTTAAGTGTATAATTCTGCACATGTGGGTTTGTTTGTAAACTTTTTTCCTCCCGACAAAAATGTGAATATCTTGGATGTCTCCAGTATTAAGGTAGAAATCTGTGACAATTAATATACTGACTACTGCTCAATGCCTGATTACCATGTTTAATTAACCATTGTAATGAACTTAAAATCAAAACTACATTCAGAAAGCTGAACTGATTCTGCCATGTTAACTATGTTGTGCTGTTTTATTTATCAATAAAGCTTAAAGACTTGATATGAAATAAGTAATGTGTTTTATATTTTAATGGGATGCTATAGGCTTGCCAGTTATTGGTTATGACTCAAAGCTGTGTGTGTGTATAGGAACCTGATGCGGGCAGAACTAATGTCAGAATGGTTGGCTGTGCACAAACTTTGCTGGCAGCAGCAATGGGGAGCCAGCATGCAGAAGAAAGTGAGGTGTTGGTACCGATTCAGTATGGCTGAGGTGCCTCTGTCACCACAGCCAGCACGACCCTGGAGGGACCCTGTGGCATTTGCCACAACACCTCCAAAATTTTCAGACGAGTGATGTGCTGATTGAGTATGAGGTATGTGGAGGGTTTCTTTTTCTTTCTGTCAGTTGTAGTTGTTTGTTAATGCATTTTGAAGTGTTGGTTGTGTAAAAGTTTCTGTATTTGTTAGTTGTATTGGTAAAGTGGGAAGGTACCGGCCACCAAACGCTGGTGAATTAGGGGCCACCGGGAATGTTTGGTCCTAAAGGGTGGGGCATTGCGAGGCAAGCCGGCTAACTCTAATGATGTAAGCAAGAGGCATGTTGGTTTCTAGAATGCATTCTGCTGACTTAAGGTTACTGGGAAGGATGGGGGGCAGATTTCCATGGGGCAGTGCGCCGCCAGTCAAATGAGTGAACAAAAACATAAATAAATCTGTGTAATGAAAGAGGTTCATAATGAACACGGTATCAATGTAATCGTTGAAATAAGAAGAATTGATTAATGTATGTTGTATGCTGGTTGGTGTGTTTTTGTTTAGTTATTATTTTCATGTAACAGTGTATAGTTGGGACACCACCCCACTTTCGCATGTAAAAGCAGCCTCAGGGGGAGGTAGTTCTATGCCTGTTCTCCCACCCACTGATTCATATCTTTTTAGTAAAAAAAAGCAGAAATTATTCCTGCTGACTTGTCTCAGTCTGTCACTATAATCAGTCGGACACCATAATACTTTCTAGCAGACATTTAATAACTGTAGTTATTAATTGTTAGCCTCACAAAGTAGACATTTAATAACTAACACAAAACACTAAAACATGATTTTAAACACTAGTGCAATTTATTAAAGTGAATACAAACACACAATAGAGCAATCAAAACTAAACCACTTACAATACTAAACATCACTGAATACTCTGTGAGGCTGACAATGCTAGTTAAGCTAAGCTAATGGGCGATTGTCATAAGGGCATATTGACTGTGATTTTTTTTGGAACAAGGAACAATGACAGATTGTTCAAAGCACACTGGAATAATGCACTGGGACAGGGAGGGGTTGAAAATGTCTGTAACCACTGTCTGGTCCTGCTGCTTTCCTGGTGTTCACCCTTCTGAAGGCTTTTCATACATTACATTGCTAGCGCTACTGACTACAGCCTCAAAACGAGAGTAAAATGTGTGTAACTCGTTGCCAGAGACGCGTCCTCATTTACCAGTCTGGAGGGTGAGAATTATAATACGTGACTGCTCTCACTCCATGCCAAGGGTTCTAGGGCCACTCTGTTGGAACTGTGACTTTATTTTCCTCTTGTAGTGTTGCTTCGCCTCCTTCTCTGCCCTGCGCACTCAGTAGGATGCAGCTTTGTACTCATCCATGTTCCCACTGATAAGCCCCACACTGTAGGCAGCGGTGCAAGAGTTGTATCGCGGATGGTTTTATCCACCATATCTAAGGGCCAGAAACTCCAGGTTGGGTGAGCAGGAACGTGCAATATTAACAACGTTGGTATTGTCGCACCATCTGTTGTTTACCATCAGACACACTCCACCTCTTCTTGACTTTTCTGACTTCATCATCCTGTCCATGCGGTATACCAAGAATAACTTGGCTGGTTGAATTATGTTTTAATACTGCAGGGTTCAGCCATGTCTAGGTAAAGCAAGGAAGGTTGCAGTCCTGAATGTCTCTCTAGAACTTGATCCTGACCCAGAGGGTGTCGAGCTTGTTTTGACTTGACATTAGCTAGCAGAATGCTAGGCAGGGGGGTTCAACCTGTTTCTGACGGCAGCTCTTTTTCCTTGGGGCCGCTGCTTTGGGTCCCGTCCTTTGTTCCCCCACAGGATCTTACTTAACCAGGATGGATCCGGAGAAGTGTGAGTGTATTGTAAACTAATAGAAATAAGAATGTTTCTGTCATAATGCAAGCCATGATAAAAAGAAAAACACGTTAGAGCAAATAAAAAAAACATGAAATAAAAATTCGCAAAAAGTGGTAAGAGAAGTCGTGACAGCAGCCGACCGTATCAGCGGTATCTTATAGTGTTATATTAAATTATTATTTATGTACTATTATTTATGTACTAATAATTGTTACACCTAAAAAAGTTTAGTATAGTGAATAAATAATTGATAAGTGTCTAATTCAGGGTTTTAAAACCCTGAGTTGAAAAAAAAAATTTAAACTTGTACGCAAATGCCCCCTTGTGGAGGCTTTATGTTATATCTTGTAAACCACAGTGAGAAGTGCCGTAAAACCATAGTGGATTGTGGGTTAACCGCCATTTTGGAGGTATTCAGTGGTCGATTTGCCCCTCTAATGAACCGGGAGCATTTGATTTTTGTTGGCTTTTTTCTTGATAAAATGGTACGATCTTTCCTAAATATTAAAGAGAAATGACATGTAATACTCTTTTACTATTGTGTCCACCTACAGCTTGTTAATGCTATTAACAAATCATAATTCATCCAAATAACAGTCCCTGGTATCCTTGCTGAGTTTTGTCTCTGTATGATATCCTCTTATTTCCCTTCTGCTTCTCCTGGTTTTGCGGCTATGAAAGACTATAAAAGAAATGCAAGCACCTTTCCTGCTACTTTTACAGTATCACTGACTAAAACAATACCCTCACAATAGCACCTTGGTGGTGTCACAGGCCCTAAACACACATGACTGACAAAGACCTATAGCAGAGAGTAAGATGCATTGCTTGTGTTGCCTGGGTCGCATAAAAAATATTGGACAAAATGTGGGTTCGCTTGAAAAAAGGTTTGAAAAACCCTGTTCTATTTGATACTGTAGTGAGCAAAGAATAAGACATGAATAAGCCCCTAATGTGTGTTCCTTAAAATAAAGTTTTACCCTGATCTCATTTGGCTCAGATCTTATCCAGCTTCAATCCTATTGAGCTCTAATATACTGTATCTCTAATAATCTATTATGTTAAGCTGATAACTTACCCAACTCCAACCCTAATTAGATCTTACTTCATTTTGTGTGGATAATATTTATTCATTCATTGTCTGTTTTACCACCACTTGATCCTGGTCAGGGTTGCAGTGACACATACATTAACACACACACACACATACACAGCAATTCTGACTGCATGTCTTTGGACTTGTGGGGGGTAACTGAAACACCAAGAAACCCACACGGACACAGGGAGAGCATGCAAACTCCACACAGAAAGGAACCTGTCTGCCTCTTGCTGTGAGGTGACATCACTACCCACTGCGCTGGAATTCATCCAGCTTCAATTCTCTTCCACTCTGAACACATATAGCTTTGTTTAGCTATGATCTTATAAAGCTTCAATCCTATTCAGCCCTTACCTCATTTATCTTTAAATCTTGCTTCACACTACTATATCCAGCTTTGATTTCAGCTTCAATCCCATTTAGTCCTGCTTCAACCTAAATCAGCTATTATGTAATCAAGTTTAACCCACATAGCTCTAATCTCATTCAGCTTCAGTCCAACCTTGTCTCTTAACTAGCTATGATCACATTTAGATCTAATTTAATCCACCTTTAATCCCTGTCAGCTTTCATTTTATCTATCCTCAATCCCAATTAGTCCCATTTCTAATCTTCTTCATTTTTTATTCCATTCAACTTTAATCTCATCTGAATTTGACCCTATTCAGATCTGATTTCTTCAGAATCCTGTTCAGCTCTTTTTTAGTTTTAATCTTATTCATATTTTATATAATCCATGCTTGAATTAATTAAATTTAGCTCTAATCACATTCATCTTTAAATCTATAAAGGTTTGACTATCTAGAATTCAGTTGGCCTGTACAGAATTTTTCCTTAATGGCATGTAAACAATTCTGACATAAGAAATCTGGTATGATTAAATTTACTCATTGGGCTGAACAACAAGCACTTTACCTGGTAAAAAAACCAGGCACTGCACATCCCCTTGCTAGTACCACCCCTATGAGGAAACATGGTGATGGTAGCATCATGCTATGGGGTACTTTTTAGTGGCATGGACAGGAAGACTGGTAGGAACTGAGGGATGAATGAATGCAGCCAAATACAGAAACATCCTTGAAAAAATGCACAGGGATGGACTGGCCATCGGGAGGGTCGGGAGTTTTCCCGGTGGGCCGCTCTGTATGTGGCCGCTGAGGGAGTGAAAAATAAATTCTGTTTTAAATATTCCTGAATAATAATACTGAAGTGTGCATTGGCCCACCACAGTATCCTCGCTGCATGTCCATTGGCCCACCACAGTATCCTCGCTGCATGTCCATTGGCCAATCACATAAATGTCCCTCCCCCAGGATTAACCGTAATCACAACCATCGGTACAAAAAATACATAGTGAATGAGTGCGAGATGGAGAAATGGTCGAAAAGGCGTAAAGGAGGTGCAGAAAGAGCCCGTGATAAAAAACAGAAGAAGCTGCAAGCAGATGCATAAAAGTGCAGGAAACTGGACAACCTGTTTGGCAGTGAGGAACTACAGCATAGCCAGAGAGCAGAAAGATATAGTTAGAGTTCAGAGTTGTTATGTTGGTGCGTAAATCAGAGGATGACACAAGTTTACAGTTTAGTGGCTTTTACTCAACTCTTTTCCAACAGCTTTCATTCCATACATCCACACATCTATCTTATTCTTCTCCTCTCACGTTCTCCTATCACATAATCTCACTGAGCCCTCTAAAGGGGAGGAGCAGTAATACCTGACAGTGCACAGTGTTAGAGTCCATCTCAAAAGCATGTAATCTATAAACACAACATCTCCCCCGTTACTCATGAAAGCATTACTCCATCATACAAACATATTATTTCTTTTCTGTAACGAAACATTACATAGGAACAATGTTGACACAGAAACATGGGAAATAACATTTTCTACCCTGTAGTTCAAAATAGTAACAACTGTAACTGTAAGGTTGATATAAGCTAAACAACCTCTTGCAGGTTCTACTCTTAAGAGAACGTTTGTACAACAGTAGCATATTTCAAAATCAGCATTTACAGTGCTTGTACCAAGTTATAAATTTGTCAACCAAAATAAGGCTTCTGTAGCCAACGTAAGTTTCAACTTAAAGCATTAAACAAAAATGAATATCACACTTAAACCTCACAGTGTAATAACTGCCATTTCTAATACTGTTAGCTTAACTAAATTATTATTTTTTTTCTTATTTGCATTACATTGCAATTACCCATTTTTTTTCATTTTACATTCTCTTTTTTTTTTTCTTTAGGGCAGCGATCCGCCTACACCCTTTACATATTTTCTTTCTGTTGACTCCTATTATTTCATCACATAGTCTTTAGTCCAAGCTGGTGGTTGCCTGTCCCTCTGACGAGTAATGTGTCTTTCCAAAGTCTCTGTTGGACTGACATTTTCCTCTGCTGTACCAGCTTGTGACAACCCTTCTCTTCTCTCTGGGCAAAGGGAAAGGCGTGATGCATTCCAACGTTTTCCATCGCTCAGAATGAACGTGCTTAGCCCAGTTTGCTGTTGCACAGACAAGGGATCCGTGAACTGTCTCTCTCCTTTTCCCACATGGAAAGGCTTTCGTACTCGCACCTCATCACCAACTTTGAGCTTCGAAGGCCTTGCACCTCTTTTAATGTCCGTGTAGAGCTTACTCTTGGTTTGCTGTAAGGCCACTCTGGCGCTGACTTTAGCGTACTTCTCTCTGTCCATTGCAGGTGGTAGGACATGTAACTTTGTTCGCATTGGTCTGCCTTTAAGAAGTTGAAAAGGGGATTGACTTCCATGGTTGTTGTCCTGCTTGTGCTTCTTGAATACAGTCTTTGAGAACTCTGTTGAAGCGTTCCACACAGCCATTAGCTTGAGGGTGGTAGATACTTGTTCTAATGTGTTTGATGCCACTTTCTGTCAAAAACTCAACAAAAACAGATGATGTGAACTGTGGACCATTATCTGTTCTAATGACACAGGGGTTTCCTTCACGTGCAAAGATTAAAGTCAGGAATTTAATGACTGTGTCTGTAGTTGCATTTGCAGCAAAGCCTACTTCTGGCCACTTACTGAAGTAATCTACAAGAGTGATGGCAAATCTACAGTCATAGGCCCCGCGTTCAAACGGACCTACTATGTCAAGAGCCACATGCTGAAAAGGACCTCCTGGAAATTCTACAGGTTGCATTGGGGTTGGAGGAGTGTGGGCTGTTTTGTCACATGACTGACAAACTGTGCAGGATGATAGAACTTCGTGGACTAGTTCATCCATGCGTAGCCACCAGTAAAGCTCTCTAAGGCGTTGTTTCGTACGAACTACACCCTGATGCCCTTCATGTGCTAGATGTACTATCCTCTCTCTGAGAGCTTTAGGAACAACCAGGCGTGTACCACGAAAAATCGACGGTGCATCCACCGCTAGTTCATGTCGCACTAAGAAATATGGTTGCAACTCACTTGAAAGAGACTTTTTCACCTTTGGCCATCCTGAACCAATGACCTGCCGGACTTGTTCTAATTCAGGACAGTCTTCACATTCTACTTTGAAGTCAGACAGTGGTAGTGCAGTTAGGAGTGGAGAGATCTCTGCTATCTCTGTGAATAGATCATGCTCTGAATCCATTGCAATGCTGGAGTCATTGAGGGGAACACGTGAAAGACTATCTGCCATTACATTCAGGCTACCAGGGCGGTACTGCACATCGTACTGAAAACACATGAGCCTAGCCGACCATCTTGCAATCCTCATACCAGCTCTGTTCATGCCTTTGGTATTGAGGAGAGTTGTTAGAGCTTGGTGGTCGGTTCGTAGTGTGAATCTGTGGCCCCACACATAAGTTCTCCATCGTTCCACTGCCCACACACAGGCTAGGGCCTCTTTTTCTGTCGTGGAGTACTTCCTTTCAGCGGCTGACAGTGTGCGGGAAGCAAAAGCAACAATGCATTCAACTTTGTTGCTATGCAGCTGCGTTAGGACAGCTCCTAAGCCATAATCTGAGGCGTCTGTGGTGATGAAAGTAGGTAATTTAGGGTCATAGATGGCACGTGCAGGACTTTTCAGGAGCATTGTTTTCAGGTTTGTAAAGCTTTTGTCTGCTGCATCATTCCACTGTAATTCGGCTTGTGTGTTTGCCCTGAGCAGTTGTCGTAGTGGTTCTACCATTGTAGCGTAATTTGATATAAATTTACTGAACCAGGATGTTAAGCCCAGGAAAGAGCGTAGCGCTGCCATGTCTTTTGGTACAGGAGCTTCAGCAATGGCAGTTAGATGATCTGAGCTAGGGCGTAGAGCCTCTTTAGAAATGACATGCCCTAGGAATGTGATGTCTGTTTGACAAAAGCTCTTTTGGTCAAAGTTAATTCGAAGGCCAGCATCTTTAAGACGCTGTAGAACAGTTTGCAGATGCCCATAATGAATTTCCTTTGAAGCGCCATAAACTATAATATCGTCTAAATAGTTCTGTACCCCTGGCAGATCCTTCAAGATTGTTTCCATCATTTTCTGGAAAGCTGATGGAGCCGATGCCAGGCCAAAAGGAAATGCCAGGCCAAAAGGAACGCGTGTAAATTGGAAAAGCCCATCGTGGGTTATGAAAGCAGTTAACTTGCGGCTTTCCGGGTGCAAAGGTACAGTGTATCACAAAAGTGAGTACACCCCTCACATTTTTGCAAATATTTTATTATATCTTTTCATGGGACAACACTATAGAAATAAAACTTGGATATAACTTAGAGTAGTCAGTGTACAACTTGTATAGCAGTGTAGATTTACTGTCTTCTGAAAATAACTCAACACACAGCCATTAATGTCTAAATGGCTGGCAACATAAGTGAGTACACCCCACAGTGAACATGTCCAAATTGTGCCCAAAATGTCAATATTTTGTGTGACCACCATTATTATCCAGCACTGCCTTAACCCTCCTGGGCATGGAATTCACCAGAGCTGCACAGGTTGCTACTGGAATCCTCTTCCACTCCTCCATGATGACATCACGGAGCTGGTGGATGTTAGACACCTTGAACTCCTCCACCTTCCACTTGAGGATGCGCCACAGGTGCTCAATTGGGTTTAGTCCATCACCTTTACCTTCAGCTTCCTCAGCAAGGCAGTTGTCATCTTGGAGGTTGTGTTTGGGGTCGTTATCCTGTTGGAAAACTGCCATGAGGCCCAGTTTTCGAAGGGAGGGGATCATGCTCTGTTTCAGAATGTCACAGTACATGTTGGAATTCATGTTTCCCTCAATGAACTGCAGCTCCCCAGTGCCAGCAACACTCATGCAGCCCAAGACCATGATGCTACCACCACCATGCTTGACTGTAGGCAAGATACAGTTGTCTTGGTACTTCTCACCAGGGCGCCGCCACACATGCTGGACACCATCTGAGCCAAACAAGTTTATCTTGGTCTCGTCAGACCACAGGGCATTCCAGTAATCCATGTTCTTGGACTGCTTGTCTTCAGCAAACTGTTTGCGGGCTTTCTTGTGCGTCAGCTTCCTTCTGGCATGACGACCATGCAGACCGAGTTGATGCAGTGTGCGGCGTATGGTCTGAGCACTGACAGGCTGACCTCCCACGTCTTCAACCTCTGCAGCAATGCTGGCAGCACTTATGTGTCTATTTTTTAAAGCCAACCTCTGGATATGACGCCGAACACGTGGACTCAACTTCTTTGGTCGACCCTGGCGAAGCCTGTTCCGAGTGGAACCTGTCCTGGAAAACCGCTGTATGACCTTGGCCACCATGCTGTAGCTCAGTTTCAGGGTGTTAGCAATCTTCTTATAGCCCAGGCCATCTTTGTGGAGAGCAACAATTCTATTTCTCACATCCTCAGAGAGTTCTTTGCCATGAGGTGCCATGTTGAATATCCAGTGGCCAGTATGAGAGAATTGTACCCAAAACACCAAATTTAACATTTACATTTACATTTTCGGCATTTAGCAGACGCTTTTATTCAAAGTGACTTACAATTATGACTGAACACAATTTTGAACAATTGAGGGTTAAGGGCCTTGCTCAGGGGCCCAACAGTGGCAACTTGGCGGTGGTGGGGCTTGAACCAGCAACCTTCTGATTACTAGTCCAGTACCTTAACCACTGAGCTATCACTGCCCTTGAGTGTATAGATGCAAGGGGGTGCTTGTGACTGCTGAACTTAGCAGGGTCTTGGGTAAAAGATCCCCAGCGCAGTCAAATCCACTACTGTGTTAACTTTCGCATGTCTTATGATCTATGTATGTTCTTTGTCTTCTCTCTGAAACCCACATAGTAAGCTGATTTGTGAACGGTGGTGGTTCGCGGATAGGCCGGTAAGTGGTTCCTGCCCAAATTGTATCGGTGATTGTGTGGTAGGTGTTGAAGATTTGTATTTCACTTGATATATCATTTGGTCAAATGTATACACGTGATTGTGGGGTAAATCTTTGTAGTGGAAATTTTGATGGAGATTGGCTTTTCCTTATATCTTTTATGTAGAGGGCAGCAGCCATTCCCCCCCCCTCCCCCCCCCCCCCCTATTTCATAACGTTGTGCGGGTTAAAAGAGGTTTTGGAGTTTTCCTATTTGTTTTAAAGAATTGAACTGTGTAATTTTATCGGTGTGACTTTCCTCCTCAATAAACATGTATTAAGACATCAGCTGTGTGTTTCATGTATATCATGATTAATTGAACCAGTGGGGAAGATTCCTTTTCTGTTGTTGTTTAAGTGGGGTCTCCCACCCCTTATAACCAGGGAGTGGCGTTGTCGGGTTTACTATCACTTTTCCTAAGGTGATTAAGGCCACATTTTGGCCCATTTAACAGCCCTGCTCCCCATTTACACCTGGGACCTTGACACATGACACCAGGGAGGGACAACAACACATTTGGGCACAATTTGGACATGTTCACTGTGGGGTGTACTCACTTATGTTGCCAGCTATTTAGACATTAATGGCTGTCTGTTGAGTTATTTTCAGAAGACAGTAAATCTACACTGCTATACAAGCTGTACACTGACTACTCTAAGTTATATCCAAGTTTCATGTCTATAGTGTTGTCCCATGAAAAGATATAATGAAATATTTGCAGAAATGTGAGGGGTGTACTCACTTTTGTGATACACTGTAGTTGGTGGTAAGCTGAATTTAAGTCAATCTGGCTGTAGTGTGTAGCACCTGCCAGTTCTGCAAATAAGTCCTCCATATGAGGAAGAGGGTAACAGTCCATAATTACACTTTTATTGGGTTCACGAAGGTCAACACAGAGTCGCAGCCCCCCTTTTCTTTTTCGTGCCACCACAAGGGGACTCACCCATTCAGATGCATCTATATGTTCAATGATGCCTGCTTGGAGTAAACGGTTGAGCTCTACTGACACCTCTTTACGTACACTCAGTGGTAAGCGTCTTAACTTTTGCTGTACTGGTTGCACTGATTTGTTCACCTGTACCTTGTGAATGAACCCTTTCACACATTCAAATGGATGTGGCAAAGCCGAATCAAGATTGTACACTACAGAGTTTTGTCTGGCAGCAGGTGGTGCATGTGCATTGTGGTCTTTGATGTAGTTCACTTTGCCTCCAACAATGTGGACATTGAGTGCTATAATTAGGTCTGGGCCTAATAAAGGTGATCCAGTTTTCACAATATAAAAAGAAGCTGGAATTTTGTCACTTTGATCTTTTATGGTAGCCACAGCTGGTAGACAGCCAATCACAGGTAACTCTTGTCTAGCATAAGTGAGTAGTTTGACTTCAGGTTCCCTGAGTGAGCAATTAGCAAAATACTGCTTGTACAATGCTTCTGGAAGAATAGATACAGAAGCTCCAGTATCTACAATTAATTCTAAAGCATGGGAATTCCCTGATGGTGCTTCAATGTTAACAGTGCAAGTGATCTTATCATATGCTGCTGCCACATGTCTAAAATCATCCACGTAGAGCACGGCTAGCTCTGGAACAACAGCTTCCCTCACTTCACTTACAGCTGATTTACATACCTTGGCAAAATGTCCTTTTTTTCCACAATCGTTGCATTTTACTGAAGCAGCTGGACAGTTTTTATCATTCGCCAGGTGTTTGTAAGATCCACATCTAAAGCATTTACGTTGCTGCTGGTTAGTATTTGTATGTTTGTGGTGGTCTTGTGCCTGGTGTTTTTGTGCTGGAAATTTACCTGAATGTGTTCCTCTTTTACCTCTGGAATGAGCATTTGTTGCACCAACAGCCTGTACAGATGCAGTGTGAGCTGGTTTAACTGAAGAGAGCAATGTGGCGTTTTTAGCTGCTGCCTCTACCTGGCATGCAAGTGTCTGAGCGTTGTCCAGTGTGAGATTTTTTTCCAGTAATAACTTGTCTCGTACAGCACTGAGATAAGTGTTAGAAATTAACTGGTCACGTATCATCTCACTTTCCATTTGCCCAAAAGCACACGGTGCTGCTAAAGCTCTGAGAGCTGCCACATACTGAGACGCAGTTTCATCAGATCGCTGAACACGCTGTCTGAAAGTGTGTCTGCACGCCACTACGTTTACTTTCGGCACAAAGTGCTTCTCGAGAGCAAATGTCGTACCTTGCTCCGGCAGAGTGTAGAACAAACGCTGTCCCTACGTACCCAGACAATGAAGTAAAACCGCACGTTGTCTCGCATCTGGCCATGCATCTCCGGTAGCGTTTATAACTAACATGTAGTTATCGAAAATTCTTCGCCATGTAACGAACGGTATTGGCGGCTCACCAACGTGATGTAGAAAAGGCTGCGGGCTCGGTACTGAAGCGCTCATCTCGTCGCCACATTGTTATGTTGGTGCGTAAATCAGAGGATGACACAAGTTTACAGTTTAGTGGCTTTTACTCAACTCTTTTCCAACAGCTTTCCTTCCATACATCCACACATCTATCTTATTCTTCTCCTCTCACGTTCTCCTATCACATAATCTCACTGAGCCCTCTAAAGGGGAGGAGCAGTAATACCTGACAGTGTTAGAGTCCATCTCAAAAGCATGTAATCTATAAACACAACAAGAGTCTCTGCTTCGTTAGTAACGCCGTTTAAGAAGAGACTGTGGGCCCATCTCAAATGTCGTTTATGCCCCCATCTCAAATGTCGTTTATGCCCTACTTAGGGTACTTCCTAACAGTACAAAACATTTCTTTTAACAGGCACTGAACGATTAATAAGTAGTTATCTAAGCTACTGTTGGATACCAGGGGCTTTAAACCAGCCATGTTAAGGACTATTTTTGTATACCATTAGTCTCTGCTCTGCTATATATACAGTGTATCACAAAAGTGAGTACACCCCTCACATTTCTGCAGATATTTAAGTATATCTTTTCATGGGACAACACTGACAAAATGACACTTTGACACAATGAAAAGTAGTCTGTGTGCAGCTTATATAACAGTGTAAATTTATTCTTCCCTCAAAATAACTCAATGTACAGCCATTAATGTCTAAACCACCGGCAACAAAAGTGAGTACACCCCTAAGTGAAAGTTCCTGAAGTGTCAATATTTTGTGTGGCCACCATTATTTCCCAGAACTGCCTTAACTCTCCTGGGCATGGAGTTTACCAGAGCTTCACAGGTTGCCACTGGAATGCTTTTCCACTCCTGCATGACGACATCACAGAGCTGGCGGATATTCGAGACTTTGCGCTCCTCCACCTTCCGCTTGAGGATGCCCCAAAGATGTTCTATTGGGTTTAGGTCTGGAGACATGCTTGGCCAGTCCATCACCTTTACCCTCAGCCTCTTCAATAAAGCAGTGGTCGTCTTAGAGGTGTGTTTGGGGTCATTATCGTGCTGGAACACTGTCCTGCGACCCAGTTTCCGGAGGGAGGGGATCATGCTCTGCTTCAGTATTTCACAGTACATATTGGAGTTCATGTGTCCCTCAATGAAATGTAACTCCCCAACACCTGCTGCACTCATGCAGCCCCAGACCATGGCATTCCCACCACCATGCTTGACTGTAGGCATGACACACTTATCTTTGTACTCCTCACCTGATTGCCGCCACACATGCTTGAGACCATCTGAACCAAACAAATTAATCTTGGTCTCATCAGACAATAGGACATGGTTCCAGTAATCCATGTCCTTTGTTGACATGTCTTCAGCAAACTGTTTGCGGGCTTTCTTGTGTAGAGACTTCAGAAGAGGCTTCCTTCTGGGGTGACAGCCATGCAGACCAATTTGATGTAGTGTGCGGCGTATGGTCTGAGCACTGACAGGCTGACCCCCCACCTTTTCAATCTCTGCAGCAATGCTGACAGCACTCCTGCGCCTATCTTTCAAAGACAGCAGTTGGATGTGACGCTGAGCACGTGCACTCAGCTTCTTTGGACGACCAACGTGAGGTCTGTTCTGAGTGGACCCTGCTCTTTTAAAACGCTGGATGATCTTGGCCACTGTGCTGCAGCTCAGTTTCAGGGTGTTGGCAATCTTATTGTAGCCTTGGCCATCTTCATGTAGCGCAACAATTCGTCTTTTAAGATCCTCAGAGAGTTCTTTGCCATGAGGTGCCATGTTGGAACTTTCAGTGACCAGTATGAGAGAGTGTGAGAGCTGTACTACTAAATTGAACACACCTGCTCCCTATGCACACCCGAGACCTAGTAACACTAGCGAGTCACATGACATTTTGGAGGGAAAATGACAAGCAGTGCTCAATTTGGACATTTAGGGGTGTAGTCTCTTAGGGGTGTACTCACTTTTGTTGCCGGTGGTTTAGACATTAATGGCTGTATATTGAGTTATTTTGAGGGAAGAATAAATTTACACTGTTATATAAGCTGCACACAGACTACTTTTCATTGTGTCAAAGTGTCATTTTGTCAGTGTTGTCCCATGAAAAGATATACTTAAATATCTGCAGAAATGTGAGGGGTGTACTCACTTCTGTGATACACTGTATATACAGTACAGGCCAAAAGTTTGGACACACCAGCCAAAAGTTTGGACACACCTTCTCTTCAATGTTTTTTCTTGATTATTTTTATTTTCTACATTGTAGATTAATACTGAAGACATCCAAACTATGAAGAATTATGTAGTGAACCAAAAAGTGTTAAACAAACCAGAATATGTTTTATATTTTACCAACTCTACCTCTGCACAACCCAACTGATGGTCTCGAACACATTAAAAAAGCAACAAATTCCAAAAATTCACTCTAGACAAGGCACAAACATTCATTGAAAACCATTCCAGGTGGAAACCTAATAAAGCTGGTTGAGAAAATTTCAAAGAGTGTGCAAATCTGTCATTAAAGCAAAAGATGGCTACTTTGAAGAATCTAAAATATAAAACATATTCTGGTTTGTTTAACACTTTTTTGTTTACTACATATTTCCATATGTGTTCCTTCATAGTTTGGATGTCTTTAGTATTAATCTACAATGTAGAAAATTAAAAAAAATTAAGAGAAACCACAGGAATGAGAAGGTGTGTCCAAACTTTTGGCCTGTACTGTATATATACAGTGTATCACGAAAGTGAGTACACCCCTCACATTTCTGCAAATATTTCATTATATCTTTTCATGGGACAACACTATAGACATGAAACTTGGATATAACTTAGAGTAGTCAGTGTACAGCTTGTATAGCAGTGTAGATTTACTGTCTTCTGAAAATAACTCAACACACAGCCATTAATGTCTAAATAGCTGGCAACATAAGTGAGTACACCCCACAGTGAACATGTCCAAATTGTGCCTAAAGTGTCAATATTTTGTGTGACCACCATTATTATCACTGCCTTAACCCTCCTGGGCATGGAATTCACCAGAGCTGCACAGGTTGCTACTGGAATCCTCTTCCACTCCTCCGTGATGACATCACGGAGCTGGTGGATGTTAGACACCTTAAACTCCTCCACCTTCCACTTGAGGATGCGCCACAGGTGCTCAATTGGGTTTAGTCCATCACCTTTACCTTCAGCTTCCTCAGCAAGGCAGTTGTCATCTTGGAGGTTGTGTTTGGGGTCGTTATCCTGTTGGAAAACTGCCATGAGGCCCAGTTTTCGAAGGGAGGGGATCATGCTCTGTTTCAGAATGTCACAGTACATGTTGGAATTCATGTTTCCCTCAATGAACTGCAGCTCCCCAGTGCCTGCAGCACTCATGCAGCCCAAGACCATGATGCTACCACCACCATGCTTGACTGTAGGCAAGATACAGTTGTCTTGGTACTTCTCACCAGGGCGCCGCCACACATGCTGGACACCATCTGAGCCAAACAAGTTTATCTTGGTCTCGTCAGACCACAGGGCATTCCAGTAATCCATGTTCTTGGACTGCTTGTCTTCAGCAAACTGTTTGCGGGCTTTCTTGTGCGTCAGCTTCCTTCTGGGATGACGACCATGCAGACCGAGTTGATGCAGTATGCGGTGTATGGTCTGAGCACTGACAGGCTGACCTCCCACGTCTTCAACCTCTGCAGCAATGCTGGCAGCACTCATGTGTCTATTTTTTAAAGCCAACCTCTGGATATGACGCCGAACACGTGGACTCAACTTCTTTGGTCGACCCTGGCGAAGCCTGTTCCGAGTGGAACCTGTCCTGGAAAACCGCTGTATGACCTTGGCCACCATGCTGTAGCTCAGTTTCAGGGTGTTAGCAATCTTCTTATAGCCCAGGCCATCTTTGTGGAGAGCAACAATTATATTTCTCACATCCTCAGAGAGTTCTTTGCCATGAGGTGCCATGTTGAATATCCAGTGGCCAGTATGAGAGAATTGTACCCAAAACACCAAATTTAACAGCCCTGCTCCCCATTTACACCTGGGACCTTGACACATGACACCAGGGAGGGACAACGACACATTTGGGCACAATTTGGACATGTTCACTGTGGGGTGTACTCACTTATGTTGCCAGCTATTTAGACATTAATGGCTGTGTGTTGAGTTATTTTCAGAAGACAGTAAATCTACACTGCTATACAAGCTGTACACTGACTACTCTAAGTTATATCCAAGTTTCATGTCTATAGTGTTGTCCCATGAAAAGATATAATGAAATATTTGCAGAAATGTGAGGGGTGTACTCACTTTCGTGATACACTGTATATATATATATATATATATATATATATATATATATATATATATATATATATATATATATGTTTGTAGTTATTTTTTTATTACTTTAATTTTTATTATAGTGAGTTATTAACTTTAGTGGTAAGATAGATGAAAACTATCAATATCAATCATCTAACATTTGATTAGGGGGTGATATGTGTGGCGCGATGTGCTTGTAGTGGGCTGGTCAAGAAAAAAGTCCAGGGCTGAATTTTGTTCCCAGTCCTGCCCTGATCATGCATACACTCAAAACAACATGTTGTCTTGAATGCAGCCCCGGTTCTGGACTGCTTTGCTTGGGGGGGCAGTAAAACCTAATGAGGGGGCATGTTGATAGTCATGTTTTTGAAGCCAGAAATATATTCAAGGCTTGATTTGTGCATGAATGATGACAGCCAAGCTATTGATACTGGCTTAAAGTGATGTATGAGGTAAATAAATAAAAATGCATGTTTTCGAACTTAAACTTAAAACCCAATGATTAAAAAATACATGTTGATTATGTAAATGGGGAAAAAAGATTATCTAATTGTATTTCATTTTAATACGCCCCCTTAATTAAATTGCCATTACTAATAGAACAACTATTTCTTGAAAGGCTTTAATACAAATTTAAGTCAAAGCTGACAAATGTACCTACACACAGACTGAGAATATTCAAACGTGGAAATAGGAATGAGTGAGAATATTTATATTATTGGGAAATTAAAATATAAAGAAAACAAAAGAATACTAATTCTGTTAAAAAAAAGTGTTTACCAGTATACCTGCCTCTCGCTCACACTAACAGAACATATACTGCCGAACTGAACTGTTTGGGGCAGTCTGCCGATTTTTATATGACTCAAAGAGCCAATCAGGAATAAGCAAGGAAATATCTTCACACTGTAAAACAAAATGCATTTTTGTGATTGGTTCAGAGATAATTTTAAAAATAGCCGTTGCTTGCATTGTGCTTGGGGGGGGGGCAAAGACACAATTTGGGGGGGGCAATGCCCCCCTCAGCCCCCCCCTAGCGCCGGCCCTGCTTGAATGTCTTTGAGTGGCCCAGCCAAAGTCTAGACTTAATCAACTGTAACAAGCCCACCTGCCATGGAGATCGGCGGCATGGCTCGGTTTCAGAATTATGTCTTTCTATCTTTCCAAATTTGGTCGATACCTGGAGCATAGAGATACAGATTGTAAGTGTAAGTTACTCTTAACTGACAGTCAATTGTACCTTATTGAGTCACTTCAGGTGTTAGTGTTTCTCAGGGCCGGCGCTAGGGGGGGGCTGAGGGGGGCATTGCCCCCCCAAATTGTGTCTTTGCCCCCCCAAGCACAATGCAAGCAACGGCTATTTTTAAAATTATCTCTGAACCAATCACAAAAATGCATTTTGTTTTACAGTGTGAAGATATTTCCTTGCTTATTCCTGATTGGCTCTTTGAGTCATATAAAAATCGGCAGACTGCCCCAAACAGTTCAGTTCGGCAGTATATGTTCTGTTAGTGTGAGCGAGAGGCAGGTATACTGGTAAACACTTTTTTTTAACAGAATTAGTATTCTTTTGTTTTCTTTATATTTTAATTTCCCAATAATATAAATATTCTCACTCATTCCTATTTCCACGTTTGAATATTCTCAGTCTGTGTGTAGGTACATTTGTCAGCTTTGACTTAAATTTGTATTAAAGCCTTTCAAGAAATAGAGTTGTTCTATTAGTAATGGCAATTTAATTAAGGGGGCGTATTAAAATGAAATACAATTAGATAATCTTTTTTCTCCATTTACATAATCAACATGTATTTTTTAATCATTGGGTTTTAAGTTTAAGTTCGAAAACATGCATTTTTATTTCTTTACCTCATACATCACTTTAAGCCAGTATCAATAGCTTGGCTGTCATCATTCATGCACAAATCAAGCCTTGTATATATTTCTGGCTTCAAAAACATGACTATCAACATGCCCCCTCATTAGGTTTTACTGCCCCCCCAAGCAAAGCAGTCCAGAACCGGGGCTGGTGTTTCTATTTATCACACTTTTTCCTTACAGGTTTCGAATCTCCCCAGTAGGAAAAACCACCTTTTCCAAGAAGTAGTATTAGTTATGCACTTTGTGTTTTTTATTATGTTCGCAGTATAATTTTATTTTAAATCCTCCCGCCCCCGCCGGTCCGTGAAATTATATCTCAAATGAAACCGGTCCGTGGTGCAAAAAAGGTTGGGGACCGCTTTTCTACGGTACACAGTGTTGAATTTAGGGACGCATTTGCTGAAATCAAGGCAACGTCTTTTGCACTATGATAGAGCAGAGAGCTTTAAAGGCCGTTGAGTCAGGTCCTAAAAGAGGCGCGTGTCCCCGCAGTTCGTATAGCTTTAGCTCCGTGGGCACCTGTTAGAATGCTAATGCACAGCGCCCCTCTGCGGCCACAAGGGGATTTTTTTTTCTACTATTTGCTACTGCGTGTTGACACACACACACACACACACACACACACACACACACACACACACACACACACACACACACACACACACACACACACACACATTATATATATATATATATATATATATATATATATATATATATATATATATATATATATATATATATATATATATATATATATATACATATATATCCTCCGATGCCCTGTCAAATACATGTTATTTATTAGAGCCTATTTACAGCATATTAAACGTTTATTGTATTGACAGTCTTACGTTTTAGAGAACGCACCCAGCCGAGGGAAAGCAAATTGTTGCAAATGGCAGATGTAAAAGTGACTACGTATAACCAATACGTTAAAATGCTGCACCGCTGTATTACTTACCCACTCCGAATTTTTCATCTTCAGTTGGAATCCACATCATTTCAGATTTATGGATTAAATCTTGTAGAAATCAATATCCATTCCATCCGTGTCGTGGGAGGATGCAGGAATGCTCAAGCTGAAGGGCTAAGCAACAATATAGCGGTACCATGTAGAACATGTATTGAAAATAATACTGCATGTTGTAACTATTTACAAAGCCCCAAACCCATCCAGTTTCTCAATTCCGCAGTCTGTCATAGCTCCTTAGCTGTTTTCCCACCCCTACCCCCAACCTTTTCCCCAAAAGCCATTAGTGTGTGTGTGTGTGTGTGTGTGTGTGTGTGTGTGATGCAGAGCCAGAGTGGAGTCGAGATGAACGGAAATTTGATCTCCGTTATTTGCTGCAGTATAGGCAAGAGAGCACAGGAGATGCAGTCCTAGCTAACGTTTTATTAAACCAACCCTACCAGCGATTCTGCGCGTGCTCACACACTCACACACACACACACACACACACACACACACACACACACACACACACACGTTCATAACCGTCACAGGACGCTTCTTAAAAACAGTAAGAGCAGAAAATATTATATAGCTTCTTTTTTACGGTATAAGAATACCAGTATTATTACCAGTTAATTTAACCTAATTCAAATTTTTTTTAAATATGCTCTAGCACTGGGGTGGGCAAATACATTTTTCAAGGGGCCACATATGAAAGTGGGACTGTTGTGGAGGGCCGGACTAATAGGGTCAACTTAATTCTGGAGCAGTGAATTGCAGTAAAAAAGTGGTAAAAAAAAAAAAAAAGCAGTATATTGTACAGTTCTGATAAGCTGTTACTGGTATGAATGAATGTTACAATCAGGCATTGAAAATAAGAAGCAGGCAGAGTAAAAACATCAACATTATATCACTTGCTGTTTGAGCGGTTCTCTGTGTTCAATACCGTAATGGCGATTTAAAACCTATATTTACATTGTGTTCCTTAAACAGCTTTACATCTGACTTCAGAAAATAAATACTTACAACCCCACATCAGAAAAAGTTGGGACAACATGGAAAATGCAAAGTAAAAAAAATGTACTTACATTTATAACTTACATTTACTTTGACTTTTATTTCATGAACCTTAGATATTTCATGTTTTGTCTGGTCAACTTAAATTCATGTATTAATAAACATCCATTCCTGCATTTCAGGCCTGCAACACATTTCAAAAAAAGTTGGGACAGTAAAGCATGTCACTTTGTAAAGTTGCCATTTCTTTTCACCACACTTAAAATACGTTTTGGCACCGAGGATACCAAGCAATTTAGTGTTTTAGCTTTTATTTTGTTCCATTCTTCCTGCAAACACGTCTTAAGATGTGCAACAGTACAAGGTCATTGTTGTCGCATTTTTCGTTTTAAAATTCTCCACACATGCTCTATTGGGGACAGGTCAGGACTGCAGGCAGGCCAGTCCAGTACCTGTACCCTCTTCTTTAGCAGCCATGCCTTTGTAATGTGTGCAGCATGTGGTTTTGCATTGTCTTGTTAAAAAATGCATGGATGTCATTGGAAAAGATGATGTTTTGAAGGCAGCATATGTTGCTCTAAGATCTCAATGTACCAAAGCTGCCATAACAGAGGTGTGAATTACCTTTGCCAAGGGCACTGACACAGCCCCATACCATGTCAGACCCCAGCTTTTGGACTTGTTGCTGATAACAACAAGTTAGGATGGTCCTTTTCGTCTTTGGTCCATAGCACACAGCACCTGGAATGCTGATTCATCTGACCACAATACACGTTTCCACTGTGTGACGGTCAATCCTAGATGCCTCCAAGGCCCAGAGAAGTCGATGCCGCTTCTGGACATGGTTAACATAAGGCTTTTTTTTTGCACAGTAAAGTTTAAGCATTCAGCTTAAGCTTGCGCCCTTGGCTTTTACGCTTATCAAGGACTCAGCCTTTACTGGATGCTGCTTTTGTATCAAACCATGATTACAATCACCTGTTGACATCACCTGTTTGGAATCACATCATTATTTAGTTTTTTCACCTCATTACTAGCCCTAAATTGCCCCCGTCCCTACTTTTTTTGGAATGTGTTGCATGAATGGAGGTATATTAACAAAGTAAATGAAGTTGAGCAGACAAAACATGAAATATCTTGGTTTCAAACTGTCTGCCATAAAAGAAAAGTCAACGTAAATGTAAGTAACACTGCATTTTAATTTTATTTGCATTTTCCATACTGTCAAACTTTTTCTGAATTGGGGTTGTAGCAGGTTGAAGGTCAGTAGAAATAATAAATAATCGGTTAATTTTGTCAATCTTTTAATTAAAGACATTTCCTTCTGACATCCACCACAATTCATGTACACTTTCATCAAGCTCTAATCCACAGCCACACTGCCCAGGATTTCTTTTCTCGTCCCTACCTCCTCCCATTCACCCTCATTAATCACAACCATTAACAATGTAATCAGCTATCTATGCAAAAATATTTCCACCAACACCTAATACATACTTGCACTCTATTACATATCTCACCAAAAATAATTACACCCCCTTCCTGGTGTGTCTTGTATCACTGCTGAGCTATTTATCACAGTGATCCGGTGATGTTAAGAATCTGTCTGGGAAAGAACATGTCTATATTGACCACATGAACTGTAACTACAATAGTTTGAGTGACCAAAGAACTTCTGAGGATCACAGCTAGGGAGATGTAGACATTAGTTAGGCCATA
Organism: Trichomycterus rosablanca; assembly: GCF_030014385.1. Taxonomy (NCBI): domain Eukaryota; kingdom Metazoa; phylum Chordata; class Actinopteri; order Siluriformes; family Trichomycteridae; genus Trichomycterus; species Trichomycterus rosablanca. Next base: position 27,156,880 of record NC_085994.1, on the reverse strand, counting down.
GGGTCAGAACATCTCCCTAACTACAAACTTGTTTACTGATCAACCCATCATTGTATTTTGTAAATATGAACACATTTATAATTTGATGACTACACTGTCCAAAAAGTTGGGACAGAGGCATGTCTCTCTAAAATCCTAATAATACCTGGTACCTCCACATGTATGCAAGTCACCCATGCTATGGGCAATATGCACCCCTATACCATGACAGATGTTGGACTTTGTGCCGTTCACTAATAACAATCTGGAAGGTCATTTTCATCTTTGGCACAGGGAACTCGACATCCATTTTTCCAGAATACAAGCTGAACTGTGGCTCTGACCACAGCAATAAACTGATGTCTGGCTTTCTCTTTGTGTAAGAGTTTTAGATTGCATTTCCTGATGTAGCGATAGATTGTGTTAAGTAACAATGATTTTCTGAAGTACTCTCGAGATCATATGTCTGTATTTATCACAGTAGCATGGTGGTTTCTCATGCAATGCCATCTGAGAAATCAAAGGTCATACACATATGGAAATGGGGTTTATGCAATCAGTTGCCTCTACATCATAAAACTTTGGGAGGTTTGACAAAAGCCGTTGCTGTCAAAAAAAGCTTAAGTGCCATTAGTTTGGTAATGTTTCTAAAACATTCAGTGGAACTGTGTCATACCAAAGCAGAGCTTTTAGGCAACCAAAAGATTGATAATACACAAACATAACTATGCAGAACAGTACCCACAGGGAAGCATACTGGAAATCTGTGATATGGGGCTGTTTTAGTATAAATAGCATCATAGACTCCATTACACACTAGCTGAAATTAAGTTAAAACCTGACTGCCAGTAAGCTAAAACTGGACCATGATTTGATCACCTAGCTGAAAAATAATTTCAAACTCAAAATGGTTCACTGACCACAGACTTAAGGCTTTGCCATTATGATCCTAATTCTGTAGTCTTAACCCTATAAAACCTGGGAGTAAATGAAGAAGAGAGTTGGCAAATATGAAATCTGAATAAACTGGAGAGATTCTGTAGCATAGACACTAAGCTGTTGTCTGAGCAAAGAAAAACCAAACACTAAACTTTTTTTCTTTCAATTATTGTATTTTGGTTAAAGGGCAATTAAAAGAGCATATGTATAAACAATAAAAAAATTCCCACAGGCTCTTTCGTTTTTCATGGTGAGCATTTGTAAAAGGGACTGTTGTAAAATCTTAGGGGCGGGCATTTTACTTCCAGAAATTTTCCTCAGAAAAGAAGTCCTGCTTGATCTGGTCTAGCACTACATGATATCTGAATGTTTCATACACAAAGGCTATTGTTGCCTTAAACCAGCTTTCCAGGCTCAACAAGCTCATTCTCCTCATCATTCTCCTCCACATACCTCTGATCACTACACTACAATTAAACTAAAGAGATACTTGTATGTGCTTTTATCTTACTTGCAACAGACATTCACAGAACATTGGTTAAAAATTACATTAACTTCATATTAATCTGTTATTGCATCATAGTGCAACAGCACTATGCCTCTAAATGACCTCCTATACGTAATTGTCTGAAATCCGTTTTATTCATTTGTTGTAAGTTAAAGTATCGTGAATGCCTATGATAAACATACCAAGGCAAAGTATTGTGCAATAAGTACATTTTGTAAAGTGACACTGACATTTAGATATTCAAATGTATATTAGTACTGAGTTTTGATTCCATTTTCGTATTTTTTGTGCCCATGTTGACTTTGACACAACGACTCAATTTCCAAGTCTTAATTTTATATATATATATATATATATATATATATATACAGTGTATCACAAAAGTGAGTAAATGTTCACTGTGGGGTGTACTCACTTATGTTGCCAGCCATTTAGACATTAATGGCTGTGTGTTGAGTTATTTTCAGAAGACAGTAAATCTACACTGCTATACAAGTTGTACACTGACTACTCTAAGTTATATCCAAGTTTTATTTCTATAGTGTTGTCCCATGAAAAGATATAATAAAATATTTGCAGAAATGTGAGGGGTGTACTCACTTTTGTGATACACTGTATATGGTAAGTGGACCTGATAAAATGGACAGCGAGTGTAAAAACAAGGTGATTTTAATGTTATGGCTGATCGGTGTAAATTAAGAAATTACTGGTGTCAGACATACTTAAATAAAAAAAAAAAATTTCAAATACTTTTTAGCAGCTTTTTTTTTTTTTTTTTTTTCATTTTGGTGGAGGCTCCAAACTACCTGTAAATTGACACTTTGAATGGGGTGCTTTACTTCATTACTTACAGGAAACATGGATCAAGCTCCTGTCTTTTGTAGCAACAGCCTTTTAGCAGTTTATAAAAACAAAGTATAGAATGTTGCATAGTAATAATATTCTTATAGTAGCAATAAAAATGAGATATGGTTCTATAAGTAAAATAATACAGTGTATGCAGGTATCCTCAAGTTAAATTTATTACTTTTCACATACGAGCTTAAAAATTATTTAAGACCAAATTGTAAGATATGTGACAGATTGATATGTAAGGAAAATTGTCTGGTTATTGTTGTTTTTTTTTTTTGTTTTTTTTTATTAAAGCAAGAAACAATACAGTCTTCTGTAGAGCTTATACCATTAATGTCATTTAAGAAAGCTGAGATTAATAACTTTGAATTTCATCTAGTGGAATGGAAAGAATGCAAATTAACCATGAAAAAGCACAAAACTTGGTAATGCAAATTTGACTAGCCTGAAATGGCTTCAGACCTGCACCCAGTTTACACAGCATAATATTATGCACTTTGCTTTAGATTCTTTAGCAGACTGGTTTGGGCCAGACAGAATATCAAGGTACAAGGTGCATTAGTCATTTTCAGTCTCAGTTCTGCATAAAAGCACATAGCTAAAACAAGTTTTCTTACCAAGCAGTTAATATCAAAGGTTTTTTTGTGTGTGTGGGAGGGGGGGGGGGGGGGGGGGGTGTTGGGGTTTCAATTGGTTTTATCCTAGAACTTGACTATGCAGCTTCAAAACAGAATGCATCTAAGACTTTAAAACTTAAATAGAATTTATATGGATGACCACGTTTTACAGGACCACACCAATACTGTACAATCGTGTACATGATACATGTTACCCCCATACTCGTGTAGTTTGGATTAATTTTAAAATGCACTTACCAGCCAGTTTATTATCAGCCAGTCATGTTGCAGTAAAGCAATGGTTATTATCATAAAGACAGCTGGTCAAGAGCTTCAGCCTTTTTCACATTGAACATTCGAACAGAAAAATGTAATATTTTGACTATGGCCTGGTTATTGGCCAAATTATTCTTGTGTAAAAATCCCAGTATATAAGCAAAAAAAAAAAAAAAAACATCCAATTAGTGGCAGTATTGCAGATGGATATGTTGAGAAAATTAGGCCAGATGAGAATGAGCAGACTGGTTTAAACTGAAAGGCTACAGCAATCACCTTTTTTAACCTGGTTAAGCAGAAACTTGTAATTTTTTAATACACATTGTGACCTTAAAGCAGATGGACTATGACTTAAAACCACATTGGGTTTGACTCCCGTCAGCCAAAAAGAGGAATCTGAGGCTAGTGTTCACATAATTACAAAAACTGAACAATTGAAAGACTGGTTAACGAAATCTTGATTTCTGCAGCAAAGTGCAAATGGTAGGGTTAGAATAGGGCTTAAATATCAGGATGTCATGCACCCAACCTCAACAGTTTATGCTTCTGGTGGTGGGGTTGTGTGAGCAACAGTTGAATGCCACAGCCTACATGAACATAGTTTCTGAACATGTGTGTGAGTCCAATTTACTTATGTTATGTTAGGTATCTCTATGACTATGCAGGATCTCAAAAAGTAGTCTCAAATTGGTTCAATGAACATGTCAGTAAGTTCAGTGTACTTCAGTGGACTCTCCAGTCACTAGTTCTGCGACTCTGACATTTGTGATGTGGTAAAATAAAAGATTTGCAGGGAGAATGTGTAACTTACAAATCTGCAGCAGTTACGAGATGCAATCACGTTAACAGACCAAAATTTCACAAGAATGTTTCCAACATCTTGCAGAATCCATATTTTTTGGGAAGTCATGAAGTTACTGACTGTACATTGTAATCTAAACAGTTATCTTAAAAACAAGTAATTGTATTGGTACCTGCAATAAATGAACCTTACTAAATGTCATTCAGTAAACATGGTAAATGATAAAGATAATCTGATCTGTAATAAAAGTACATGTGAAACAGTGTTATCTAATCTACTGAATTAAACCCATTACAAAAAACACAAATCATAGCAACATATGAAATAAATTCATTCATGATTCTGCCATAATTTGAAAAAGATGTTCACGTGAAATACACTTAATTTTTTTTTCTTAAATAGTCTTCACCTTAATAAACAATATTTTATGGACCCTCTTTATTTTGCAGGTCCCTCAAAAAACAGCCAAAAATGACTCAAACCAGAACTATTTTGGCGACTTCTTTAGTTAGGAAAAAATTGAATTAATGTAGAAACAAGCCAGGTTTTGCATTTGGATATCCCCTCCCTCCCCATCACCTTTAACATTAAAGCTAAAACTGAAATAAAACATAAAGGTAAGTATTTTCCAGCACAATGGGAACAGGACTGTAGTTGCAGTAATGCACATTAACATGAAGTGCACAAAAGAGTTAATGATTGCTTGATTAAATTAAAACCAAGAAACTGACTTTACATCCATATTTGTTCTAATTATTACTTCTCTCTTTTTTGGGTGGGAGCTATGGGTGTAAAACAATCTGGTTTAATACAATGTGAGAAGCATAAAGGGGAGAGAAAAAAAAGGGCAGCAGAGAGGCTCAACTGATTCATAGGAAGGGTGGCTAAGTATCTAAGCAATACAGCGCAGAGACATACCTTACGCCTTTAGCTCTTTTTTACACGCAGTGTTGTGATCAAGGCACAGGGACTTCTACAAGTCTTTTTTTCCATAAAGTACAAAATAATACATTTTGCAGTCTGTACAAGAATAATAGTCCAGCAGTAAAACAGAGGGAGAGGGAAGAAAGACAAAGAAATAAGGAAAAAGAGGACTGGGAAGATGACAAGGACTAAAAGGAATAAGGGAGCAGTGTTCTGTTGGCAAGGGTCGTCTTTGAGTTTTTTTTTTATCCAGAGGTGAGTGCTCTCAATTACTTTGCATTAAATTAGAACATCAAAGAAGGGAGCAGAGATGCGGAGTGGAGAGCTGTGATCATTTGAGTCCATTTTTTCCAAAAGCACCTAGAAGGTTACGTGATGGGATTATGTCTTAAGTATCACTCTTGTTTAAGTGTCCTGCTTTCTTTAAAATTCTGTGAGAAATAATCCATCTCTGCATAAAAAATAATACAGAGAGCTGACAAACCAAGCAGATCCAGAAACAGTCAAGCACAGTCCTCTGATTCAGAATCAGAAGTTGGTATCACAAATCAGCACAAGACTGTCAGTCAGTGCTGTCAGGATCCGCTGTGTTTGTGGTCTGGTGCACACCCTGATGAGGGGGAAATCCATTATGAGAAGTACAAGTGGAAATTGTGAGCATGGTGTGTAACTGTCAAGTAAAGCAATTTTGGATATACCTGTGTATGTGTGTACATTTACTATGATCATCAACTGACTTTAAATAAACATAAGTCCCAGTCAGTGTATCTGCAGTCTAGTGCCTTCTAATAGAGCTGCTGCTTAAAATGGATAACACATGATCTTTTGGTCCCCAATAGCATGATTTGCATGTGTATGTTTGTGTATATATGTGTTATTTGGGTCGGTTGTACAAGGGGCTCAGTATAAAGAGTAGGTCAGCAGGTCACAGTTGTGAGTCATATACCTCAGATCAACAGCTCTTAGATGATCCATCACTCTTAACCTCCTTAAAATCACAAAAACTCCGTTTAAAAAGTCCTTTAATTGAGCTTGTCTAATCACAATAGCTCATACTGACGGAGATGCATCCTCTGGATGATGTCACGGCAGTCATTGAAGACACGACGAATATTCTCAGTGTCTACTGCGCATGTGAAGTGTGGGTAACAGTAGTGGCGGCCATCTCCGCTTGCTGTGCTGATCCTCTGTTGAAGAGGAAAAAAACAACACAAAAATGTAAAAACCAAGTCAACCATTGAAGATATCTTTGTTTGAAATGTTGTTTGAAGCATGCCTATAGATGCTTAAATAAAGTAAAATATATAAAGAATATAATATAAAGCATGTAATGATTATAATATAATGCATCTGTGACCAAATACAAATACCACACTAGCCATGGTAGAAAAGTTCATTAAACTCACCAGGAATTCATCCCTGATGAAGTATTTTGCCCTAGTGACTCGTGGATCCTCTCCTGTCTCAGGGGTTGCTATAGAAGTAAAAGCAAATTAAAACAGTAATTTTCTACACAACTGAAATAAGCAACATTTATAATAGCTGAAAATAGTGCAAAATTGGGACTGCCATTTAACGCTTTCGTGTGGTGAAAACAATTATTTCACTAACCTTTTACAAGGACACACATTTACTAGACTAAGTTGGGATAATGGCTGCAGGTATCAAATATTTTATAAAATATGAATTAAGATTCTGTAAATATTAAATGATCAAAACATTTCACTGTAATTAACTGAAAAAAGAAATTCAGCACTTCATTACAAATCATTCAGTAAAACTTATATTTCTAATTAGTTTTCTAATTAGTTTTTATTATTTATAGTTTATATTATTGATTTATAATTTATATTGATTTATATTATACATATACTTCCAAAACCTATACACATGTATGTGTGAGAATGCCTCACCGTCGTCTGGTGTGGTGTAACGAGCAAACTCCGGAAAATATTCTTCAATTCTTGACTTCCCTGCCAAGACTTTTTCAGCTAAGAGGTCCTGCTTATTTAGGAAGAGAATTACAGAGATTGTTCGCAACCATCTGAAAAGAAGTAAGAGAGAGAGAATTAGATTTGTTAAACCCAGTAATACACAGCTACACACATTTGTAAGGAGTTACATGTAAGTAACACTCACCTGTTGTTCCAGATATTTTTGAAGAGATTAAGTGCTTCCTGTAGGCGGTTGGTTTGATTGTCTTCTCGGATGACCATGTTGTAGCTACTGCTGGCCACTACAAAGATGATGGCAGTTACATCTGAACGCAAGCAAAGACAAACAGCTAATTAAGAAGTGTTTAAAGGAATTACCTCATTCTTAAAAAAAAAAAAAAAAAAAAAAAAAAAAAAAAAACAACACTTGACACACAAAAACAATGTTCATTCCGGAACAAAATTTTAATCTATTAACTTATTTTTAAAGTCAAAATATGCCCAAACTAACAAAGTGCCATGAGAATGTACTAAATCCTTCGGCATATTTCCTTGTTTGTATAAACTATGTACTGGACATGTACTAAAAACATAACAGATATTAAACAGACAAAAATGTGCAATAAGCCTTGAAGCTTATAGTGCAGAAAAGATGTGTTTTTCCACAGCACATGCAAAACAAAACAAAAATGGCCTAAACAAAAAAATTCACAAGAAATGTATTTCCAAAATGTTTTCAATGCACTCATCAGATATACTTTTATGTCAACCTCTAACATGTTGTAGAACCAGTTTGCATCTGCAACATAATATCTGACAGACAAGCAAAACAAAAGGTTTAACTAATAAAACAGGAAATTCAAAAAAATTTAAACAATTTAAGTCAAATAATTGTTTAAATAAAGTCAAGTAAAAGAGAAGGAGAAACTGTACAACTCTAAAAACTTCCAGTGTCCAGCAGAGTAAGTTATTCAGGAGAGATGTATCAAAAAAGGTTTAAACTGGGGTGAACTCAAGATGTGCTTTTCTGAATTAGTTCTATAAGGACTTATTACAAACATCAAGTGCTTTAGATTCATTTTTTTTATAGCACACATCTAAATTAAGCATGCCAAAATATATAAATCAATCAATCACACAATTCTGTCAATTAGTAGTAGATCTGTAGTTATGATTTGTACGAAAACCTGCCCACATTAACAAGCCTGGTGTCTCTGTAACATGGCACTAATGTAATTGCTTTTACGAACTTGCAGAGAATTTCACAGAAAACCAACAGACATTAACTAAAAGCTTCAAGGTGTTCAGTTTTTTTGTGAAAAAATTTAAATAACGCTTAGAAAACCTACAACCAATATGTTAGCCAATAAGAAAACAGGCTTAGTGTTGGTTTTAATAAATACCACCCAAACACTTGTGTTCTTACTATTTTTTGGCATTTGGTGAAGAATGTACAACCAATCCATAAATAAAGCCTTACCCCATAAGATTCTGTGACATATGATGACACAGTCTTGCACACAAAGTACTGAAGTAGTGACAGAAGAAAAAAAAGCTCAGTTCTAGTTTTCTAGTACCAAATGTCTCAGTACTTTATGCAGTGAAAAAAGCTTCAATGGTAAACAAGTGACATTAGATAGAGAGCAGAAAACACAGAAATTGTGATCTTATTATAAACCAATAAATAAAAAAAGAAGCAGATGTAACCAAATCCTGCCAATTCTTTAAATTCTATGTTTGGTGAGAAAAAAACAATGTACACAAAAACCTCATTCCTCATTCCAATCATGGTGGAGGGAGGTCATACTTTGGAAATAGTTTGCTGCCCCAGGATCTGGACACCTTGCAATCATTTGAAGGAAAAGTGAATTCAGAGGTTTTAAGAATAAGTTCAACAAGTTCATGGTCAGTTGTCCATAGATATCTGCCAATATAGTGTGCCATTTATTATTGTTCTCTAATGCTCAGCAGACTTCCTACTATCCTCTACTAAAGCAAAAAAAAACTAAATGGTATTACCATTAAAACACTGGATCCACTTTCGACGTTCGTCTCTTTGGCCACCCACATCAAACATGCTAAAAGATAAATCAAGCATTTGAAAAGGGAAACTGATTTTTTTACTGAATTCTTACTAGCAAAATGAATATGTTTTAATAATAATACAAATATGTTACATTTAAAAAACAAACATCTTATTTACAACAAAGCATTATTTCTTGGTAATTTTTGTAACATTAATAAAGCCTAATTATCCAGAATTGGAATGGGGCAGAAACACCCTTCAAGCTTTATATTGTTATTCATGGATGTGAACTTATACAATTTCTTAATCATTTTTGACTCTGCTTAAGGTGTTTTATGCAATTAACTTGTGTATATATATATATATATATATATATATATATATATATATATATATATATACACACAAGTTAATTGCGTAAAACACCTTAAGCAGAGTAAAAAATGATTAAGAAATTGTATATATTTTTGTATATATATATATATATATATATATATATATATATAAGGGTGTCCCAAAATTCACGCAAGATTTGAATTTGGCGCCATTTGTGCGGTACAGTGTTGCCAACAAAAAAAAAAGACAGCGTGACAGCTCACAGTTCAGGGTTATTAAAAATGGAGCGCTACACGAAAGAACAACGCGTTTTCATTGTTGAGCAATATTTTAAAAATAATGAAGGTTTGGCAGCTACAGTTCGCAATTTTCTTACAAAATATGGTCGGAATAGTGATTTAACTTCATCAACTGTGAAGAGATTAATTAAAAAATTCAGGGAGACTGGATCAATTAGTGATCTTAGACACTCTGGCCGTCCTTCAACAAGTCGTTCAACACAAAACATCGAAGCAGTTCGTGAGAGTGTTGCCGAGAGTCCAGGAACATCAATTCGGCACCGTGGTCAAGAATTGAACATTTCCAGAAGCTCTCTACAGCGTATTCTCACGAAAGATTTGAATCTTCATGCTTACAAAGTTCAATTGAGTCAAGAACTGAAGCCTACTGACCACGCACAGCGAAGAGAGTTTGTTGAATGGATTTTGGAACAACAACAAGTGGATGCCGATTTTTCGAACAAAGTCATCTTCAGCGATGAGGCTCATATTCATCTTGATGGCTTCATTAATTGTCAAAATTGTCGCATTTGGGGTTCAGAAAATCCACGAGTGATTGTTGAGAAACAAATGCATCCACAACGTGTCACTGTTTGGTGCGGATTTTGGGCTGGAGGCATCATCGGACCATTCTTCTTCGAAAATGCGTCTGGTCAGGCAATAACAGTTAATGGTGCTCGCTATCGCGACATGATAATCCAGCTTTTTGTGCCTAAATTGCAAGATATGGATGTGGACGACATGTGGTTTCAACAAGACGGTGCCACATGCCATACAGCCCGAGAAACAATTCAATTACTGCATGAGTCATTTCCTGGTCGTGTAATTTCCCGTTTTGGTGATCAGAATTGGCCGCCAGATCATGCGATTTAACGCCGTTGGACTTTTTTCTTTGGGGTTTTTTGAAGTCTAAGGTTTATGCCATCAAGCCCACGACCACCCACGCCTTGAAGGAGGAAATTGTGCGCTGTATCAACGAAATTCAGCCACATTTATGCAAAACGGTCATGGAAAATTTCGACAAAAGAGTGCGTATGTGCCAGCAAAGCCGTGGAGGCCATTTACCCGATATGCTATTCCATACATAACCCTATACTGTATACTTTATGAATCAATTAAAAATTTAAAATTTTTAATTAAGAACCTGTGTTCTCTATCAAAATTACTTCTTGCGTGAATTTTGGGACACCCTATATATATATATATATACAGTGTATCACAAAAGTGAGTACACCTCACATTTCTGCAAATATTTTATTATATCTTTTCATGGGACAACACTATAGAAATAAAACTTGGATATAACTTAGAGTAGTCAGTGTACAACTTGTATAGCAGTGTAGATTTACTGTCTTCTGAAAATAACTCAACACACAGCCATTAATGTCTAAATGGCTGGCAACATAAGTGAGTACACCCCACAGTGAACATGTCCAAATTGTGCCCAAAGTGTCAATATTTTGTGTGACCACCATTATTATCCAGCACTGCCTTAACCCTCCTGGGCATGGAATTCACCAGAGCTGCACAGGTTGCTACTGGAATCCTCTTCCACTCCTCCATGATGACATCACGGAGCTGGTGGATGTTAGACACCTTAAACTCCTCCACCTTCCACTTGAGGATGCGCCACAGGTGCTCAATTGGGTTTAGTCCATCACCTTTACCTTCAGCTTCCTCAGCAAGGCAGTTGTCATCTTGGAGGTGTGTTTGGGGTCGTTATCCTGTTGGAAAACTGCCATGAGTTTTCGAAGGGAGGGGATCATGCTCTGTTTCAGAATGTCACAGTACATGTTGGAATTCATGTTTCCCTCAATGAACTGCAGCTCCCCAGTGCCGGCAACACTCATGCAGCCCAAGACCATGATGCTACCACCACCATGCTTGACTGTAGGCAAGATACAGTTGTCTTGGTACTTCTCACCAGGGCGCCACCACACATGCTGGACACCATCTGAGCCAAACAAGTTTATCTTGGTCTCGTCAGACCACAGGGCATTCCAGTAATCCATGTTCTTGGACTGCTTGTCTTCAGCAAACTGTTTGCGGGCTTTCTTGTGCGTCAGCTTCCTTCTGGGATGACGACCATGCAGACCGAGTTGATGCAGTGTGCGGCGTATGGTCTGAGCACTGACAGGCTGACCTCCCACGTCTTCAGCCTCTGCAGCAATGCTGGCAGCACTCATGTGTCTATTTTTTAAAGCCAACCTCTGGATATGACGCCGAACACGTGGACTCAACTTCTTTGGTCGACCCTGGCGAAGCCTGTTCCGAGTGGAACATGTCCTGGAAAACCGCTGTATGACCTTGGCCACCATGCTGTAGCTCAGTTTCAGGGTGTTAGCAATCTTCTTATAGCCCAGGCCATCTTTGTGGAGAGCAACAATTCTATTTCTCACATCCTCAGAGAGTTCTTTGCCATGAGGTGCCATGTTGAATATCCAGTGGCCAGTATGAGAGAATTGTACCCAAAACACCAAATTTAACAGCCCTGCTCCCCATTTACACCTGGGACCTTGACACATGACACCAGGGAGGGACAACGACACATTTGGGCACAATTTGGACATGTTCACTGTGGGGTGTACTCACTTATGTTGCCAGCTATTTAGACATTAATGGCTGTCTGTTGAGTTATTTTCAGAAGACAGTAAATCTACACTGCTATACAAGCTGTACACTGACTACTCTAAGTTATATCCAAGTTTCATGTCTATAGTGTTGTCCCATAAAAAGATATAATGAAATATTTGCAGAAATGTGAGGGGTGTACTCACTTTTGTGATACACTGTATATATATATATATATATATATATATATATATATATATATATATATATATAGGGAAGGAGGTTGTTGGCCAAAATCTCGCAATACATGACCCCCATCCATCCTCCCTTCAATACGGTGCAGTCGTCCTGTCCCCTTTGCAGAAAAGCACCCCCAAAGTATGATGTTTCCACCCCCATGCTTCAAGGTTGGGACGGTGTTCTTGGGGTTGTACTCATCCTTCTTCTTCCTCCAAACATGGTGAGTGGAGTTGATACCAAAAAGCTCTATTTTGGTCTCATCTGACCACATGACTTTCTCCCATGCCTCCTCTGGATCATCCAGATGGTCATTGGCGAACTTCAAACGGGCCTGGACATGTGCTGGCGTGAGCAGGGGGACCTTGCATGCCCTGCAGGATTTTAATCCATGGCAACATAGTGTGTTACTAACGGTAATCTTTGTGACTGTGGTCCAAGATCTCTTCAGGTCATTGACCAGGTCCTCCTGTGTGGTTCTGGGCTGATTCCTGACCTTTCACAGGATCATCCTTACCCCACGAGGTGAGATCTTGCATGGAGCCCCAGACAGAGGAAGATTGACAGTCATCTTGTGTTTCTTCCATTTTCTAATAAACAGTTGTTGCCTTCTCACCAAGCTGCTTGCCTATTGTCCTGTAGCCCATCCCAGCCTTGTGCAGGTCTACAATTTCGTCCCTGGTGTCCTTAGACAGCTCTTTGGTCTTGGCCATGGTGGAGAGGTTGGAGTGTGATTGATTGAGTGTGTGGACAGGTGTCTTTTATACAGGTAACGAGTTCAAACAGGTGCAATTAATACAGGTAATGAGTGCAGAATGGGAGGGCTTCTTAAAGAAAAACTAACAGGTCTGTGAGAGCAAGAATTCTTGCTGGTTGGTAGGTGATCAAATACTTATTGTTATGCAATAAAATGCAAATTAATTATTTAAAAATCATACAATGTGATTATCTGGATAATTTTTTTTTTGATTCTGTCTCTCACAGTTGAAGTGTTCCCACGATAAAAAATTACAGGCCTCTCCATTCTTTGTAGGTGGGAAAACTTGCAAAATCGGCAGTGTATCAAATACTTATTTTCGCCACTGTATATATATATGCATACAAATATATATATACAGTATATACAGTATATATATATATATATATATATATATATATATATATATATATATATATATATATATATATATATACACACAGTTGTGTTCAAAATTATTCAACCCCCACTGCAGTAAAGTGTTTTAGCAAGTTTGACATTTAATTTTTATCTTGTTCACAATCAGATCAAATAAGGACTTGTATAATAGACAAATGCAACTGAAATTACAACAATATTTTTTTCTAATATACCAATAAATGTCCTTTTTGTGATTTCCTCATTAACAAAATTATTCAACCCCTTAGTCACATACATTAGTATGTAGTACAACTCCGTTTGGCAGTAATAACGTCCTTCAGACGTGAAACATAGCTTGACACAAGTTTCTTGCAGCGATCTACAGGTATCTTAGCCCATTCCTCATGGGCAAAGGCCTCCCAGTTCATTGACATTCTTGGGCTTGCGTGCTGTAACTGCCTTCTTCAAGTCCCACCAGAGATTTTCTATGGGATTTAAGTCGGGTGATTGCGATGGCCACTCCAGAATCTTCCAGCCCTTCTTCTGCAACCAAGCCATGGTAGAATTTGAGGTATGCTTGGGATTGTTGTCCTGTTGGAAGGTCCAACGTCTCCCAAGCTTCAGCTTTGTCACTGACTGCATGACATTTCCACCCAAGATCTCCTGGTAGTTAACTGAATTCATGGTACCTTGAACACGGTGGAGATTCCCTGTACCTGAATAAGCTAAACAGCCCAATAGCATGACTGACCCACCGCCATGCTTCACAGTAGGCAAGGTGTTCTTTTCTGTATAGGCCTCGTTCTTCCTCCTCCGGACATATCATTGAGCCATAGGCCCAAAGTGTTCCAATTTTGTCTCGTCGCTCCAGAGAACAGTATCCCAAAACCTTTGTGGTTTGTCCACATGGTTTCTGGCATACTGGAGTCAACTCTTTTTGTGCTTTGGAGTCAGCAGGGGGGTGCGTCTGGGAGTTCTGGCACGGAGGCCTTCATCTCGCAGTGTGTGCCTTATTGTCTGGGCCGAAACCTGAGTACCTCCCTCTAACAAGTCCTGTCGCAGTTCCTCAGCTGTCAGTCGGGGATTTTTCTCCACCTTTCGTTTCAGGTAACGGAAAGCAGTCACCGACTGCATCCTCTTTCTGCCACGCCCAGGTAGCGTTTCCACTGTGCCTTTAGCTTTAAACTTGCGAATTATGCTTCCAATTGTGTCTCTTGGAATGTTTACAAAGGACATTTGTTGGTATATTAGAAAAAAATATTGTTGTAATTTCAGTTGCATTTGTCTATTATACAAGTCCTTATTTGATCTGATTGTGAACAAGATAAAAAATGTCAAACTTGCTAAAACACTTTACTGCAGTGGGGGTTGAATAATTTTGAACACAACTGTATATATATATATATATATATATATATATATATATATATATATATATATATATATATACTGTATATACAGTGTATCACAAAAGTGAGTACACCCCTCACATTTCTGCAAATATTTTATTATATCTTTTCATGGGACAACACTATAGAAATAAAACTTTATAAGTTAGAGTAGTCAGTGTACAACTTGTATAGCAGTGTAGATTTACTGTCTTCTGAAAATAACTCAACACACAGCCATTAATGTCTAAATGACTGGCAACATAAGTGAGTACACCCCACAGTGAACATGTCCAAATTGTGCCCAAAGTGTCAATATTTTGTGTGACCACCATTATTATCCAGCACTGCCTTAACCCTCCTGGGCATGGAATTCACCAGAGCTGCACAGGTTGCTACTGGAATCCTCTTCCACTCCTCCATGATGACATCACGGAGCTGGTGGATGTTAGACACCTTGAACTCCTCCACCTTCCACTTGAGGATGCGCCACAGGTGCTCAATTGGGTTTAGTCCATCACCTTTACCTTCAGCTTCCTCAGCAAGGCAGTTGTCATCTTGGAGGTTGTGTTTGGGGTCGTTATCCTGTTGGAAAACTGCCATGAGGCCCAGTTTTCGAAGGGAGGGGATCATGCTCTGTTTCAGAATGTCACAGTACATGTTGGAATTCATGTTTCCCTCAATGAACTGCAGCTCCCCAGTGCCGGCAACACTCATGCAGCCCAAGACCATGATGCTACCACCACCATGCTTGACTGTAGGCAAGATACAGTTGTCTTGGTACTTCTCACCAGGGCGCCGCCACACATGCTGGACACCATCTGAGCCAAACAAGTTTATCTTGGTCTCGTCAGACCACAGGGCATTCCAGTAATCCATGTTCTTGGACTGCTTGTCTTCAGCAAACTGT
The DNA here is from genome assembly GCF_030014385.1 of Trichomycterus rosablanca. Lineage (NCBI taxonomy): Eukaryota > Metazoa > Chordata > Actinopteri > Siluriformes > Trichomycteridae > Trichomycterus > Trichomycterus rosablanca. The sequence goes on along the minus strand of NC_085994.1, from coordinate 27,141,186 downwards.
TTGCGGGCTTTCTTGTGCGTCAGCTTCCTTCTGGGATGACGACCATGCAGACCGAGTTGATGCAGTGTGCGGCGTATGGTCTGAGCACTGACAGGCTGACCTCCCACGTCTTCAACCTCTGCAGCAATGCTGGCAGCACTCATGTGTCTATTTTTTAAAGCCAACCTCTGGATATGACGCCGAACACGTGGACTCAACTTCTTTGGTCGACCCTGGCGAAGCCTGTTCCGAGTGGAACCTGTCCTGGAAAACCGCTGTATGACCTTGGCCACCATGCTGTAGCTCAGTTTCAGAGTGTTAGCAATCTTCTTATAGCCCAGGCCATCTTTGTGGAGAGCAACAATTCTATTTCTCACATCCTCAGAGAATTCTTTGCCATGAGGTGCCATGTTGAATATCCAGTGGCCAGTATGAGAGAATTGTACCCAAAACACCAAATTTAACAGCCCTGCTCCCCATTTACACCTGGGACCTTGACACATGACACCAGGAAGGGACAACGACACATTTGGGCACAATTTGGACATGTTCACTGTGGGGTGTACTCACTTATGTTGCCAGCTATTTAGACATTAATGGCTGTGTTGAGTTATTTTCAGAAGACAGTAAATCTACACTGCTATACAAGCTGTACACTGACTACTCTAAGTTATATCCAAGTTTCATGTCTATAGTGTTGTCCCATGAAAACATATAATGAAATATTTGCAGAAATGTGAGGGGTGTACTCACTTTTGTGATACACTGTGTATATACAGTGCCTTGCAAAAGTATTCAGCCCCCTTGAACTTTTCAACCTTTTGCCACATTTCAGGCTTCAAACATAACGATATGAAATTGTAATTTTTTGTGAAGAATCAACAAGTGGGACACAATCGTGAAGTGGAACGAAATTTATTGGATATTTTAAACTTTTTTTAGAAATAAAAAACTGAAAAGTGGGGCGTGCAATATTATTCAGCCCCCTTGCGTTAATACTTTGTAGCGCCACCTTTTGCTGCGATTACAGCTGCAAGTCGCTTGGGGTATGTCTCTATCAGTTTTGCACATCGAGAGACAGAAATTTTTGCCCATTCTTCCTTGCAAAACAGCTCGAGCTCAGTGAGGTTGGATGGAGAGCGTTTGTGAACAGCAGTTTTCAGCTCTTTCCACAGATTCTCGATGGGATTCAGGTCTGGACTTTGACTTGGCCATTCTAACACCTGGATACGTTTATTTGTGAACCATTCCATTGTAGATTTTGCTTTATGTTTTGGTTCATTGTCTTGTTGGAAGATAAATCTCCGTCCCAGTCTCAGGTCTTTTGCAGACTGCAACAGGTTTTCTTCCAGAATGGTCCTGTATTTGGCTCCATCCATCTTCCCATCAATTTTAACCATCTTCCCTGTCCCTGCTGAAGAAAAGCAGGCCCAAACCATGATGCTGCCACCACCATGTTTGACAGTGGGGATGGTGTGTTCAGGGTGATGAGCTGTGTTGCTTTTACGCCAAACATAACGTTTTGCATTGTGGCCAAAAAGTTCGATTTTGGTTTCATCTGACCAGAGCACCTTCTTCCACATGTTTGGTGTGTCTCCCAGGTGACTTTTTATGGATATCTTTGAGAAATGGCTTTCTTCTTGCCACTTGATTTGTGCAGTGTACGACTGATTGTGTCCTATGGACAGAGTCTCCCACCTCAGCTGTAGATCTCTGCAGTTCATTCAGAGTGATCATGGGCCTCTTGGCTGCATCTCTGATCAGTCTTCTCCTTGTTTGAGCTGAAAGTTTAGAGGGACGGCCGGGTCTTGGTAGATTTGCAGTGGTCTGATACTCCTTCCATTTCAATATGATCGCTTGCACAGTGCTCCTTGAGATGTTTAAAGCTTGGGAAATCTTTTTGTATCCAAATCCGGCTTTAAACTTCTCCACAACAGTATCTCGGACCTGCCTGGTGTGTTCCTTGGTCTTCATGATGCTCTCTGCGCTTTAAACAGAACTCTGAGACTATCACAGAGCAGGTGCATTTATACGGAGACTTGATTACACACAGGTGGATTCTATTTATCACCATCAGTCATTTAGGTCAACATTGGATCATTCAGAGATCCTCAATGAACTTCTGGAGTGAGTTTGCTGCACTGAAAGTAAAGGGGCCGAATAATATTGCACGCCCCACTTTTTAGTTTTTTATTTCTAAAAAAAGTTTAAAATATCCAATAAATTTTGTTCCACTTCACGATTGTGTCCCACTTGTTGTTGATTCTTCACAAAAAATTACAATTTCATATCGTTATGTTTGAAGCCTGAAATGTGGCAAAAGGTTGAAAAGTTCAAGGGGGCCGAATACTTTTGCAAGGCACTGTATATATATATATATATATATATATATATATATATATATATATATATACACAGGGGTTGGACAATGAAACTGAAACACCTGTCATTTTAGTGTGGGAGGTTTCATGGCTAAATTGGACCAGTCTGGTGGCCAATCTTCATTAATTGCACATTGCACCAGTAAGAGCAGAGTGTGAAGGTTCAATTAGCAGGGTAAGAGCACAGTTTTGCTCAAAATATTGCAATGCACACAACATTATGGGTGACATACCAGAGTTCAAAAGAGGACAAATTGTTGGTGCACGTCTTGCTGGCGCATCTGTGACCAAGACAGCAAGTCTTTGTGATTTATCAAGAGCCACGGTATCCAGGGTAATGTCAGCATACCACCAAGAAGGACAAACCACATCCAACAGGATTAACTGTGGACGCAAGAGGAAGCTGTCTGAAAGGGATGTTCGGGTGCTAATCCGGATTGTATCCAAAAAACATAAAACCACGGCTGCCCAAATCACGGCAGAATTGAATGTGCACCTCAACTCTCGTGTTTCCAGCAGAACTGTCCGTCGGGAGCTCCACAGGGTCAATATACACGGCCGGGCTGCTATAGCCAAACCTTTGATCACTCGTGCCAATGCCAAACGTCGGTTTCAATGGTGCAAGGATCGCAAATCTTGGGCTGTGGACAATGTGAAACATGTATTGTTCTCTGATGAGTCCACCTTTACTGTTTTCCCCACATCCGGGAGAGTTACGGTGTGGAGAAGCCCCAAAGAAGCGTACCACCCAGACTGTTGCATGCCCAGAGTGAAGCATGGGGGTGGATCAGTGATGGTTTGGGCTGCCATATCATGGCATTCCCTTGGCCCAATACTTGTGCTAGATGGGCGCGTCACTGCCAAGGACTACCGAACCATTCTGGAGGACCATGTGCATCCAATGGTTCAAACATTGTATCCTGAAGGCGGTGCCGTGTATCAGGATGACAATGCACCAATACACACAGCAAGACTGGTGAAAGATTGGTTTGATGAACATGAAAGTGAAGTTGAACATCTCCCATGGCCTGCACAGTCACCAGATCTAAATATTATTGAGCCACTTTGGGGTGTTTTGGAGAAGCGAGTCAGGAAACGTTTTCCTCCACCAGCATCACGTAGTGACCTGGCCACTATCCTGCAAGAAGAATGGCTTAAAATCCCTCTGACCACTGTGCAGGACTTGTATATGTCATTTCCAAGACGAATTGACGCTGTATTGGCCGCAAAAGGAGGCCCTACACCATACTAATAAATTATTGTGGTCTAAAACCAGGTGTTTCAGTTATTTTGTCCAACCCCTGTATATATATATATATATATATATATATATATATATATATATATATACACACACACACACACACACACACACACATATATATATATATACAATATATATATACAAATATATATATATATATATATATATATATATATATATATATACACACAGTGCCATCATTTGAACATTATAGGTACATAAGTATTCACATCCTTTGCTATGACGCTCAAAATTGAGCTCAGGTGCATCCAGTTTACACTGATCATCCTTCAGATGCTTCTACAACTTGATTGGAGACCACCTGTGGTAAATTCAGTTGATTGAACATAGTTTGGAATGGCACACACTTGTCCCGAAAAGCACTGTGGTCTCCATTATTCGGAAATGGAAGAAGTTTGAAACCACCAGAACGCTCTCTAGATCTGGCCGCCCGACCAAACTGAGTAATCGGGGAAGAAGGGCCTTGGTCAGAGAGGTGACCAAGAACCCAATGGTCACTAAGGCAGAGCTCCAGTGTTCCCTTGTGGAGATAGGACAACCATCCAGTAGGTCAACCATTGCTAACACACTCCACCAATCAGGCCTTTATGGTAGAGTGGCCAGATGGAAGCCACTCCTCACTAAAAGGCACATGGCAGCCCGCTTAAGGATTCTCAGACCAGAGGAATCAAAATTCTCTGGTCTGATGAAACCAAAATATAACTTTTTGGCCTGAACTACAAGCGTCATGTCTGGAGAAAAACAGGCACTGCTCATCGCCTGGCTAACACCATCCCTACTGTCAAGCATGGTGGTGGCAGCATCATGCTGTGGGGATGTTTTTCTGCGGCAGGAACTGGGCGACTAGTCCGCATAGAGGGTAAGATGACAGCAGCCAAATATAGAGAGATTCTTCAAGAAAACCTGCTCCAGAGTGCTCTGGAACTCAGACTAGGGCGACAATTCATCTTCCAACACGACAATGACCCAAAGCACACAGCCAAGATAACAAAGGAGTGGCTTTAGGAGCAGTCTGTGAATGTCCTTGAGTGGCCCAGCCAGAGCCCGAACTTAAATCCAATTGAACATCTCTGGAAAGACCTAAAAATGGCTGTCTACAGACGCTGCCCATCCAACCTGACTGAGCTTGAGAGGATCTGCAGAGAAGAATGGGAGAAAATCCCCAAAAACAGGTGTGCCAAGCTTGTACAGACATACCCAAGAAGACTTGAGGCTATGATTGCTGCCAAAGGTGCTTCAACAAAATATTAAGCCATGTGTGTGAATACTTATGTACCTATTACGTTTAAATGTTTACATTTTTAATAAATTTACAAAAATGTCATAAAACATGTTTTAACTTTGTCATTATGGGCTATTTCATGTAGATTTTTTAAAAGAGAACTATACTCAAATCGGTTTTCAAATATGTCTGTAAAGTAACAAAATGTGGAAAAAGTGAAGGGGTGTGAATACTTTCTGATGGCACTGTATATACACACACACCCCGATCAGGCATAACATTATGATCACCCTTGTTTCTACACTCATTTTATCAGCTCCACTTACCATATAGAAGCACTGTAGTTCTACGATTACTGACTGTAGTCCATCTATTTCTCTACATGCTTTTTTTAACCTGCTTTTACTCTATTCTTCAATGGTCAGGTAGGTATTATTTGGGTGGTAGATCATTCTCAGCACTGCAGTGACACTGACATGGTGGTGGTGTGTAAGTGTGTGTTGTGCTGGTATGAGTGGATAAGACACAGCAATGCTGATTAAACACCTCACTGTCACTGCTGGACTGAGAATACTCCACCAACCAAAAATATATTCAGCCAATAGCGCTGACCACTGATGAAGGTCTAGAAGATGACCAACTCAAACAGCAGCAATAGATGAGCGATCGTCTCTGACTTTACATCTACAAGGTGGACCAACTAGCTAGGAGTGTCTAATAGAGTGGACAGTGAGTGAACACAGTATTTAAAAACTCCATCAGTGCTGCTGTGTCTGATCCACTCATACCAGCACAACACACACTAACACACCACCACCATGTCATTGTCACTGCAGTGCTGAGAATAATCCACCACCTAAATAATACCTGCTCTGTGATGGCCCTGTGGGGGGTCCTGACCATTGAAGAACAGGGTGAAAGCAGGCTAAAAAAGTATGTAGAGAAACTGATGGACTACAGTCAGTAATCGTAGAACTACAAAGTGCTTTTATTTGATAAGTGGTATATATATATTAGGGCTGTCATGAAATAAAAATTTGTAATCGAGATTAACCGCGATTAAAGAGCCAAATTAATCGCGATTAATCGCAATTAATCACAAACTGATAATTAAGCAAAATTTGAACAGTTATACAAATTTTTATTGCAAGAACCATTTCTAGATGCAACACCAGTGGTGTAACTAGGAGCTCATGGGCCTCAGTTAAAAAAAAAAAATTGGGCCCCCTCAACAAATTGCATATGCTGATGGCTGAACAGAATGAATTAAAAGTCACTCAGAAGTTACAATTCCTGCCCCTGGTATTTTTAATGCACAGTTTTTTTAGTGTTACTTAACGAAAAAATTGTAATATAATAAAAATGACTTGGCGAGTGCAGCCAGGGGGGAGGTGGGGGGTTTGGAGGGGGGCAGTGAGGTGAGTGGTTGAGTTCATGTCGTGGAGGACCCCAGAAACTTCCCTGGGCCCTGGTGCTTAAGCTTTCTCGCTAACCCAGAAATCATGCTTTCAAAATATTTTAATCTAATATTATGCATCAATAACAAAACACAGATATGATTATTTCATAGATCTATTAAGAAAAGCTTTTAATACTGTGTTGTGCAGAAACAAGACTGGGAAATATTGTTCTAAATTACCATTTAAACACCTATAATACCTAAAACAATCAAGGTACCAGATAGTATATAAGTTATTGACTGTAGCTATAAAAAGTGTTAATTAAAACAGTCAATGTACACGCTTAGTCCATATAAATATCAGGTACAAATGTGTTTTTAAAAAACTACAAACATCACAAATATAAATCATGTTTATAGCCATGTGATAGAATAACCTGAATAAACTGTAGAGATGAAACATTACGCAGTTTCACTTCTGTCTCAAACAGTACCTGAGGGAAGGGAGGCGGAGCTACGCGGTTTTGATGGACATGTCTAGCAGCCAATAGAGATACTCGTTACAGAGATCGCGTGATTTCATTCATCTTTTCATCAACACGTAAAAATAGTGAAAACTGCTAAAAGTAGTTTCTCATCGGACAGCGACGATAATTTATTACTTTTTTCTGTTTGACTGCGCTGGCGGGTCACAAGTAATGCAGTTTAAAACAGAAAATGCGGGCCGTATAAAAACCAGATCCGGTGTCGACAGAACACCCCGGACTTTATACATGCTGCTTTATACAGTCCAGTGTGTTCTGTGTACAGTTCATGCGCTTTACATCCAAATTCATCTGAAATACAGTTCATTACCACAGAGACACATACAGTGAAGACAATAAGTATTTGATCCCCTGCTGATTTTGTAAGTTTACCCCCTTACAAAGACTTGAACAGTCTAAAATTTTTATGGAAGGTTTATTTTAACAGAGAGAGACAGAATATCAACAAAAAATCCAGAAAAAAAACATTAAATAAGTTATAAATTAATTTGTATTTAATTAAGGGAAATAAGTATTTGATCCCCTACCAACCAGCAAGAATTCTGACCCCCACAGACCGGTTATGTGCACAAAAGGCACACAAATTAGTCCTGTCCCTGTATAAAAGACACCTGTGTGCCTTTTGTGCACATAACCTTTTGTGCACATTATTTTTTTCAATCGCGATTAAAATTATTACGCGTTAATCGCGTTAAACGACAGCCCTAATATATATATATATATATATATATATATATATATATATATATATATATATATATACACACAGTGTATCACAAAAGTGAGTACACCCCTCACATTTCTGCAAATATTTCATTATATCTTTTCATGGGACAACACTATAGACATGAAACTTGGATATAACTTAGAGTAGTCAGTGTACAGCTTGTATAGCAGTGTAGATTTACTGTCTTCTGAAAATAACTCAACACACAGCCATTAATGTCTAAATAGCTGGCAACATAAGTGAGTACACCCCACAGTGAACATGTCCAAATTGTGCCCAAATGTGTCGTTGTCCCTCCCTGGTGTCATGTGTCAAGGTCCCAGGTGTAAATGGGGAGCAGGGCTGTTAAATTTGGTGTTTTGGGTACAATTCTCTCATACTGGCCACTGGATATTCAACATGGCACCTCATGGCAAAGAACTCTCTGAGGATGTGAGAAATAGAATTGTTGCTCTCCACAAAGATGGCCTGGGCTATAAGAAGATTGCTAACACCCTGAAACTGAGCTACAGCTTGGTGGCCAAGGTCATACAGTGGTTTTCCAGGACAGGTTCCACTCAGAACAGGCTTCGCCAGGGTCGACCAAAGAAGTTGAGTCCACGTGTTTGGCGTCATATCCAGAGGTTGGCTTTAAAAAATAGACACATGAGTGCTGCCAGCATTGCTGCAGAGGTTGAAGACGTGGGAGGTCAGCCTGTCAGTGCTCAGACCATACGCCGCACACTGCATCAACTCGGTCTGCATGGTCGTCATCCCAGAAGGAAGCTGACGCACAAGAAAGCCCGCAAACAGTTTGCTGAAGACAAGCAGTCCAAGAACATGGATTACTGGAATGCCCTGTGGTCTGACGAGACCAAGATAAACTTGTTTGGCTCAGATGGTGTCCAGCATGTGTGGCGGCACCCTGGTGAGAAGTACCAAGACAACTGTATCTTGCCTACAGTCAAGCATGGTGGTGGTAGCATCATGGTCTTGGGCTGCATGAGTGTTGCTGGCACTGGGGAGCTGCAGTTCATTGAGGGAAACATGAATTCCAACATGTACTGTGACATTCTGAAACAGAGCATGATCCCCTCCCTTTGAAAACTGGGCCTCATGGCAGTTTTCCAACAGGATAACGACCCCAAACACAACCTCCAAGATGACAACTGCCTTGCTGAGGAAGCTGAAGGTAAAGGTGATGGACTAAACCCAATCGAGGACCTGTGGCACATCCTCAAGTGGAAGGTGGAGGAGTTCAAGGTGTCTAACATCCACCAGCTCCGTGATGTCATCATGGAGGAGTGGAAGAGGATTCCAGTAGCAACCTGTGCAGCTCTGGTGAATTCCATGCCCAGGAGGGTTAAGGCAGTGCTGGATAATAATGGTGGTCACACAAAATATTGACACTTTGGGCACAATTTGGACAATTTGTCACTGTGGGGTGTACTCACTTATGTTGCCAGCTATTTAGACATTAATGGCTGTGTGTTGAGTTATTTTCAGAAGACAGTAAATCTACACTGCTATACAAGTTGTACACTGACTACTCTAAGTTATATCCAAGTTTCATGTCTATAGTGTTGTCCCATGAAAATATATAATGAAATATTTGCAGAAATGTGAGGGGTGTACTCACTTTTGTGACACACTGTGTATATATATATATATATATATATATATATACACATACACACACGCATAGTTGATATAGAGTGTTATTTTGTCTATTGTAAAAAAGCGCTTGTGTTTACTAACGTAAATCCGTGCTTGTGAAAACTTCTGCTACTGGCATCCGAACAAAGCCGGTTTTAGTTTGTTTTGTAATTCAGCGCATAAACATTTTATTCATCCAGAATTAAAACCACTTTCTGTCCACACGAAGCACGTTTGTGTTTGGATGCTTTTGTAGTTCAGTTTTCTGTTCTCACGAACTGCGTTCTGTTTATTCGTTTTGTACACCAGCACATAAACACCGTTTTCCTTTAGAATTACAGCCGGTTTTGTCGGAAACAAAGCGCGTTTGTGTTTGTTTGTTTTTGTAGTTCAGCGCTTAAACACCTTTGTTTTGTGGAGAGTTAAAACCGTTTTCTGTCTGTAGGAACCGCGTTCTGTTTATTTATTTTGTAGACCAGCGCATAAACATCGTTTTCCTTTAGAATTACAGCAGTTTGTCCGAACGAAGCGCGTTTGTGTTGTTTGTTTTTGTATTTCAGCTCATCATCGCCTGTTTCGTTCGGAATTAAAGCCGTTTTTCTGTGACTACCAGCAGAAGCGCCGGTGAAACCAACATAAACATCAACTTCAACTCATCTTCTAAAGCTAAGTACTGTTATTATGGCCCCAGCAGGAGCTTTATATCCCTGTTCCGAGTGCAACATGTTCAGTTATTCCTTCTCTGTGTTTAGTGATAACTTTATATGTGATAAGTGCAGATTAGTTGTTAGTCTGACGAAGAAGATCTCAGTGTTAGAAGGGCGCATTCGGGTGTTAGAACAGACTACTACTAGTGAGGGCTTAGATTCAGCTGTAGCAGTCCCGAATGCCAGCAGTTCAGGTACAGAACCCCAGACTCCGGCATTAGAGCCCTCACAGCGGGGCGACTGGGTGACGTCTCGGCGACATAGTCGTAGGGCAAAGCACCGACCATCTCAGTTGCACGTGTCCAACAGGTTTTCCCCACTCAGTGAGCCACCCGCTGAGAAGCCTGTTAAGGTAAGTGCTCTGGTTATAGGAGATTCTCAGCTCCGACACGTGCATATTGCAACCCCCATAGAGACACCAGCAACCATAGTCACCTGCATTCTGGGGGCCAGGGCGCCTGACATCAGAGCAAATCTGAAAGTGCTGGCTAATGCTAATCGTAGATTTTCGAAGATTGTTATCCACGTCGGCACTAATGATGTTCGTTTACGGCAGTCTGAGGTTACTAAGAGTAATGTTAAAGAGGTGTGTGAGTTAGCTAGGTCGATGTCCGAGGCAGTAGTGTGCTCTGGCCCCTTACCGATTCGACCCATTGGCGAAACCGACAGCAGGTTGTTGTCGCTGAACCGCTGGATGTCTAAATGGTGCTCAGAAAACTGCATTGATTTTGTAGATAACTGGTCCACCTTTGAGGGAAGGCCTGGTCTTTTGAAGCGGGACGGTGTCCACCCCACATGGGAGGGTGCTGCTCGCATTTCTTGCAGCATAGGTGACAGGCTTTACCACCGCATTAGTGTAGCAGCAGATAGTGTTAAATGACTATCCAGAGCCAAAACCAGGCAGCAGACAAACAGGCCTAACCGACTGTCTGCGAGTCGCAATTGGACGTCACCCGGAATCCTTAGGTCACAAACCATTGAGACTGTGTCTGTTTACCGTGGCAGGTGTAAGCCCATACTAAATCAAAAAGTATGTCATAATAACTTAATTAAAATTAATCTAAATGAGAATCATGAAAACCATAGTAGGGCTAAACTAAAGTTAGGACTTCTAAACATCAGGTCACGTTTGATTCTATTTTACAATCTCTAGGCTTTACCCAAAATGTAACAGGACCCACTCACCGCTGTAAACATACCTTAGATTTAATACTTACTTATGGTATAAACATAGACAACCTGGTAATCGTACCACAGAATGACTTAATTTCTGATCACTCCCTACTAATTTATGAAGTGTCCCTGTCCAATAATATACAGCAACCACATCGTTTTAAATGTAAGCGCACTATTACATCTGCAACTGCAGCAGCATTCATAAACTGCCTACCAGAATTACCAAATATACCAGCATCAGAACCTAAAGAACTAGATCAGGCAACTCAAAACCTAGAGACCGTACTGCGCACAACCTTAGATAACGTAGCCCCACTCAAAACTAAACTGATTAGGGAGAAAAAACTTGCTCCTTGGTACAATGACCACACATGCGCTCTTAAACAAGCAGCACGGAAATTAGAACGCAAGTGGCGTCACACTACACTGGAGGTGTATAAGATTGCTTGGAAAGATGCTCTAACTGAGTATAAACATGCACGTATAAAAGCTAAATATTGATATTATTCGTCCCTATTAGAGAAAAATAAAAACAATCCTAGATTCCTTTTCGAGACAGTGTCCAAATTAACTAAGAACGTCAATGAAACTGAATCTAATATACCACCTGACTGTACCAGCGATGATTTTTAAAAATTCTTTAATGACAAGATAGAAAAAATACGACTTCAGAGTCAAAGTGTGTCACTTGCCAATGTTAAGTATGGACTCACTCAAGCAGCATTGGTGATAATAGTAATGAGTTAATCCAACTAAATTCCTTTAATCCAATCTCCCAAAATGAACTAACTGTGTTGATTAAATCATCTAAGTCATCATCGTGTATACTCGATCCTGTTCCAACTCGTTTACTTAAAGATTTACTCCCAGCTATTGTAGAGCCCCTGCTTACATTAATCAATGCATCCCTTAGCCTTGGGTACGTACCTAAATTGTTTAAAAGTGCCGTTATTAAACCCCTGATTAAAAAACCTAATCTTGATCCACATGTTTTATCTAATTATAGGCCAATTTCAAACCTTCCTTTTGTCTCTAAAATATTAGAAAAAGTCCTGTTCTATCATCTCTACACTGGCTGCCAGTTAAATTCCGCATTGATTACAAAATACTTTTACTAACCTATAAAGCGCTACATGGTCTGGCTCCACAGTATCTGAGTGAACTTATTAATCACTACAGCCCAGCGTCCACTTCGTTCACAAGATGCAGAGTTACTTATAGTTCCTAAAATTAAAAAGACCACGGCTGGTGGAAGAGCATTTTCTTACAAAGCTCCACAACTCCGGAATAATCTTCCTGCCTCTATTCGGGATTCGGACACAGTCTCAATGTTTAAGTCTAGACTGAAAACATATTTATTTTCTCAGGCTTTTGATTAATATAGACAAAGGCGCAGAGCTTGGGGGTTCTTGGACATAGAAACTTGTGGTGATCAGGGATGTTGGGTTGCTGTCGTTCTGCCTCTCTTGTCCGATCACTCCGGTTTGGGTAGGAGAGGTGGGCGCTGATGTCCTGTGAAAGCCTTCATGACCTTGTTACCTGCTCGCTCTCCCTTTTAGTTATGCTGTAATAATTAGGGCTACCGGAGTCTAAAACTCTCTGTAAAACTGTTTTACTCAACTAGCATTGTACATTATTAACTACATTCTTTGTTGTTTTACTCCAAAGGCATTCTGATGGAAACCTGTTTACCCGCCGAGGTTAAGGATTGAAGTCGAGACTGCCGTGACAACTATGCTGCTCCTGCCGGATGTGACGGGTCTGGAGTAATTGCACCAAGAATGACAAGAACTCACTACAGACTTTATTGAAGACTAGAGCGAATAACAACTCTATTATTATTTATTTATTTATTTATCTATTTATTACCAGTTATAACTTTTAGATCATTTAATTCTGTGTTTGTATGCTTTGTGTAAATCGTGTATTTATTTAAAGTATCCTCCAGACCACCCAAGAAGGATGGGCCCTGCTGAGTCTGGTTCCTCTCAAGGTTTCTTCCTGTAATTTTCAGGGAGTTTTTCCTTGCCACAGTCGCCCTCGGCTTGCTCAACAGGGGTTTTTGTATCTGTTGGTCCTGGATTTTGTAAAGTTGCTTTGAGACAATGTCTATTGTAAAAAGCGCTATATAAATAAAGTTGACTTGACTCACACACGTCAAATGTAATGTCAAATTTAAAATCAGACCAAAACATATGTACACTTACTTTAAGTTGATTATCTGTCTAAAAACAAAGAATTAGACTTTACGAGTTCAGACTATGACTAATTTTTTCAAGACTATAGACATTTTTGTCCTAAAATTAGTTTATCCCAATTAAAATGTTTTATTACATTTATTAGTAATGCTCCTGACATTTTTAAAAAGTTGTGTTTTCTTAACACTGATTCCATTAAATACTTTTCATACCCTTTTCATCCTTAAATATATCCACTGAAAAATAAAAGACACTGCCCCCTGGTGGTTAAGATTATCTTCGCATTAGGATTGGGCAGGACATAGTTAAAAAGGAGCAAGGTGAGACCCATTAAAAACTACACTTGACCACTTACTGGAAATTCACTTTGTCCACTTGAAATCTTGTCTCAAAAATACCAGAGGTAAGAACTCTGCAGCGAAGCAGATCCTAAGAAACACAGGAATGCAGACAGTTAAAACATTTTTTGCTGTGATTTAGCAATCCATACAGCTTGAATAGTTAAGAGTTTTACCCACCTGGTCAGATGGTGTGTAGTCGCTCTGTTGCACAATATCTATTTTGTCTAAAAAGCTGAAAAAGTGCAAAATGCAAAATCAGACTCTCTTTCTTTATATATATATATATATATATATATAGTTAGGACACCCCCCCCATGAGAACCTTTGTCTTTTTGAACATATTTCAACATATGGACATTTGAGCTTCATTTGAACAGTACTGGGAGATGGTGCTTATATAACTAAACTAAACTGAAAATTTTTTTTTTTTTTAACAAATTGTAAAATGTAATGAACAAAAATGGAAATCGATTGTGAGGAACAAGTTAGGACACCCTATGTTCTAAGAGCTGGTATTTCCCCCTTTGGCTAAAATAACCTCACTTAAACGTTTCCTATAACCATCTACCAGTCTGTGACATCGACTGGGAAAAAGTTTTCCCCACCCTTCCATGCAGAATTTCTTCAGCTGTGTGAGCTTTGAGGGGTTTCTTGCATGCACAGCCCATTTCAAATCACCCCACAGCATCTCAATAGGATTAAGATCCGAGCTTTGGTCATTCCAGAAGTCTCTTTTTCTTTTAAACCATTCCTTGGTGGATTTATTGAAATGTTTTGGGTCGTTGTCATGTTGCATGGTCCACCTCCGCTTCAGCTTTAGCTTTTGGACAGATGGTCTTACATTTTCCTCAAGCACCCTCTGATACAGTGAAGAATTCATCGTGGATTCTAAAATGGAGAGCTTGCCAGTAGGGGTGAGCGATATGGCCTTTAAATAATATCACGATATTTTGGGATATTTTTGCGATAACGATATTCACTAGCACTATATAAGAACTAAATGTACATTAAATTAAGCATCACTTTCAGTAGGGCTGGGCGATATGGCTAAAAAACTCATCTCGATATGCTTTTGAGAAGTACTGATATACGATACGATATAATATAAACTTAATGTAAATGTACAATGGCAGGCCACTGCCCGTATTTTACCTTACATTGCTTATAAGTTCAGACCTGCCAACCTTGAAAGAATTTTATAAGTATAAATCCCCCCCCCCCCCAACAGTCCAGTCCACCACCAATGTGCACTCCACCACTGCCCGCCCACCACTTAGATTGCGGAAGCAAGCATAATACTTTCACTCAAGTTTTATTATCAGAACAGCTTGACAACAGTGTTGCAGTCATTACAATAACAATACAGATTAACTGTAGAACACAGTTACTTCTTTAAACTGTTTTTGCTATCTACTTGTTGCTTCACATGGGCTGTGTGTAAGCAACATTGAAATGTAGCCCAATGCTTTGCTTTCCTTAGTTACTCCATAAGCATATACTTGTAAACCATTACTTTTGGACAGTTACTGCAATCACACCACACACCCAACATTGCATTGAAAACAAACTATTATTATTATTAATAGTTATTAAGAGGTATAGCCCATGGAAACTCCTTCCAATTTTGTCAGATCTTTGTAGTTTCCGACTCTTTTTTTCAGGCAGTTCTGCCATGTCATGCAAGCCTACAGTTTTGTAATTGTAAGAATACGGGGAAACGTGACGGTTACCATTGCAACACACATATTGAATAGATGAACCTTGTAACCTTGACGAGTGGTTAACAACACCGTCGGGTTAATATTGGGCTAACTCAACATCTTAATTTTTACCTTTTCAACGTTATCGGCTCAACGGGCGAAAGAGGATTACCATTTGAACAACATATTTTACATTGTTGATAAAATCTGATAAAAAAAACTCATGAACAGTTTGTAGCTTCTTTCTCAATAATGCACAAAAAAAACGTGATTTTTCAGCTTGTTGTGGCTACTGCGCACAACTCCACAGCGAGGGGGGGTTCGCCACTAGCACGCTGACCCCCCTCTGCTCTCGGCACAAGCAGCAAGCTGATTGGCTCTTTTTGTTGAAGGGCGGGACTTTATCCTTGAACGGACGCCATGATTTGCATTGCGAGAAATCCCATTCATACTGCAGTCAGTGGCGGTTTTATCATTAATAAGGTCTCTGACTGAAGCGCGAAGCTAGGCGAGGCAGCTAGATGAAAATGAAGCGCTCTGATTGGCCGAAAGCACTCCGCTTAAATGCGAGATCAAACGATATGCGTACTTTAGAACATGGAATCGTACAAGCGTACTAGGAGGTCAAAATGTGTGCCTGTTACGCAAAATGCGTACATGTTGGCAGGTCTGTAAGTTATCTTAAAAACACAAAACCTTGTAGTTCTAATAAATTCTGACTAATTACAGTGTTTACATTTTGTATTATCACAGGCTGTATTTGTATTCATATTGACAACATTTATATTAAACAAACCAGCAGAATCTCACAATCACATTTATGTTGTCCGTTTTACTTCAAATAAATGAGCATCGAAAAAATCCCGAAAACGTTTAATATTTAATAATGCTTTGCTATCATTGCAAAATGAAAGCGCACGGTAAACAGCAGCACTGCAACCCAGATCAACCACACAAAAGTATAAAATCTTAACCGCAGCTTATCTTGGAGGCAATCTTGTATATTTCCAGAATATTAAAATCCATATTTAACTGTTTATCCACCTAACTAATGAAAACCATCTTAGATAATTTAACTTAATTTATTCTCTTGGCTGTTGCGGTTGAAAGCTGAAACTGGTAATTCGTTCACTTATCTGTCAATTACAAAGCAACCAATGAAGAGAGAGCTTGAAATTCCACCCAAAATCTGAATTTGAAGCTCTGATTGGTTTATACATCTGAATATCTTGAACCGGAGTTGTTTTGCCCACAGAGTAAGCAAAACGAATTAATCTTTACCATAGATAAGAGCACAGTTTTCTGATTCAATTCCAATGAATAATTCACCTGAAAAGAGTCGTTTCTGACTCATTGACTCAGTGATTCAGTTTCCATGCTCATACGCGAAGGAAAGCGTTCTGCTTAGCGCTTTTGTGTTTTAAACGTTCTCAAATGGTAACCTGTGTATTCGTTTACTGACAGTTTTTGGCCTCACATCATTCTCGCGCAGTGACTGACACTCCTCGTACTTACACGGGTGCTTTTGCTTTAGGTGGTGAAATAAATTTGATGTGTTGCCACCTTTTGTCGTCACAGTATTTTTGCACGTTTTGCAAATTACAGTTGTTTGTTTGGAGTCTGACCTTCTGTATCTGAAAAACGTCCTTATTTCGTCCTCAGTGCTAAATCCGGTACTACTTTCTGCATTGGTCGCCATTATTTCACTGTTACGCGCTTGAGAGCGAGTGATGCGCTTTTGCTAACAAAATCGCGATTATGGCAAAAATCATATCAAATTTACAACTATACCGGTATTATCGTGAACGATATTATATCGCCCACCCCTACTTGCCAGGGCCTGCTGCTGCAAAGCAGCCCCAAACCATGACATTTCCACCTCCATGCTTTACAGTTGGTATGAGGTTCTTGTGCTCAAATGCTGTGTTTGGTTTGCGCCAAACATGTCTTCTGTTACTGTGCACAAATAATTCAACTTTGGATTCATCTGTCCAAAGCACATTGCTCCTGAAGTCCTGGTCTTTGTCTAGGTGTTCTCTGGCAAACTTTAGTCTTGCCCTGATGTTTTTGTTTTTTTTTTGACAGCAAGGGTTTCCTCCTTGCAGACCTCCCATGAAAATCTAACTTGTGCAGTCTCTTTCTGATGGTAGAGGCATGTACCTTGACATCAACTGTGGTAAGAACTACCTGTAGGTCCTGTGATTATATTGTAGGATTATTTGAGATCTTTTAAATCCCTTCAAAGACTTATATGCATCTACAACCTTCTTTCTTAAGGCCTCAGAGAGCTCTTTAGATCTCACCATAATGATAACACTCACCTCAACAATCAAGAGCAAATCAAACTAATGTCTGAGGTTTAAATAAAACTCCTATGTCCTTTAACGATGGTCTAATCATTGCAGCTGATGTGGTGCACCTGATTCTAATTTGACATTTTAGGTAGTAATAAATGTGGGGGTGTCCTAACTTTCTCCTCACAATAAATTTCCATTTTTGTTCATTACATTTTACAACTTGTTTAAAAGCATTTTTTTTTGTTTTAGTTGTTTAATGATATAAGCTCCATCTCCTAGTACTGTTCAAATGAATCTCAAATGTCCATATGTTTTAAATATGTTCAAAAAAAAAAAGCTTTTCATAGGGTATCCTGACTTTTTCACATGACTGTACATACAGTGGTACCTTGTAACTCAAAATGCCCTAAATGTGAAATCTTTGATCAACACACTTACTTTGTACCCTTAACTCAACGTTTCTCTTAAACTCTGTGTTCAGCTTTAAGCTTTTTTTTTTATTTTTTACAAATATTATTTATTTAATTTGAAATTAAAAATAACAGCCGTTTTGTTCAGCGCTTGGCTTGAGCGGTAAAACGTCATCAAAGTCCGCATATGACACAAATTTGCATTTCTGCACCTTCAAATCCTCTCTAAAAGCGTCCACATGTATCTGTGTTTAGCTGGATTTTCCTCCTGTATCACTTTTATACTTGTGTTATAGCTCAGGGTTCTGAGAAAATGTATATATATATATATATATATTAAAAAAAAAAAAAAAAAAAAAAAAAAAAAAAAAAAAAAAAAAAAAAAAAAAAAAAAAAGGTTCACATGACAATGTATTTAAAAAAAAAAAAAAAAAAGACCAAACACTAAAACTCTTAAAAATTACTGCTCATAGGTTGGTTTGTTTGTTTATTAGGATTTTAATGTCCTGTTTTACACTTTGGTTACATTCATGACAGGAAACGGCAGTTACTTATTACACACAAGGTTCATCAATTCACAAGGCTATATCGAACACAGTCATGGACAATTTTGTATCTCCAATTTACCTCTCTTGCATGTCTTTGGACTGTTGGAGAAAACCAGAGCACCCGGAGTAAACCGACGGATGATACGGGAAGAACATGCAAACTCCACACAGAAAGGACTCGGTTTTGCTGCTTCTCATGTGAATTACTGAACTCGCTATGGAATACAGTATTCCAAGATCAAGCATCTTCACAAATAAGAAGCGTAAGGAAACAAAGAAGTAAAGGTGCAGATTTTATTGTATTTTTATATTGATTTTTTACCTTGTTTTTTAATTGTATTTCAGTGTTTTGTATATTATACTTATGTTATTGTCAGTGTATAAGTGTCAAAACAACCCCATTATTTTATATTAGCCTAAAATATATGCAGTTCCACGGGACCACAGAATGCATTAACATGTATGCACATCTGTCTGTCTATATAGATGGGTAGTTGTTTGCACATACACCGATCAGCTATAACATTAAAACCACCTCTTTGTTTGTACACTCACTGTCCATTTTTTCAGCTCCACTTACCATATAGAAGCACTTTGTAGTTCTACAATTCTTGACTGTAGTCCATCTGTTTCTCTGTATGCTTTGTTAGCCCCCTTTCATGCTGTTCTTCAATGGTCAGGACTCTCCCAGGACCCCCACAGAGCAGGTGTTATTTGGGTGGTGGGTCATTCTCAGCACTGCAGTGACACTGACATGCTGCTGGTGTGTAAGTGTGTGTTGTGCTGGTATGAGTGGATAAGAGACAGCAGCGCTGCTGGAGTTTTTAAACACCACTGTCACTGCTGGACTGACAATAGTCCACCAACCAAAAATATCCAGCCAACAGCGCCCCGTGGGCAGCGTCCTGTGACCACTGATGAAGGTCTAGAAGATGACCAACTCAAACAGCATCAATAGATGAGCGATCGTCTCTGACTTTACATCTACAGGGTTTTTACAGACAGTGTTTTTACACCTGTCTGGAGTGGTACGCACGCTGAGACTGTAGCCTAGTTGTTTGTTTGTTTGTAGCCATTAGCTAAATAACTTTTTATGTACGTATGTTTTAAAAGTTAATCTTTCGCGCGTAGTTGATATAGTGTTATTTTGTCTATCGTAAAAAAGCGCTTGTGAAAACTTCTGCTACCGGCATCCGAACGAAGCCGGTTTTAGTTTGTTTTGTAATTCAGCGCATAAACATATTATTCATCCAGAATTAAAACCGCTTTCTGTCCGCACGAAGCGCGTTTGTGTTTGTTTGTTTTTGTATTTTAGCGCTTAAACACCTTTGTTTTGTGGAGAGTTAAAGCCGTTTTCTGTTCGTAGGAACCGCGTTCTGTTTATTTGTTTTGTACATGAGCGCATAAACACCGTTTTCCTTTAGAATTACAGCCGGTTTTGTCGGAAACAAAGCACGTTTGTGTTTGTTTGTTTTTGTACTTCAGCGCTTAAACACCTTTGTTTTGTGGGGAGTTAAAACCGTTTTCTGTCTGTAGGAACCGCGTTTTGTTTTGTACACCAGAGCATAAACACCGTTTTCCTTTAGAATTACAGCCGTTTTATCCGAACGAAGCGCGTTTGTGTTGTTTGGTTGTTGGTTTTGTATTTCAGCTCATCATCGCCTGTTTCGTCCGGAACTAAAGCCGTTTTTCTGTGACTACCAGCAGAAGCGCCGGTGAAACCAACATATCAACTCATCAACTTCAACTCATCTTCTAAAGCTAAGTACTGTTATTATGGCCCCAGCAGGAGCTTTATATCCATGTTCCGAGTGCAACATGTTCAGTTATTCCTTCTCCGTGTTTAGTGATAACTTTATATGTGATAAGTGTAGATTAGTTGTTAGCCTGAGGAAGAAGATCTCAGTGTTAGAAGGGCGCATTCGGGCGTTAGAACAGACTACTACTAGTGAGTGCTTAGATTCAGCTGTAGCAGTCCCGAATGCCAGCAGTTCAGGTACAGAACCCCAGACTCCGGCATTAGAGCCCTCACAGCGGGGCGACTGGGTGACATCTCGGCGACATAGTCGTAGGGCAAAGCACCGACCATCTCAGTTGCACGTGTCCAACAGGTTTTCCCCACTCAGTGACCCACCCGCTGAGAAGCCTGTTAATGTAAGTGCTCTGGTTATAGGAGATTCTCAGCTCCGACACGTGCGTATTGCAACCCCCATAGAGACACCAGCAACCATAGTCACTTGTATTCCAGGGGGCCAGGGCGCCTGACATCAGAGCAAATCTGAAAGTGCTGGCTAATGCTAATCGTAGATTTTCGAAGATTGTTATCCACGTCGGCACTAATGATGTTCGCTTACGGCAGTCTGAGGTTACTAAGAATAATGTTAAAGAGGTGTGTGAGTTAGCTAGGTCGATGTCTGAGGCAGTAGTGTGCTCTGGCCCCTTACCGATTCGACCCAGTGGCGAAACCTACAGCAGGTTGTTGTCGCTGAACCGCGATTTTGTAGATAACTGGTCCACCTTTGAGGGAAGGCCTGGTCTTTTGAAGCGGGATGGTGTCCACTCCACGTGGGAGGGTGCTGCTCGCATTTCTTGCAGCATAGGTGACAGGCTTTACCACCGCGTTAGTGTAGCGGCAGATAGTGTTAAATGACTATCCAGAGCCAAGACCAGGCAGCAGACAAACAGGCCTAACCGACTGTCTGCGAGTCGCCATCGGACGTCACCCGGAATCCTTAGGTCACAAACCATTGAGACTGTGTCTGTTTACCGTAGCAGGTGTAAGCCAAAACAAAATCAAAAAGTATGTCATAATAACTTAATTAAAATTAATCTAAATGAGCATCATGAAAACCCTAGTAAGGCTAAACTAAAGTTAGGACTTCTAAACATCAGGTCACTTGCATGCAAAACAGTAATTGTAAATGAAATAATTACAGATAATAGTCTTAGTGCACTTTGTTTAACCGAGACCTGGGCTAGACCTGATGAGTATCTAAGTTTAAATGAAGCATCTCCTCCGGGTTACAGTTATGAACATAAGCCACGTCTTAGCGGTCGTGGTGGAGGAATAGCCACAATTTATGATAAAGACATAGGTCTTACTGTAAAATCATCTCCCATAACAAACTCGTTTGAAGTTCTTATCTCTGACATAACCAATAAATGTTCATCTGATAAAACTAGTATGTTTAAACTGGTTACTGTTTATCGACCTCCTGGTCCTTACTCAGAATTTCTTAACGAATTTGCCGATTTTCTTTCTAAATTAGTCTTATCAACTAAGAAAGCTTTAATTGTTGGTGACTTTAATATTCATTATGAGGATAAGTGTAATCCACTCAAAATTGCGATTCTATTTTAGAATCCTTAGGCATCACCCAAAATGTAACAGGACCCACTCACCGCTGTAAACATACCTTAGATTTAATACTTACTTATGGTATAAACATAGACAACCTGGTAATCGTACCACAGAATGACTTAATTTCTGATCACTCCCTACTAATTTATGAAGTGTCCCTGTCCAATAATATACAGCAACCACATCGTTTTAAATGTAAGCGCACTATTACATCTGCAACTGCAGCAGCGTTCATAAACTGCCTACCAGAATTACCAAATATATCAGCATCAGAACCTAAAGAACTAGATCAGGCAACTCAAAACCTAGAAACCGTACTGCGCACAACCTTAGATAACGTAGCCCCACTCAAAACTAAACTGATTAGGGAGAAAAAACTTGCTCCTTGGTACAATGACCACACATGCGCTCTTAAACAAGCAGCACGGAAATTAGAACGCAAGTGGCGTCACTACACTGGAGGTGTATAAGATAGCTTGGAAAGATGCTCTAACTGAGTATAAACATGCACTTATAAAAGCTCAATCTTTATATTATTCGTCCCTAATAGAGAAAAATAAAAACAATCCTAGATTCCTTTTTGAGACAGTGTCCAAATTAACTAAGAACGTCAATGAAACTGAATCTAATATACCACCTGACTCTACCAGCGATGATTTTTTAAAATTCTTTAATGACAAGATAGAAAAAATACGACTTCAGAGTCAAAGTGTGTCACTTGCCAATGCTAAGTATGGACTCACTCCAAGCAGCATTGGTGATAATAGTAACGAGTTAATCCAACTAAATTCCTTTAATCCAATCTCCCAAAATGAACTAACTGTGTTGATTAAATCATCTAAGTCATCATCATGTATACTCGATCCTGTTCCAACTCGTTTACTTAAAGATTTACTCCCAGCTATTGTAGAGCCCCTTCTTACATTAATCAATGCATCCCTTAGCCTTGGGTACGTACCTAAATTGTTTAAAAGTGCCGTTATTAAACCCCTGATTAAAAAACCTAATCTTGATCCACATGTACTAGCTAATTATAGGCAAATTTCAAACCTTCCTTTTGTCTCTAAAATATTAGAAAAAGTAGTTTCCAAACAGTTATGCTCTTTGAAAAGAGAAAATTGATGAAAATTGTATTCATGAAAAATTTCAATCAGGATTTAGACCCAATCATAGTCCCGAAACCGCATTAATTAGAGTAGTTAACGAGTTGTTAATGTCTTCTGATAATGGATGTGTCTCTTTTCTTGTTCTATTAGATCTTAGCGCAGCGTTTGATACGGTCGATCATAACATTTTACTGGATAGGCTAGAAAATACAGTAGGTGTTAAAGGACTCGCACTCTCTTGGTTCAAATCATATCTGACTGACCGCTCGCAATTTGTTTATGTAAATAATAAATGTTCGGAAACTACAAAAGTAAAGTGTGGTGTTCCACAGGGGTCGGTACTTGGACCGCTATTATTTACACTCTATATGCTTCCACTAGGTGAAATTATTCATAAACATGGCATAAAATTTCACTGCTATGCAGATGACACACAGCTGTATATATCAGCCAAACCAAATGATACTGACACAATCAGTAAGATAGAAGATTGTGTAAACGACATAAAAAACTGGATGTCATGTAATTTTCTTTTACTTAATTCAGATAAAACAGAGGTTTTACTTGTTGGCTCTAAAGCTGCAAGAGACAAGTTGTCTAACCTGGTGCTAAACCTAAACACTTTCTCTGTTACTCCCAGCCCAGATGTAAAAAACTTGGGTGTCACAATAGATTCAGATCTTTCCTTTGATACACACATGAAAAACTGATCCATGCGTTCATAACTTCTCGGTTAGATTATTGTAATGCTCTTCTAACTGGATGCTCTGGTAGATCCATAAACAAACTCCAGTTAGTTCAAAATGCAGCAGCTCGAGTGCTAACTAGAACTAAAAAATTTGATCATATCAGTCCTGTTCTATCATCTCTACACTGGCTGCCAGTTAAATTCCGCATTAATTACAAAATACTTTTACTAACCTATAAAGCGCTACATGGTCTGGCTCCACAGTATCTGAGTGAACTTATTAATCACTACAGCCCAGCACGTCCACTTCGTTCACAAGATGCAGGGTTACTACTAGTTCCTAAAATTAAAAAGACCACAGCTGGTGGAAGAGCATTTTCTTACAAAGCTCCACAACTTTGGAATAATCTTCCTGCCTCTATTCGGGATTCGGACACAGTCTCAATGTTTAAGTCTAGACTGAAAACATATTTATTTTCTCAGGCTTTTGATTAATATAGACAAAGGCACAGAGCTTGGGGGTTCTTGGTAATAGAAACTTGTGGTGATCAGGGATGTTGGGTTGCTGTCGTTCTGCCTCTCTTGTCCGATCACTCAGGTTTGGGTAGGAGAGGTGGGCGCTGATGTCCTGTGAAAGCCTTCATGACCTTGTTACCTGCTCGCTCTCCCTTTTAGTTATGCTGTAATAATTAGGGCTGCCGGAGTCTAAAACTCTCTGTAAAACTGTTTTACTCAACTAGCATTGTACATTATTAACTACATTCTTTGTTACTCCAAAGGCATTCTGATGGAAACCTGTTTACCCGCCGAGGCTAAGGATTAAAGTCAAGACTGCCGTGACAACTATACTGCTCCTGCCGGATGTGACGGGTCTGGAGTAATTGCACCAAGAATGACAAGAAATCACTACAGACATTATTGAAGACTACAGCGAAGAACAACTCTATTATTATTTATCTATTTATCTATTTATTACCAGTTATAACTTTTAGATCATTTAATTCTGTGTTCGTATGCTCTGTGTAAATCGTGTATTTATTTAAAGTATCCTCCAGGCCACCCAAGAAGGATGGGCCCTGCTGAGTCTGGTTCCTCTCAAGGTTTCTTCTGTAATTTTCAGGGAGTTTTTCCTTGCCACAGTCGCCCTCGGCTTACTCAACAGGGGTTTTTTGTATCTGTTGGTCCTGGATTTTGTAAAGTTGCTTTGAGACAATGTCTATTGTAAAAAGCGCTATATAAATAAAGTTGACTTGACTTGGACCAACTAGGTAGGTGTGTAATAGAGTGGACAGTGAGTGGACACGTTATTTAACTCCAGCAGCGCTGCTGTGTCCGATACACTCATACCAGCACAACACACACTAACACACCACTAGGGGTGGGCGATATGGCCTTTAAATAATATCACGATATTTTGGGATATTTTTGCGATAACGATATTCACTCGCGATATATAAGAACACTTTTTAAAAAAAGTTTATTTTAAAAACACCTTTGTTTTGCAGATACTCAGGAAATCTAAGGTACAAATGTTACTAAATATACATTAAATTAAGCAGTAGGGCTGGGCGATATGGCTAAAAAACTCATATCTCCATATGCTTTTGAGAAGTGGTGATATACGATATGATATAATGTAAACTTAAAGTACAATGGCAGGCCACCGCCCTTATTTTACCTTATATTGTTTATAAGTTCTCTTATACAAAACACAAAACATTGTAGTTCTGATCAATTCTGACTAATTATTGTTTATATTTTGTATTATTATAAGGCTGTATTTGTATTAATATTGACAACATTTATATTAAACAAACCAGCAGAATCTCACAATCACATTTCTGCTCTGTTTTACTTCAAATAAATGAGCATAAAAAAATCCCGAAAACGTTTAATATTTGATCAAGCGTGTCTGTCAATTATACAGCAACCAATGAAGAGAGAGCTTGAAATTCCACCCAAAGTCTAAATTCGAAGCTCTGATTGGTTTATATATCTGAATCTCTTGAATCGGAGTTGTTTGCCCACAGAGTGAGCAACATGAATGAATCTTTACCATAGAGCACAGTTTTCTGATTCGAATCCAATGAAAAATTCATCTGAAGAGAGTCGTTTCCGACTCATTGACTCAGTGATTCAGTTTCCATGCTCATATGCGCTTTTGTGTTTTAAATGTTCTCAGAAGGTAACCTGTGTGGTAACCTGTGTATTCTGTGCGTTCACTGACACAGTTTTTAGCCTCACGTCATTCTCGGACTCACGCAGTGACTGACACTCCTCGTACTCACGCGGGTGCTTTTGCTTTAGGTGCTGAAATAAATGTGATGTTGCCACTGTTTGTTGTTACAGTATTTTTGCACGTTTTGCAAATTACAGTCGTTTGTTTGGAGTCTGACCTTCTGTATCCGAAAACTTTCCACACTAGTGATGTAGCTCCCCTTTTAGGGACTAGTTCATCCTCAGTTCTAACTCCGGTACTACTCTCTGCATTGGTCGCCATTATCTCACTGTTACGCGCTTGAGAGTGAGTGACGCACGTTTGCTATCAATATCGCGATATGGCAAAAATTACAACTTTATTTGTAAGAGTTTACAACTATACCGGTATTACCGTGAACGATATTATATCGCCCACCCCTACACACCACCATCATGTCATTGTCACTGCAGTGCTGAGAATGATCCACCAACCAAATAATACCTGCTCTGTGGTGGTCCAGACCATTGAAGAACAGCATGAAAAGGGTGCTAACAAAGCATGCAGAGAAACAGATGGACAACAGTCAGTAATTGTAGAACTACCGTCTGTCTGTCTATTGTTGTGCATACATGGTGGACTGGTAGTATTTGTTTCTGTCACTTCATAAAGCACAAAAGCAAAATAAGCTTACTTTGCAGTATTTTGTTTCAGTAAAAATATACAAACAGAATCATAAAAAAACATGTTTTAAGCATTAAACCTTTACACTGGTTTTTGTTTTTATTACTTAAAGCTAAACAAAATCTAGTATTAGCCAATACTCTGGTATACATACAAAACCAACTCCTTTGATTACAGTATTAAATATGTTCTTTTAATTAATTGGTTGTTTGGGGTTTGCATGGGTAACAAACATAACGGGCAGTAGACTTATACCTTGCATGCTACCAAAACAGCACTAAGCCAACAAGGCGTTGACACCACAGGATACCTTTATGTGGTACCAGAATGTTAGAACTTAGAGACTTGCCCCAGAACCATGCCAGTTTTGTTTTGGCTGTTGAAACCCAGTCTGTGTGTAGTCTGGGGGAAAGTTTTCCAAAAAATTATTTGGCTGGATTCATCCATTTCTAAATTCTTACCAGTCTCCCTGTGCCTGTTGTCAAAAAGCAGCTTCATAGCATGATGCTGCCACCACCATGGTTTCACAGTGGAGATTGCATTAGTCGGGTGAAGTGCAAGGACTGTTTTTACCATAGCGCTTGCACTTCAGCTCCCAGAGATATTTTTTTGTCTCATCAGACCAGAGAATCTTTTTCCTTGTGTTGCCAGAGTACTATACATGCTGTTAAGCAAAGTCCAAGCAAGTAGTTATATGCATTGTACTCAGCAGTGGCCACTTTTTCCACTACTGAATTAATAGTCTTGCAAAGATGGTTGTCTATCCAACAGGTTCCTCAATTTCTGCACAAAACCTCTGAAGCTTTTAGGAGTGACCATTGCGCTCTCTCAACTCCCTGACAAAAAGTCACTCTGCCATAGTCTCTGATTCATAAAGTGTTAGAGTGCCAAGCTTTTTACATTTCTTAAATATTTAGACCAACTGTGGTCGTGTGAATACTAAAAGGACAGATTTATATCCTTGATTGGTGGGCCCTCATACATCCAGGTGTGTGCCTTTCCAAATTATGTCCAATCAACTCAATTTGCAACAGGTGAATTCCAGTTGACTTCTAGACACGTTTAGGATAATTAGAGCAAACAGGTTACACCTGATAACTGAATGCCAGCCTAAAGGGTCTAAACACCTTTGCAAACAAGATTTTTAAATGTAACTTTCAAAAACTTAAAATAAATGCTTTCACTTCATCATTAAGTGGTCAAATGGTCTAAATACTTCCACAGTATTTTTATAGTAAATATAGGCCAATATGCTAATACAATCATAAGGTGCCTCAGAGATTAAACACTCACTACTGTGCGCAGTCGATCAGCTGATATTCATTGGAGCGCTCGTAACAGGCCTTCACTCCTTCATCCTGCCATAGCTTTTTTGCATTCTCATAAAACTCCTGAAAAAAGAAGAAAATTGGTCTTTTTATATTCTGAATGTACAGTTTAGTTTACGCTTGGGTATAGTTTAACAGTATTAATACAACTACTGAATTTTTACTTAAAAAAAGCTTTTAACAGAACAATGCCTTTGTACTAATATAAAAATGGGCATGGGCCCCATATCATGTCTGTAATACAGAGGACTTTATAGACTATCACATAACCTTTATACTGATCTCACCTCACTTTGCCCTCATTACACAGGGCAGTGTCTGCCGGCACCTGCATCATTGCCATACAGAAATTTTTCTTTGTCACCTTGGTTTATTTCGTATTTACAATGTGTGTGTCTTAGCAAAGAGGCATCATAAGTGTAGATAAGGGTGTAATTAATCAATTCATGTATTGACAACATCTTAAACAACTGTATTTCTCAAAAAAAAAAAAACACATCTCTATAAGGTGGTCTATCAACTTTAAGGGGTATTTTTAATAAAGTTTTTTTAAATCTGGATACCCAAGTAATACTTCTTTGAGCCATACCACTTCGACCTTTTATGCAAATGAACCATTAAAAACAATAAACTGGGCCGCTCAGGTGGCGCAGCTGTAAAGTACGCTAGCGCACCAGAGTTGGGGTTTCGAATATATCGTATCGAATCTCAGCTCTGCCTTCTGACTGGGTTGGGCGGCTACATGAACAAAAAAGTGGGGAAAATTATATATATAAAAAAAACAACAATAAACTGTTGTATATGATGTAGTTCACTTTGTACAGGCTTGTTGTTTAGAACCTATCTGTATCTAATTGTACATAAAGCATTGTCCACGGCAAGATAAATAGCCCATAATATTTTAAGGAAGGCACCCTTTTGTATTAAAAAGACAATATAGTGGATGGTAGTAATAGCAATGCGTTTATGAGCAAAATATACGCTCAGAAGACAGTTATTTATTCACACCAATAAACAAATGCCTTTGTCTCTACATGCATGAAAATACATAAAACAGCTTGCATACAAAATGGCTATTCATGCCATCTGTAATGAATGGTTTCAAACCTTGAACTTGGAGTGAGCTGGTATCAACAAAGTACCTGTTGTGTGTGCTTTTTTCTGCAATGATTGAAACAATGCCAGTTTTAACCATGCAATTTGTTTGAATATTGTTCTAACCTTGTTTTTTTCTATACATGTAGTATTCTGCGCCCAGATTGCAAAATAACAGCAATGGCCCTCTTAGCTACGACAAAGTGTTTAATCAGAAATATTAAATACAAAGGCATAACTAGTTGGCTAATGACTGACAATCAGGAACATGTGACATTAGAAGGGAAAACATTAGACCAGTCACTGCTCTGTATTTAACGTTTAGGAAACCTGATGCAGACTGCTAGCCACTCAGCCAATTACACGAATCCTGTTAAATACTAGGGCTTATTTTTTACCACATACAAACTTTTTTTTTTTTTTTTCAACTTCACAATAAACAAAAAGTATCTTTTTAAACAGCTGTGATACAACATATAAAATATTAAAAAGTCCTGAGTAACTTTGAAACGGGCCAAATCGTTGACTGCGTAGTCGCTAGTATGTCAAAGTACTCATGCTATCCTCTGACCACAATTGAAAATGCTTTAAGTGGGCAGGTAGGCATAGAAATTTAACACTGGAGCAATGGAAGAAGGTCACTTAATCCGATGATAATCCTGGTTTCTCTTAAATCATGTGCATATTTGTTTCCAGCTGAAAATTCAAAAATTATAAAGCATGGAATTTGACCAATTGTTTCCAAACTTTTTCTGATTCTCATCGTAACCGGCATAAGACAGTAACTAATTCTGATTTTTTGCATCAGAGGCAAGTGACACAAGACAGCATTATCAGGGTCAAATGCATTAACAGGTGAAAGTGACAAGAGACATAGGGCATTGGAGAAAGCTGACCCATCTGTGCAGCCAACACCCGCAAAGTGATGGTGGCGTAGTGACATGTAAAATAACCACCAACTCAAAATAACAAACAACTCAAAATATGATCTAAAAGCCATGAACTTATTCGCCTAAATGAAGTGACAAACCCTTTTTTTTTTTTTATAGTTCAGGTGATTGTTTTAACACTTGTGACTATAAGAAAATATATTAGTCAAAATCAGTATACACACTAAAATCCCTAAATAATGTGAGATAATACTGCATTTAGAAAACAAATGTTATAAATCTCAACCTTACTTTTAATATTTATATATTTTAAAATCTGAACATTTGACAAGCGCCCTAGAGCTCTGCACAAGCAAAACATATCAAGATGGCCAATGTAGGTAATTTCTATCATCTGGACAGGCTGCACACCTGAGTAGTGGATATAAATAAGTTAGCCTGTATCTTTACTGACATAACTTTTCCCAAACTCAAACCCCAAACTTGATATGACAAAGTCTAATACTTACAGACGTGAACTCAAAGTCTTTCTGATTTGATAAGTTGATGATGTACTCGATTCGTCGTTGGTTTTCTGGACAGGCAAGCTGGACAGGTGGAGCTAGAGTATTCATTGCTGCAACTATAGTCTGAAAAGACAGTCAAAAATATAAACACTATTGTTGCTGACATGTAAACCACGTAAAATTAATAACTGAAAGATATAAACAAAACAACTGGCAGAGAATAAACAGTCTTTTATCAAATGCATTTTGTTAGTTTTGATGACAAGATATATTGGCTTCCAATGTCAGAGACTGGTAGCAATGCAACAGCAACACTAAAGACAGTGCTGCACTTTTTCACAAGATGTTAAAAATAGAAACAATAACAGATTTTTTTTTACATATTTATACACATTAGCACTCATTATGTGACTAATTAAAAAAATATATTAATTAGACACTAAACTTCTATCAGGACAGGTGAAAATGTCTAAGCTTAAAACATTTTAGTGAATCTACTTCTAACCTAAACCTGCTGGACATCATAAATATTTATTTATTTATTGATTAGGATTTTAACGTCATGTTTTACACACTTTTGGTTAGATTCATGACAGGGCAGCTTATTACTCATTATACAAAATTCGTCAGTTCAAATCTTTAATGTCAAACAGAGTCATGGACAATTTTGTATCTCCCATTCACCTCACTGCAGAAGGAAACCAAAGCTACCAAAGGAAACCCACGCAGACACGAGGAGAACATGCAAATTTCACACAGAAAGGACCACTCCACCTGGGATTAGAACCCAGGACCTTCTTGCTGTGAGGCGACAGTGCAACCCACTGAGCCCCTGTGTCGCCCTTATATATCAAACAAAAAATTAATAAGATAGCAAAACTGTGAATGCTAAAGCACTTTAGAGCAGCGTCTCCCAACCTTTTTTGCACCACGGACCGGTTTCATAGAAGATATAATTCCACGGACCGATGGGGACATGATGATATAATAATATTGCTTACAAACGGTGTAAAATGAGCTTTTTTCACTGCAATGAGACACTGCTCCCACCTAGGGGTGACAATAACACCCGAAATAGAAGCAGTGCAAACTGCTTTTCTAGTGCGTCCTGGTAATAAATAGTCCGGAGCACCTGTAAACTCACGAAGACATGGGGAGAACATGCAAACTCCACACAGAAAGGACCCGGATCGCCCCACTTGGGGATCAAACCAAGGACCTTTTTGCTGTGAGGCGACAGTGCTACCCACTTAGCCACTGTGCCGCCCTTGCCCTGTTTGTAAACACTTATGTATTTATTAAATATTTAATATTTCTCCTTATTTTTCCAAAAATTATATTCTTACGTTTTTATGCTATCTGTATCAATTACTTTTCTATTAAAGAAAGTCGAGAGTTCTTAAACTCTTTATTGTTCTTTTTTTTCTTTTGTCCCTTTTTGATGGTGTTCTGGCAATAACTGAATATGGTTATGTCAATAAACATTGACTCAAAGTGAAGTGAGAGAAAGATCAATCACTGGTATGGTGATCAATTAAGTATCACAAATACAGAAAAGCAGAATACGTCTTTTATTGTAACTAAAAAGGTAAATTGTAGGATTTGCTGCCATCTATTTTGCCATTTTCCAAATAAACACAGCTCATAGATGTTTATACCTCGATAGCCTCTTTTATGTTGTTTTTGATGTCTTGTATCTTCTGTTTTTTCTCTCTGCAAGAAAGAAAAAAAATACTTGCATCAGATGTTTCTAAACCATCAAGAAGAATATAGCTTTGACAAAATCCATTAAAAAAAGTCTGCATTTATCTTTGTAAAAACAGAAAAATAGATTAAACATATTGTTTTTAAGATAATAAAAAAAACAACTCTGACTATGGTCTTTTCCACACCAATGTAGTTAAACCTGTAACCAACATTCAGCAGCTCCCGCATTTGGGTTTAGGGCCCTATAAATAAGTGTACGCTAATTACAATTGTTTGTTCTTCAAAATTATTTGAATTAATTTCCTGTCACACAGGCTTACTAACATGTAAGTGTACTGTATATCTGTTAAATATTTAACGATTGTACATAAAATCAAAGCTAAATTTGGTTTGTGTGTGTGTGGGGGTAGATATTCTGAGATATAAGAAATTATTTAATTTGTATCTGATTGGGTGGATCTAGGTTTAAAACACAGTCTTTGTACATACAGGGGTTGGACAATGAAACTGAAACACCTGGTTTTAGACCACAATAATTTATTAGTATGGTGTAGGGCCTCCTTTTGCGGCCAATACAGCGTCAATTCGTCTTGGAAATGACATATACAAGTCCTGCACAGTGGTCAGAGGGATTTTAAGCCATTCTTCTTGCAGGATAGTGGCCAGGTCACTACGTGATGCTGGTGGAGGAAAACGTTTCCTGACTCGCTTCTCCAAAACACCCCAAAGTGGCTCAATAATATTTAGATCTGGTGACTGTGCAGGCCATGGGAGATGTTCAACTTCACTTTCATGTTCATCAAACCAATCTTTCACCAGTCTTGCTGTGTGTATTTGTGCATTGTCATCCTGATACACGGCACCGCCTTCAGGATACAATGTTTGAACCATTGGATGCACATGGTCCTCCAGAATGGTTCGGTAGTCCTTGGCAGTGACGCGCCCATCTAGCACAAGTATTGGGCCAAGGGAATGCCATGATATGGCAGCCCAAACCATCACTGATCCACCCCCATGCTTCACTCTGGGCATGCAACAGTCTGGGTGGTACGCTTCTTTGGGGCTTCTCCACACCGTAACTCTCCCGGATGTGGGGAAAACAGTAAAGGTGGACTCATCAGAGAACAATACATGTTTCACATTGTCCACAGCCCAAGATTTGCGCTCCTTGCACCATTGAAACCGACGTTTGGCATTGGCACGAGTGACCAAAGGTTTGGCTATAGCAGCCCGGCCGTGTATATTGACCCTGTGGAGCTCCCGACGGACAGTTCTGGTGGAAACAGGAGAGTTGAGGTGCACATTTAATTCTGCCGTGATTTGGGCAGCCGTGGTTTTATGTTTTTTGGATACAATCCGGGTTAGCACCCGAACATCCCTTTCAGACAGCTTCCTCTTGCGTCCACAGTTAATCCTGTTGGATGTGGTTTGTCCTTCTTGGTGGTATGCTGACATTACCCTGGATACCGTGGCTCTTGATACATCACAAAGACTTGCTGTCTTGGTCACAGATGCGCCAGCAAGACGTGCACCAACAATTTGTCCTCTTTTGAACTCTGGTATGTCACCCATAATGTTGTGTGCATTGCAATATTTTGAGCAAAACTGTGCTCTTACCCTGCTAATTGAACCTTCACACTCTGCTCTTACTGGTGCAATGTGCAATTAATGAAGATTGGCCACCAGACTGGTCCAATTTAGCCATGAAACCTCCCACACTAAAATGACAGGTGTTTCAGTTATTTTGTCCAACCCCTGTATATAACAGGTATAAAAATTATCATTAATAAATGTAATATTGGTCTGAAAAAGAAGTGGTTGGCTACTGCACACATGACAGAGGGGGTGTGTGATAGTCACGGCCCTCCTCAGTCAGGAGTAGAGGTCAGCAGCAGTAGAAAAATGGCAATGCGATTGGGTGCTTGGATAAGAGTAGATTGGGAAAATTGGGTCTTCCAGCCTGGACTGTTATAATAGTTGATAGTTTGTGTTTAGATCGGATGACATCCAAGTAATTGACCCAGAACTAAAAAACATTCCAAATAAGTTCACTTTTTCTTAAAACTGTAGGTAAGTTTTAGAATGGCAGATGTGGATTTTTAACGCTAGTTACAAATGTAACTGTGGTTATGCGAGTAGTGGATGACCGCCAGGGCGGTGCCTAGTAGTGGATAATCCTGCGCGTGTGCACTTCAGACCGAGATATTTTATACCAAATTAGTCACACATGACCCCTGCAGTGATGTCACTTACTGTATAATACATCTGTGACTCACGCAGTCTTCCTCAGGAACCTGGAACGTCTCGCACACTCCGAGTGACCAGGAACCCTGGCGGTCATCCACTACTCACATAACCACAGTTACATTCGTAACTAGCGTTATGTTTTGTATCTCCTGGCCGCCAGGGCGGTGCCTAGTAGTGGATGATTTATGCCCACGCCGTCACGAGAAGTGCTTCAACTTCCACTCGTGGTAAGGGACAGGACAGCCGGTGCCAAGCTAGACCAGGCTGCAACATTCACGTTGTAAAAGCGTGAAAAACGTACATGGCAAAGATAAACACACAAACCTCCGCAAAGGGGACCCCTCTTAAGGCGGTCCAAGATGTGGAAACTCTTCTGACAGAGTGACCAGATGACAATGCGGGTAAAGAACGGTTGGATGCCGTGTAGGCCATTCCAATGACCACCGTCAGCCAGCGAGAGACTCGCTACTTAGAAAAGCGATGACCACGCTTAGCGTCCGAGAAACAAACAAGAGCTGATCTGCCTTTTGCACAGATGCAATAGCAGATACATAGCATCTCAACACTCTGACAGGGCCCAAGAGCTGATGCCTGGGGTCAGACTGATCATTATATACCACCAGACTAATAGACTGTTTAATAAATTCTGTCCCGAGAACTTTCGGAAGAAGAGCTGGGTTTTGTCTCGAGGTAACGGATGCCCCATCCAGGCCCCACCTGAGACACTCTGGGCTAACCGAAAGCGCATGCAACTCGCAAACATGCTTCGCCATAACAATAGCCAGCAAAAATGCTGATTTAAGGGACAACCACTTGATACCAACCTGGTCTAGAGGCTCAACTGAGCACTGCAAACATGTTCCAGCACCAAGGGGAGGTCCCATGGTGGCAGACAAATCACACGGGGGGGTCTAAGCCTCCTCGCACCTTTTAAGAAGGCCACAACAAGCTTGTGTGAGCCCAGAGATGAACTGTTATTCAAGGTCAGTTGGCTCGATAGAGCAGCCACGTAGAACCTCAGAGTGGGTGAAGACCTCCAAGAGTCCAGCAACACTTGTAAGAAGGAAAGTATTGTTTCCACAGAACAGGAAGGAAGATCAACCAACTGTTCCGTGCACCAGTTCACAATGTAACCCCCAACGTAACAAACCTGTGCAGCCGCCGTAAGGAGGCCCTGGAGATGCAGTAGCCTTAAGAACAGAACTCCCATGCTGAGTTTTGGGCGGCACACACGAGACAGGATTGTTCGTGTGCGGGTCCCGGGAAGTGAGGCTGCCATAGACAAGGAGTCTAGCAGTCTGCAAATAAACTGGATCTTCTGGACAGGGAGGAGGATGCTCTACTCCCAGTTTATTGCTAAGCCAAGCGCTTGGATGCAAATCAGCGGCCACTGTGTGTCCACAAGTGCCCGTGCTCTTGAGGGGGGCACACACAAGCCAGTCGTCTAGATAAGGAAGGATTTTTAATCCATGAGGGGTGCCAGAGCTGCCTGCTGGAGCATTTGAAGGGAAGAGCCTTCGGGTAAGAATTCAACCGACGGAAATCCAGAATTGGCCGGAAGCCTCCATCCTTTCTGGAACAACAAAATGAAAAATAGAAGCCCTCTGGTTGAACATGAGGATCCGCCACCTCTATTGCTCCTCTCCTCAGGAGGGAACAAACTTCCTGAGAGAGAGTGGAAGCATGAACTTGTTTGTCATTGAAGTTACCCTTGGCAAGGAACTGATGGGATGGCCGATGGCGGACTACAGTCTGTGACCTGATGACATGGCTTTGAGAACCCACTGATCTGTAGCCATACTTTCCCAACATGTCACTTCACTGCACTGGGTCTTCAGCGGTTCCTCCACCGGCTGAAGCTAATCAGCAACAGTTATGGGCGGCGCTCTCCTAAGGATAGGGGTGGCGCGGCATTGACCTAGTCCCACAAACAGATGATATTATCTGGCATGGCACATTCTATGCCATAGGTCTTGACTGTGGCTCTGAGCCCCGCAAGTACGTGCGTGGTGAAGGGCAGATTGATACTTCTGAGCGACAAAAGCGGTGACAACCTCGAGAAGCTTCAGTTCTGGAGGCCTCCAAAAAAGCTGAGCAGCGTTCAAGGGTTTCTTTGATTAGAAGGCCAAAAACACACCCTGGCACCAGGGGCAGAGAGTGTGTTGCTGTAGAGTGATGCTCTACAGGCCTCAGAAAGCGATGATTGGGCCAACCACACTTGACGGTGCCCATGAATCGGTGTCCCTCTCAGCCTCCCATGGCTCCGGGCCAAGTAGCCAACTGACTGTAGGGCTGTATTTAAGAGCTCACCCACAGGTCCACTACTATCAGTACCTTGTAGAGAAGACTGCAAGGCCAGAGTAGAAGAGAGAGAGAGTCGACTACTTTCGCCATCCTAGTGGCAGTGTCATGTGCCTTATATAATGACCCATCAGTGTGTCTACACTCAGCACTGGGACAACGTGGGTCTGGGTGTTGGGACAACCGTTGGCATCTGGCTCAGTCCCATGGAAGCAGCATCCACCATGGATGCTAGTGCCAGCTCTGCTGCACTTGCCCACGAACGCTGGTTACACGTGTGGAACCCAGCTGTGAATTCAGCAGTAAGGTCTTCTCCGGCAGGAATAGAGAAGTTATCGGGTGGGACAGCCAGCATAAAGAACTTACTGGAGTTGGGGCATCAAGTCCTAGTTTGGCCAAGGCCAACTTTAAGGCGCAGTGCACTTAAGCAGAGTGCGCATGGGTGGCTGTCGGAGCACTGGCTTCGGAGTTCCACGAGTGCAAAGCAGAGAGAGACCCCGACCGTGCTGAAGCAGTCGGCGGGGAACCACCCGGCTGTAGAAAAAGACCTGAAGAATCCGGCATTTGATGCTGCTATAGAAAGTGCATCATCTGCTTGGTTGGTATGCTTTGCTCCGGGATACTATAAGCATCTAGTTTGTCACTAAGCATAAATAACGACTTCAACTGTGACAACTCATCGGAGAACGAGCCCATGCGTTCCGACAGCGCCATGGACCGTCTCTTTTTGCTCTGCATAGGCCCTGGTCCCTCCGAGGGCCGCTTTGCAGTGTTGCTCGTGCCGCGCTGAAGCGCTGGTAACGCAGCCTCGCACTCAATCTCTAGCCCCGCTAGCCTTTCTCGGCGGCGGTCTAATGCAATAATCGCACAATCAATACACGGGTTCACCAAGGCTTCACGAACGTGATCCAACCCAAGACATGAAGGGCATAACTCATGCCCGTTGTAAGTCTCCAAGGCAGCAAGGCACTGGTTACAACCGTTCAACACACGACGGTTCTGCGTTGTTGATATAGCTGTTTCACTCCTAGTACTGAGTAGTACTAAAAAGGAGTACAAAAACTGCACCGAGTACAAACTCGAGGTGAAAACGGCGTGACCACGGTACACACGCTGAGCAATGCTATTTTTATAATATCACGAGCGGTCAGCTCACAAAACACAGAGTGTGAAACTCTAGGTGAAAACACTGTACGCCAGGTAATCTTTCCAGTTATCAACGAGTGTGAAACTCTAGGTGAAACACTGAACGCCAGGTAATCCTTCCAGTTATCACCGAGTATGAAACTCTAGGTGAAACACTGAACGCCAGGTAATCTTTCCAGTTATCACCGAGTATGAAAACTCTATATGACAAGGCTGTGTTGCTAATGTAAAAGCAATCTTTTCGCTTTCGAATGGAGAAGCAATGTCACTTAACACCGAGTACAGAACTCTAGATGAAAGCGTCGCGCTGCTAGAGCTAAGTTATTACAAGTAATCTACTCGATACAGCGAATGAGTGTTGGCTTCACTTAACACCGAGTATAAACTCTAGGTGAAGAGAAATGCGCTGCTAGTGCTCGGAGTTGTAACTTTTTGAGCAGTGCGTTCCACACAAAAACGAATGTTACTCTAGGTTAGAGCAAACTAACTCCTATAGTACATAAGCATGGATTTAGGTTGCCAGATCCCGCTGGATTACTCACAGCCCGTAGAGGACGAATAAAATTCGTAGCTCCGACTCTAAGTGTCACCGGGCTGAGCTACGGTCTTGAAGGCGAGACGAAAAAAGAGGAAGACTGCGTGAGTCACAGGTGTATTATACAGTAAGTGACATCACTGCAGGGGTCACGTGTGACTAATATGGCATAAAATATCTCGGTCTGAAGCGCGCACGTGCGGGATTATCCACTACTAGGCACTGCCCTGGCGGTCAGGAGATACAAAGCATAACCAGAGTTGTTCTTTTTTACTTTCCATGGCCTATTTGTTTGGAATATGCTCCAAGCGTGAATTTCTCTGTCACAGAGCTACATCATAAAATAAGGATGTACCGATACCAATAGTATAAATGGGCATTGGTAAGATAATGTGCTTATGCAGTCATTGCTCCAATACAACAGCACCCGATACCATTCGTTTTTCAGTTGTGAATAATCCAGGATTTTCTCGTTTTATCAGATTACAATCCATTACCACATACTTTTTGCTCAGAACAGTATTGCCAATGCGTTGCTAGCCGGGCATAAATAGTTGGCCATTTTAAACGTTCTGCATAAGCCTTTTCCTGTCTGATAGACATGCATGTTCAGCTCAACCAGCTTTTTAAAAGACACCAGCAAGGCATGCCAACCAACTAGAACAGCACGCATTATGTGCTGCAGTGTCTTATCAAGCAAAAGACGGCTCTGGGAATGGAATATCTGGGTCCAAATATGAACCTACTGACAATCTAAACAATTACCATTAGACACTTCTGTAAAAGAAGTGCATTTTAGCCCTGCCACAAAATGACCTGCTAACATCAATTCAGTGATCATAACATTAGCCCAGAAGAAAGTGCTGACTAAATTAGAAAAGAACATGGGTTGCTTTAAAAAAAAGGTGGTGCTTGAAATCATTGTCTTCTTCTGTGAACCATGGTTACCTCCCAGGAAACGCATGCAGTCCTCATTGCTTTGCATCAAAGGGGCTTTACAGGCAATGACTTTGCTGTTTGTTAGATTGCATCTAAATCACCCATTAATCATATTATCAAGAATATCAAGGAGTGAAGTTCAACTGCTGTGAAGAAGGCTTCAGAGCACCCAAGAAAGCCGAGCAAGTACCAGGATTGTCTCCTAAGGAGGACTCGGTTACAGGATGGGGTCACCACCAGTGCAGAGATTGCTCAGGAATGTAAGCAGGCAGGTGTGAGTGCATCTACATGCTCAGTAAGACAAAGGCTTTTGGAGGATGGGCTGGTGTCAAAAAGGGCAGCAAAGAAACTCCTTCTTTCCAAGAAAAACATAGAGGAAAGACTGACATTCTGCAGGAAGTACAGAGATTGGACTGCAGAGGACTGGAGTCAAGTTATTTTCTCTGATGAAGCCCCCTTTACACCATTGGAGACAGCTGGAAAACTGATTGTCCTGAAAATAATGGGTGAGCGCTACCATGAGTCCTGTGTCATGCCAACAGTTGAGTCCATTTATGCATGGGGTTGCTTTACATCCAAAGGAGTGGGCTCACTTACAATTTTGCCATAAATAAAGAATGGTATCAAAACATCCTCCAAGAGCGACTTCTGACAACGATCCAGGAACAATTTGGTGATGAACAATGCTTTTTTCTAGCATGATGGAGAAAAAGTGGCTTGATGAACAAACCAATTTAATTTTGGGTCAATGGCCAAGGAAACTCCCCAGATCTCAATCCCATTGAGAACCTGTGGTCAATACTCGAAAAGTGGGTGGACAAACAAAAACACAGAAATAAGCACTGATTAGAATGAGTTGCCATCAGTCAGGATTTGGCCCAGAAGCTGAAATCCAGCATGCCAGGGCAAATTGTCGCTGCGTGAGTGTACACATAGATACACAAACACACACACACACAATATGAATAAAATATGCAGTCTTCTTTTACAAACAGTTGACAACAACAAATTACACAACAGGAGCTTTACTTCCTATTCCACATCTATAGACAATAATATGGAGTTCCCAACCATATACAGCTATAACGGCTTATACTCTTCTGGACGGCTTTCTATACACACACAGACGTACAAAAATTTTAATGGTTAACCACTGACTGCTGGTTATATAATATAAAACATTTACCATACATTTACCATTTTTCATAGAGATAATCATCAGATAATTTTCTATATGTTTAAAGTTTTACATATGTTAAGACATGTTCTGAATGTTCAGATTTTAAGGTACTGAGATCATTGTTCATATATTTGAGTGGTGTAATTATTACAATAAGCAACTTACTGAACATCCTTTTCAGGCATTCACAACAGCAAAATGTATAATTAAATTAGTACTTACTCAGCATTAAATCCGTTCACATGCAAAATACGCATCTGCTTCACAATGGTGCTCTTTCCCGACTCCCCTGCACCTATGGGAGAAATGTGTAGAAATTGTGTTAATATAAGTTTGTATTAATTTAGACAAGACTATCACACAGTTGTAGGGATCATAGGGCATTTTTACCTTCTGTCAGCAATAGGGATCTACACTGATTAGGCATAACATTATGACCACCTTCCTAAAATTGTGTTGGTCCTCAAAACAGCCCTGACCCGTCGAGGCACGGACTCCACTAGACCTCTGAAGGTGTGCTGTGGTATCTGGCACCAAGATGTTAGCAGCAGATCCTTTAACTCCTGTAAGTTGCAAGGTGGGGCCTCCATGGATCAGACTTGTTTGTCCAGCACATCCCACAGATGCTCGATTGGATTGAGATCTGGGGAATTTGGAGGCCAAGTCAACACCTCAAACTCATTGTTGTGCTCCTCAAACCACTCCTGAACCATTTTTGCTTTGTGGCAGGGCGCATTATCCTGCTGAAAGAGGCCACAGCCATCAGGGAATACCGTTTCCATGAAAGGGTGTACATGGTCTGCAACAATGCTTAGGTAGGTGGTATGTGTCAAAGTAACATCCACATGAATGGCAGGACCCAAGGTGTCCGAGCAGAACATTGTCCAAAGCATCACACTGCCTCCGCCAGCTTGCCTTCTTCCCATAGTGCATCCTGGTGCCATGTGTTCCCCAGCTAAATGACGCACACGCACCCAGCCATCCACGTGATGTGAAAGAAAACATGATTCATCAGATCAGGCCACCTTCTTCCATTGCTTCGTGGTCCAGTTCCGATGCTCATGTGCCCATTGTTGGCACTTTTGGTGGTGGACAGGGGTCAGCATGGGCACCCTGACTAGTCTGCGGGTATGCAGCCCCATATGCAACAAACTGCAATGCACTGTGTATTCTGACACCTTTCTATCAAAACCAGCATTAACTTCTTTAGCAGTTTGAGCTACAGTAGCTCATCTGTTGGATTGAACCACACGAGCCAGCCTTCGCTCCCCACATGCATCAATGAGCCTTGGCTGCCCATGACCCTGTCGCCGGTTTACCACTGTTCCTTCCTTGGACCACTTTTGATAGATACTGACCACTGCAGACCGGGAACACCCCACAAGAGCTGCAGTTTTGGAGATGCTCTGACCCAGTCGTCTAGCCATCACAATTTGGCCCTTGTCAAATCCTTACGCTTGACCATTTTTTCTGCTTCTAACACATTAACTTTGAGGATAAAATGTTCACTTGCTGCCCAATATATCCCACCTCTAACAGGTGCCGTGATGAGATAGTAAGTGTTATTCACTTCACCTGTCAGTGGTCATAATGTTATGCCTAGTCGGTGTATGTACTCATTTAAGTATTTGGTTTTTGTATATTTCCTATTAAATTAGTAGTTGTAGAGTAGCCAAAAACATTAGAATTACACAAGTATGAGTAATATAATTAAATCTATAGGGAAAATAAAAAGTAAACACTTATACAAATGTGTTACTCATCATACAGGTTTAGATTTAGGAACAGAAAAAGCACCAATTACCTTAATCAAATACAATGTAATGTAAACAATCTAATACAAATACAGCACTTCTGTATTAACTATGGCTTACATGGATACATACAGATTTAATGATGGTAATCTGTAATCTTTAAATAACTTCTCTGCAAGAGTTGAGTTTTAACAAACATGTCAAATTCTGGTTTTCTGTAACTGTGCATATGTGGAAAAACTCCCACTAGTATCGATAAAATATTCCCAGCTAGTTGTCTGTGGCTTAATCATTAGCCACTAATGTCAAATATTAATAACTAGGCACATAATACCAGTTAAACAGTATTACATGCATATGAACAGTTTTTAATAATTAAAATAATTAAGTGAACAATATAGTAAAGGACAGTTGTGGCCTAGTGGTTAAGGTATTGGGCTAGTAATCCAAAGGTTGCTGGTTCAAGCCCCACTACTGCCAGGTTGCCACTGTTGGGCCCTTGAGCAAGGCCCTTAACAACCCTCAGTTGCTTCGACTGTATATGTAAGTCGCTTTG
The DNA here is from genome assembly GCF_030014385.1 of Trichomycterus rosablanca. Lineage (NCBI taxonomy): Eukaryota > Metazoa > Chordata > Actinopteri > Siluriformes > Trichomycteridae > Trichomycterus > Trichomycterus rosablanca. The sequence goes on along the minus strand of NC_085994.1, from coordinate 27,098,416 downwards.
GACAAAGCGTCTGCTAAATGCCAAAAATGTAAAAATGTAAAGTACATTTGAATCTGGTAAACAGTTTTACTACAGGCCCTAATAATGAGAAATCAAATTACTGACCGACTTATTCATGTGAACTCAGGTTTTCCAATTAACCGGTTACAGAAGTGCATGTAAACCCAGTAATTTGAATCTGATTTCTTGTGACTAATCTTATTGTGTGAATTAAACACAAGGGCAAATTCAGCAGTTCCTTAGGTGCATGTTATTAAGATAACATACTATATTATTATCAACACTTAGTATTTTAAAATAAGACATCTTTTAATGATGTTTACTGATGTCCTTGCACATGCGCCAGGTATGTGTACAAACTCAGAGACTTACTTAAATAATGAATGATGGGAGCCATTACAAATTAAAATTACAAATGAAAGCTGTTCTGCATCTTACTACATGATAAAGTGTGGATGAATGCATGTGTCGATCTGGGTGTAACATTATTTATTTACAAAAATGATGTGGATATTTTACAGCATGCTCCCGTATAAAGGTAGAACTCTGCTTATAACCTTATAATAACTACACTATAGTTGTCAGGAATTAATTTTGAATTGCATGTCTAGTTAGCCCTTGTAATAACCTATTCTCTTCATACTGTATGAAATCTATATTTTGAATGCTAAACAGGTCTTGCTCATGGTGTTTACATTCATGTTACTGTTGTACATTAATGCCATGTTCACTATGTGTTCATATAAACAAGTTGAAAACTTGTTGAAATAAACTCGGTGGTGTGCGTAGCGCTTTTTTATACATTGAAAATTATAAACCCTCAGTAGACAGGTAACGTTTAAAAGAAATTGGCAAAGTTTGCATCTGTAGTTTAGACTTGAATTATACATGATTTGCATTTAATACATTTTTTTATTAAAGTTGTTTTTGCTAAACTTGTGGACTTGTAAAATCTGTAACACTCAACATGAATGAATGCAATAAAAGAATATGGGGGAAATTAAACTGATTTAAAATAGACAGCACCATCTGTAGCAGTCAATTTTTTTCTATCATCTTTAAAATTGTGCAGGCACTTACACATTTCATGATATAAAAATGACATTTTACAGTTAATAAAAATTAAAATGTCTGTATTTGAAAAGTTTTACAGTTAAAATATTTTTAAAAAAAGATGTTATACCTAGACTAATAACTAGACTGCTCAATAAGCAATGTAGAAAACCATTTTGTTATGTTATCAGTTTAGAACATAGCAGCATTTAATGAGTCTGTTAAATGAACAGTAGCTTTTACTATAGGTTTAGCTATATAAATGTTTTGATTATTTCTCTGCTACTCACTAACCCTGTCACTTACACAAGAGCATCATGATGTAAAGCGTATGTACCCAATTAATTAGGGCAGTAAACGCAATCTAAACTGAAAATACACTTACTCTATTTAAAGAATCAACCTAAAAACAAAAATCAGTTTAGTACAGGTTAGAATACAAATTTTGCGTTTCTGGGTGTAAGTTCTCGAGCATCACCATTATCCTTACTAATAAAAACTAACTAGCTAAATGATGAGTAAAACCCATTCATGTATGTTGTCAAAAAAGATTTAGCTGAGACATAAATATTGCAAGATGGACCTCTATACAGCGCATCCTAGTTCCATTAATTCAGTTGTGTGATGTACATGTGCCCGACTATCCTCATGAGCTTGGAGAAAAACGGATTCGTCAGACCAGTCATGCGCAAAAGGATGTACTGTGGCGAACCATTCATCACCAGTGTTAAAAATATGTGCAGTGTGAGTCTCATTAACTCTTTTAACCGTCTTTGTGTCTTCTGGTACCTGAGTCTTGGCCACCCAACAACCTAAAAGGAGTCACAGCTTGTCCAATTATGGACTACAGTCAGTGGATAATGACCACAGCTCTCTACCACTTGGCCCACAGTATCCTCAGTGAAAAAATCCCCCATGAAAAACAGTAGGGATAAAAAGGTTTAGTACTGAGTGGAAAATGGGGAGAGCATCACAAATGTGCAAAAAAATGACTGAAAAAATGTGTAATAAAAAAAGAAGATACTACAAGATGCAGAGAAATGCATGAAAGAGCACAACTTTAACGGTCGGATGAACAGCATGCAAGTGAAAAGGTATGTTAGCCAGTTCATTAGGTCTGTCTTAAGTAAAGACTATCAATCCCATCTCAAATGATGCCTATTTCCCACTTAATGCACTACTTACAAATAACAAATATCGTAATAAACACTCATTAGATGTTAAATACAAAAGTTACCTAAACTATTTCTAAAAACGAATGGCTTTAGATCAGACTTTGTGTTTTTTCATTTTGGAGTTGCTGTGATTGCAGTGGACTGGTCTAAAAAAAAGTCCAGGTCTGAATTTATTTTCCAGTCTAATGCTAAAGATCCAGCTTTCAGCTCTGTGCTTTTTAAAGAAACAAATAATACGTTTTGCTAAAACAACGAAATCAAGCATAAAAGTGTTTCTAAAACATAACTGCATAACTCATTGTTCTACACTGCATTCAGCCAGGTTACTAAATTAAACAATTCCACATGTCTCCTATATTGACATCTAAAGAAACAAAAAAAATATTTAGCAATTTTGGAAATGACCTGTATTATACTAAAAAAAAGAATTTAAATAAAAGTGAAGCCTAAATCAATATTATCATACAGAGTAAGTTGGGCTCCTTCAAAACACTTAATAAGCAAGACAGTTCTAGAAGAGTTTACTCACAATTTAAACTTTGTTCTCTTAAAACAAAAGTAGTACGACAACCCAAATCAAATTAGAAATATCAGAACCATGTTGCCAAACAATTAATGGCACCTAAAGCTTTGAGAGTTCCTTAATAAAAACAATAAGCCTGTTAAAAAGCATAGTGGTTTAATTTTGGCAAATTCCTTTTTGACAAACTGTCTTCACTTCCACAGAGTTACAACAGTACTTCTGATTGACCTACAAAACCTTAAAAATCAGGCTTGGAAGAGCAAACAGCTTGTTTTTTGGAAACATACTTATTTTGATCACCTATGCTCTGTAAAAATGGCTCTTATGCGACCAAATTAAATTCTCCTGTCTTGATAAATTATTTTCCTTTAATTGCTTGTGATGCCCCAGTACCACTTGCAGAGAAGCAGCCCCTTATGAAGATCCAATGCAAACATAGTGTTCTTGGTTTTATATTTGTAACCTCTTAACCAATCTTTAAACATGCTGTATTATTGCCAAAATACAATACAATACAAATTCTGCTGGCTTAATTTTCTATCTTTATGTATCTTGCCAAATAAACCAACATGTTTACTGTGTCAAGTGAGGATCTAAACAGAGTGGAATGTTGACAGCTGCACTGCAAACACACTTCTCAGGAGTGCTCATAGCACATATGGTAATATATTTTCTGACAGCAGGGTAATAAGCCAAGAGGCTGTGCTTTATATCATGGGGAAGAAGGTGCAAAACAGAAATAAATCCACACTTTACCCACAATCTAATCTTAATAATGCACAGCCTCTATATAGTTTCTTACTGCTTTGAAAAACACCAACAACTATTCATCTGTTTGGGTTTTTAACACCATGGTTAATCACATGGTTAGTCACTAAGGTTAATCATGACAGTACACATTATTCTTTTGGTCCTGATATATTTTGATAGAGTTTTTTAAGCTAACTTGAGATTATAGATATGTGGTTTCAGTTCTGTGTCTATGAGTAACCTAAGCACTTTGTGGGGATTTTTCTTGTTTAATGGTTGCTTTCATGGATTTCGGTATTTGAAGCATGTCACGTGCCATGTCATGTTTGATGGACAGAGATGTGTGGCATGTCTCACATGGGGGGGGGGGGGGGGGGATCATTAAGTGCAGATGCATTAGTCTTGTGTGGCTGATATGGCTTCTGGAAAGAACTAGTTGGTCTACTCCCTTTTTTATTCATGTTCTGGTTTGGTGTGTATGATGGGGCATATTTTGTGTAGTTTGGTACTGGTCTGGACATCCCATTCTGATTGCCATACGTTCTTTAAGTGGGAAGATCAGGGATATACTGGTCATTGGGAAGAATTTATGGTCCATTAATTGTGTATTTGGGGCTTTACTTGCCATTTGGGGCTTTACTTGCCATTTGGGGCTTTACTTGCCCGCTTCCAGGAATACAGTGGGACACAGCATACTCTTATGTCACAGTCAGTTTTCTTCATCAGCATCTTTTTCATGGTATAATATGGATGTATCTGTATGGTTTTAAACAGATGGATGAGGGGAGAAAACTCTGCACCCCATCTAGTGCTAGCCAGTATGTTTAATCTTTGTAGGCATGCTCTCTGTTTCTTCGATATGTGGAATTAACGAGTTTGGGTACCCGGGTTAATCCTAAGAATTTGACTTTTTGTGATTGTCTGTCTGTCTGTCACATTCTTGTGGGACTTCCATTACTTAGTTGTGGCTGTCAGGGTAAGTTTAGTTTATTTTGACCTTGTCTTGTCTTTATCTGGAAGGAAGGTGTATATGAATGTTGGGACGTGCCACCTAAAACCGGTTTGATGTAGGTCTCGTTATGCCCTAACCTTAAAGTCATGTCTAATGCCTTTTCAAGATTGAGAAAATGACTATGGCATGTTGTAAGGCAGTACAGATGAAAACCTCTAGCCTGACTATTTTATCCATAGTGCTTATGTTCTTTCTGAAACCACTCTGTGCTTTGCTGAGGATGTAGTCATTTGCTAATTGCCATGAGCATGTTTATAGTTCACTCCATGGTTTTTACATTCGCAACTAGTCAGTGATATAGGTCTGTAGTTATACAGATCTATGTAGTCTTTTCCAGGTTTGGTGAGTGAGACGACAGTAGCCACTTTCCACATATTGGGTACATTCCCAGAGGCCCATATCTGGTTGATTTTAAGTACTAATATTGGAGACTGAAAGCAGCTGTTTTATAAATTGGTAATGTATATCATTCAGGCCTGTTGCTGTATTGAGTTCTTTTTGTAGTGCTATACTGAGCTTTTACGTGTTTGTAGTGCTGGGCGGTATGACTGTACATTCGGTATACCGTCTTTGATTCCTCATACCGTATGGATTTTTCAAATACCGCCATACAGTAGCATAGTTAATACAACAGCTGTAGGCTTCAGTAGGCAGAAAATCATATATTATTGTTCGCCGCTAAAAGTGCTATGGAGCGTCGTGCAGATTAGATACAGCTCACGAGTTAGCCAGGTAACGTTAGAATGATGGTGTTAACAGATGAGAGAGTCTTCCTCAACAGGGTGAAAAAAATACACAAAAACGGATGTAGGATGAAGAGAGGAAGAACAAATATGCACCGGAAGAACCTGCCAAAGAAATGAACGGTGTCGACAGTTTAGAACAGGCTAAAACACTATATACTGTACAGTTTGGTGAGCCACAGCTGTTGCAAACAATTACGAATGCAGTAACAATCCACATATGAAAGGACAAGATTTCTCTATAGACAGTCAAGAAGGAAGCTTTCAGAGCAATAATTAATTGTTAATACATTGAATTCCAGGTATGTCTTTTCTACAACAGACCTGTGGACAAGTTGTATAGTGGAGTTTGCAAACATTGTTTTATTTGTTAAAGGGAGAGCTAAGGGTAATTGTACAATACTTAAATATTAAATAAACAATAAAAAAATTTTTTATTGCAACTGTTTCACACATCCATCATATGTTGTCATACTCAAAATCTTCATTACATACATGATGAACCTAAAACTTTTTATATGTCTGTGGCTTAATTTACTGTCATAAGTGAATAGAATATAAAAAGTCCCAGTCATACAAAAAAAAATTTAAAATACCGTGATACAAATTTTTTGTCATATCGCCCAGCCCTACGTGGTTGTATGGTTTGGTACCATTTGAGTAAAAATTGATCATTTCTTTCTGCTTGTGCCCATATGGTTTGAAATTATGGTGAAAAGTTATTGCTGGCTGATGCTTTCTAAATAAGCTTCTGCTAGTTTATTATTAAACCATATTATTTTCCACTTTGTGAAGTGGACCAGTGATTGACCCTTTAGCCCTTTAATCTGTATAGCAGGTTCCAGATTTTGGTTTGGGGTGTGTTGGATGTAATGCTGTTGACAAAGTATTTCCAGCTTTGTCCATTTTGTTTGTTAACTGCAGTGGGGTGTTTTAAAGATTATTTCAGCATGCTGGCAATTGTGTATTGTTTGTTTGCAATTGTTTTTAAACCACTGATGGTACTTTTTTCTTGATTTTAGAGAAGTCTTTGGGACCGTATTGTTTGCTATTGTTTGAGGGTGTTTGTTAACCATATTATGATGCCTACATTTAGTCCCAAGTCATGGAATGCGATGAAGAATGTTTTTTTTGTGTTTCTTGTCGACAGATTATTGTTGGGTTAACTGTTGGAGTTTATGGTTTGCCTGCGGGCCAAAAGAATTCGGTTTAATAGGTTCCGTTCAGGCATCTTAGAACCTTGGTGCTTTTTGGAGAACCGGCCACGTTCCCACCAGTGTTTGGGAACCAAGAATGCGTCATTAACGGTGAACATTGTGCAATTATAAATATCAAATTTACTCTGAAAGTATTCACATACATCTATCTTTGGCTGTATTATGGTGTGTGGTGGTTTTCCTTTTTTTTTTTTTTTTACTTTTAAACTCGTGTTATGCAGCTAAGAGAATCAGCTTCTCTGGGAGAGTCAAAATAAATGGCTTAATGCACTAAGAGAACAAAATAGGAACACTAAAAAAATTTATTATTATCAGTTATTACTGGTTATAAGAGCTCTGGTACTGCTAAACTTCCTCAGTCATTGTTTTAGTACATCAAGACAAATTAAGCTTTAATTTTAGCATTAAGCATTGTTCGTACTACCTGGGTCGCTTTTACTGTGTCATATCAATAAGTTCATCTCATTGGAGGTAGGGCTGGGCGGTATATCGTAAATATCGATATATTCGAATATACTTTTTACACAATGTTGAAAATGACCATATTCGATATATCGAGTATGCATAGAATACACAGGTTACCATTTGAGAACGTTTAAAACACAAAAGCGCTAAGCGTAACACTTTCCTTCGCGTATGAGCATGGAAACTGAATCACCGAGTCAGAAACAACTCTTTTTAGGCGAATTATTCATTGGAATCGAATCAGAAAACTGTGCTCTTATCTATGGTAAAGATTCATTCGTTTTGCTCACTCTGTGGGCAAAACAACTCTGGTTCAAGAGATTCAGATGTATAAACCAATCAGAGCTTCCGAATTTAAATTTTGGGCAGAATCTCTCTCTTCATTGGTTGTTGTATAATTGACAGATAAATGAACGAATTACCAGTTTCAGCTTTCAACTGCACAGCCAAGGGAATAAATTGGGTTAAATGATCTAAGATGGTTTTCATTAGTTAGGTGGATAAACACAGTTTAAATATGGATTTTTATATTCTGGAAATATACAAGATGGCCTCCAAGGTAATGATTGGTATGATTTTATACTGCTGTGTGGTTGATCTGGCTCGCGGTGCTGCTGTTTACCGTGTGATTTCATTTTGCAATGTTATCAAAGCATTATCAAATATTAAACGTTTTCTGGATTTTTTTGATGCTCATTAATTTGAAGTAAAACGGACAGTATAAATGTGAGATTCTGCTGGTTTGTTTAATATAAATGTCAATATTAATACAAATACAGCCTGTAGTAATACAAAATATAAACACTATAATTAGTCAGAATTTATCAGAACTACAATATTGTGTGTTTTTAAGATAAACAATATAAGGTAAAATACGGACGGTGGCCTGCCATTGTACTTTAAGTTTACATTATATCATATCGTATATCACCACTTCTCAAAAGCATATGGAGATATGAGTTTTTTAGCCATATCGCCCAGCCCTAATTGGAGGTGCTTTGAAAAATGTTATCAGCAAACTGGGTCAAAATTCAATCAATTCAATTTATTCTTATGTGAAAGCACCTGAACCTCTACAATTTGACACACCCACAAATGACGTCATAGTTCAAGCTGAAAACCCTAGTATTCTTAGATGCCAGCTGTAAATGAACATTCACAGTTCAGAACCTCTTTTTTTGTGGAAACATGCGGAAGTTTGCGATTCGTAATGGAGCCCATTCAGAGTCGGTCGAAGGGGCTAATAATGATCCTGTTTACTGTTGTTTGTTTTTAAATTGGGTCGTCTTGGTTTTACCCGTTTTGCAGTGAGATGGGGAGTTTTGCTTTCAGGATCTGGGGTCGTTTCTGGTTGTGGGCTTTCAAAATCGACCTTCAAATTGATATTAGAAAATGTTTTAATACTCAAAAGGTTATCCATTCAGACTTTTTGCAAGCAGTTCACAAAAAAAAATTTGCCCCAAGTAAAGTTTCTTAGCATCTTTTACATTCGTCTTTTGTATAACAAAGGGTGAGAGATTGGCCAAGGGAAAGTAAGTTTGCGAATCATGGCCACTTGTTAGAATCGTAAAGAAGGTAGTGGTCTATCATGCATGGTTTGGGATTAGATTTGGTACCTATGTTTGTTCTGAAGATTCATCATCCTTTTTTCCCTACCCAGTCCAACAAGGGTATGCCTCTTAGGCACAGCAAGTGGGGGCTGGGGACCTATTCTACTCCAGCATCCATGGTGAAAGAAGAATTAATTCAAAATAATATTCATAATAAACCATTATTCCAGAAATGTAATTCATTTGTTGATAACAGCACAATGTAAACTTGCAAAATAACAGGTAAATAACAGTCTGAAACAGCTAAAGAAATTGATTCAAGTTTTTTTTCTCCACTGTTAATTCACGTGGCTTAGTCAATCAGATCTTGAAGCCAAAACTATCCATTTTATGAACAAATAATACCTGCGGTAATGATGGCAATAAGTTCAATGCTGCGGTAGGCTTCGTTTAACAGCAGTATTGCTGTAACATGGATATCATCACAGCTTCAGTCTAAACGCATAAGTGCAAATATTAGATGTGCATCTCATTTTCATTTTGGGAGATGACTTTTGCGTACAAACAGTGATGGCTGTATTTCTGACTGTTTACTGTTTTCCATGAAGAAGCAGCTTGCTAAAGTTCTCACAATCATTGATACATATTGCAAGAAATATCCCAAATATCTTAACATTGTATAATTTGTATAGAATGTTTAGATACTTTACATTCTAAATGTTTTTTGGTCAATATTTTTTGTAAGTACAAAATTTAAACACATTGTGTGCAAGCTTAAAGTAGATACATGCATTGGATGTACATAAAAATATTAAAAGTAAAAGCAGTTGAAAACTTGTTTTCTATTACTGTTTATAATTTGACTGTCACTTCTCAAGTGAATGTGCCTTAACTGAACGAAATACGGTATTCCAAGAGCAAGCATCCACGATTAAGAAGCATAAAAAAACAATAAAGAAGTAAAGGTAAAGTGTAGGCTTCATTGTATTTTTATATTGATTTTGACTCATTTTTCAATTTTATTTCTGTGTTTTTGCAAAAATGTATTGTACTAAAACAATGAGTATTTGTTTGTTTATTAGGATTTTAACGTCATGTTTTACACTTTGGTTACATTCAGGTTCAAGGTTCATCAGTTCACAAGGTTATATAAAACACAGTCCTGGACAATTTAGTGTCTCCAATTTACCTCACTTGCATGTCTTTGAAACATTGAGTGAGGAATTTCATTAGTAGAGAGAACTTATAAGTAGAGATGGGACGATCGGGGTTTTTGGCACCGATTGCGATCTCCGATCTCCTTTCAGGGCAATCGGACGATAGTCGATTTCGATCGGGGGGGGGGGGGGGTTGCGGTGACATGCAATTTTTAGCGCAAAATCAGCAGTAAATAATAAAGTAACCAAACAATTATTTTTTTCACCCACAGGAGACATATCTTATTAGTCTAACTGACCACACACACACACACAGGTTTAATGTTATCCAGTTTAGTCTGAAAAAAACTTAAAAAGAGCCTCACAGTGAAAATAAACCGAAAGCAACAGCGTGTGTGTGTTTCTTTAAAAAAAAACGCTTTGTTCAGTGTCGCTTTAAATGATTCTGATTCAGGAGTCGAATGTGACGCGTAAGTTTCTCTCTCCGTTTTTACTGTTATTAATAAATGCTGTGGTTTTAAATAAACACCAGCTACTACAGAACATTTTGTGTGACTTTCTTACATTAAAAAGCTTAATTAAAAAGCTTAATTAAACCGCTATTACCACAGAGCGGTCACCGAGTCAGACTCGTTCCGTCTGTGGAGCTAAAAGTTCTGATTACCCTAAAAGTTTAGCAGATGATCCTGAACTAACGAATTTGGTAATGAATAAACTTTTGCCTCTGATTGGCTCTGTAACGTTTTCTGTTCTCATCTACATCACAAGTAAGAACCGCTCACGATTTACCAAAGTGAACCAGGAGTTTATATAACGTGCTGATAGAATCGACTCAGATGTGACCGGGTTGAATTATCTTTTTAAAGTAAATATTACAATCAGCAAAATTACATCGTATGTATGATGCACAACGTTAATGATGTTATTTTAGGTCATGAAGAGCTTTCACGATGGTTTCTGTACGATGGTTGATGAATGGTGATGTGATGGTTGGCGCGTCGTAGCTCAAAGTCTGGATCAATCCACTGAGCTGTTAACTTAACATGGTCTTTATATATCACACGATCGGATCGGCTACATTTAGGAAATATCGCCGATCGCCGATAGCATATTTTGATAAAAAATCGGCCGATACCGATTCATAGCCGATCGATCGTCCCATCTCTACTTATAAGCAATAACAATTAAGAGAAGTTGTGTTCCTGTGTCGTTCTTTTATTACATTAATCCACGTTAGGCTTTACTATAAAAAAAACGACATGAAAAACGTACTTAATTCAGATAAAACAGAGGTTTTACTTGTTGGCTCTAAAGCTGCAAGAGACAAGTTGTCTAACCTGGTGCTAAACCTAAACCCTTTCTCTGTTACTCCTAGCTCTGATGTAAAAAACTTAGGTGTCACAATAGATTCAGATCTCTCCTTTGATACACACATTAATAATATTACTAGAGTTGCTTTCTATCATTTGTGTAATATTTCTAAAATAAGAAATATACTATCTGTTAATGATGCCGAAAAACTGATCCATGCGTTTATAACTTCTCGGTTAGATTATTGTAATGCTCTTCAAACTGGATGCTCTGGTAGATCCATAAACAAACTCCAGTTAGTTCAAAATGCAGCAGCTTGAGTGCTAACTAGAACTAAAAAATTTGATCATATTAGTCCTGTTCTATCATCTCTACACTGGCTGCCAGTTAAATTCCGCATTGATTACAAAATACTTTTACTAACCTATAAAGCGCTACATGGTCTGGCTCCACAGTATCTGAGTGAACTTATTAATCACTACAACCCAGGGCATCTACTTCGCTCACAAGATGCAGGGTTACTTATAGTTCCTAGAATTAAAAAGATCACGGCTGGTGGAAGAGCATTTTCTTACAAAGCTCCACAACTTTGGAATAATCTTCCTGCCTCTGTTCGGGATTCGGACACAGTCTTAATGTTTAAGTCTAGACTGAAAACATATTTATTTTCTCAGGCTTTTGATTAGTATAGACAAAGGTACAGAGCTTGGGGGTTCTTGGTCATAGAAACTTGTGGTGATCAGGGATGTTGGGTTGCTGTCGTTCTGCCTCTCCTGTCCGATCACTCAGGTTTGGGTAGGGGAGGTGGGCGCTGATGTCCTGTGAAAGCCTTCATGACCTTGTTACCTGCTTGCTCTCCCTTTTAGTCATGCTGTAATAATTAGGGCTGCCGGAGTCTAAAACTCTCTGTAAAACTAGCATTGTACATTATTAACTACATTCTCTATTGTTTTACCCCAAGGGCATTCTGATGGAAACCTGTTTACCTGCCGAGGTTAAGGATTGAAGTCAAGACTGCAGTGCCAACGATGCTGCTCCTGCCGGATGTGACGGGTCTGGAGTAATTGCACCAAGAATGACAAGAACTCACTACAGACTTTATTAAAGATTAGACCGAATAATAACTCTATTATTATTATTTATTTATCTATTTATTGCCAGTTATAACTTTTAGTTCATTTAATTCTGTGTTTGTATGATTTGTGTAAATCCTATTTATTTAAAGTATGCTCCACCCAAGAAGGATGGGTCCTGCTGAGTCTGGTTCCTCTCAAGGTTTCTTCCTGTAATTTTCAGGGAGTTTTTCCTTGCCACAGTCGCCCTCGGCTTGCTCAACAGGGGTTTTTGTATCTGTTGGTCCTGGATTTTGTAAAGTTGCTTTGAGACAATGTCTATTGTAAAAAGCGCTATATAAATAAAGTTGACTTGACTATTTTACAATAGGCGTTTTAGAACTGGAAAAGCTGATTTTCACAATTTCTCTGAACCCTGATCTACAGTATAACACAAGTTTATAAGTGATACAGTGAGGAAAGTACTGTACAGCTAAACACAAAGTAGATTTGATTGTTATTCGTCTCATATTTACACTTTAATGATGTTTCACCTAACCGCTCAAGTCGAGCACTGAACAAAGTGGCTGTTCATTGTTAATTTAAAATTAAATAATAAAAAAAAAAAAATGTAAGGCTGACACAACGAGTTTAAGAGTAGAAATTTCTCCCCAAAGTGTGGCGAGTTTCAAATATTTCGAGTTTAAGAGACGTTACAAGGTACCACTGTATATTGTTTCATGCATACTGATTCCATCACATTTTGTGGGGTCAAGCAAACCTTATAGCTAGTGCTTGACAATAATTCGATATCGATATATATCGCGATAGAAAATGTTTCAATAACGGTGATATGATTTTTGAACAAATTCGATCAATATGCATACGTCAGTGCGTGATGACGTACGCCACAAGCACGAAGCCAGTGCTCAGCGTTACCGCTCTGATTACACTATAATTAGGGATGTCCCGATCACGTTTTTTTGTTCCCGATACCGATCCCGATTATTAATTTTGATCCCGATCCGATACCGAGTCTCAAACTGATACTTGTATTTTCTAGATATTGTCTAGATAAGAACTGGATAATACTGTTCACACAGTGCACACCTTCAAGTACATTACAGTTATTCACATTAATCCAGTGTATATGTTTAACATCTAAATAGCTCTGCAGTGCTGAAGGGAAAAATGCTGCATCCAAACTATTGGCCTAATGTTTTTGTATTTTTACAAAATCAATCAAAATGAGTGAGATAATTACAGTTTTACTTTAAACTTTACATTCGAAGAAAAAAAATGCAGTGATGCACAAAAAATGAACAGAAATCTGTGTAGCAGCTTAACTTGAATATAAGAAAATAAGTTACTTGAAAGCATTACAGTAAAACCTGAAATGGAAAGGCTCTTTTGTTATGAAGGAAAGCCAGTTCTTAAAGTGCTTGTATTGTGACAAGGGTTTGATGGACGTTTGTACACGAAGTGAGTGTGTTTTGACCCTTTAGGCCTTCCATAGAACATGAAACAGCGTGCTTGACTCAACTGTCGGCTATTCGGTACTGCAACAAAAGTTAATAAAGTGTTCTGCTCCCGACAATATGTGAATATACCGTGTATTTATTTATTTATTAAACGAGTGCATCACTACGTTGTTTCGTAAACCGGTGTGATCCTTGACTCACATACCATATAAACAGTAAAATTCTACAGTAATGAACGCAGCTCTGCTACTACCGGCTCGTGAAGCGCTTGCATTACAGACGTTACACTTCACTGTTGGACTTGTTTTACCTTCCAGTTTAAACTATTTCCACACACCGGACATGCTGACGTAAAACAAAAGATCGGGATTAAGATCGGGTTTAATAAAGCCGATTCCGATCAATTAAAAAATGCCTTGATTGGCCCCGATCTCGATCTTTGAGATCGGATCGGGACATCCCTAACTATAATACCTACAACACGGTGGATATTAGCGGCTAAATGAGTTCAACAGCTGTGAGTGAACGAGCATCCACAGTTAAAAAAGAAGCAGACGAACTAGTTGATAAGGGAGAAAAAAAAACTAGACTCTTTTTTTCTGTAGTCTTCAAGCACAACACCTGATATAGCAAATTCTGCAGCAACTATAAGCACTTTTGTTCGAAAATGTTTACATACAAATAATAATCAGTCCATGTTGTGGATTAAAGTTGGTTAAGACCAGAGGTGGAAAGTAACATTTACAGAGGTGAAATTACATTTACCCGCGTTACTGTAATTGAGTATTTTTTTTTGTGTACTTGTATTTTTTAAAGTAGATTTCACAGCCTGTAATTTTACTTTTACTTAAGTATGTTTTGTATTAGGAATTGTAATTCGCTACAAGAAGATCCGTTACTGAGTAAAATAATAAACACTTAAGAAATCGCGTCTGGGAAACTGCTGCAGTGAATTCTGCGACGGGGAGTCGAATCTTTTGTCTCGGTTCCTTTTAAAGAGCCGTATATATACAAAACTCCCAGAAGAGTCGGTTCCTTTATTTCAGTTTAAAGAGCCGTTCAATAGATTAAAATCATTCTACGACACATCACTAGTGGTTATACAGTTTGAAAAAGTTTTATGGCATTGGAAATGACACATTACACATCCCTAAATGTTTTAAATGCTGTATCAAGATGTTTCTTCTATTATATTTGAATTAAAAACAACTATTGTGAGATTTATATCCACTCGTCATGTTTGCATTACACAGAAGAGACCCCCCCCCCCTGCAGTTAATAAAGTAACGAAGTGAACTATACTCTGAGTACATTTTAAATGAGTTACCTTTTACTTTTTACTTGAGTAGATTTTTATACTAGTAACTCGTACGTAAGTAAAAATACATTAAAGTAATAGTACTTTTACTTGAGTACAATATTTTAGTACTCTTTCCACCTCTGGTTAAGACATATGTTAATATATTATATTATATATTGTCAAAGCTTATGTTTATTTGAGATAATCGTGTTTTTCTCTGTATACAAATGCTGAATACAAGTAAAAGGTAAAAGCTAATTTATTATTATTATTTCTAAAATATTATGTAGTTGTAAAGGGTGAGAGGTTCGCAGGTACAGCCTTTCAATGTTGGTGTTCTTGGCAGTTTTTCTGACATTTGTATTATTCATATCGATATCGTAATTATATCGTTTCGACCGAAATTAGGATTTATATCGTGATATAAATTTTAGCCATATCGTCCAGCCCTACTTATAGCACTCATAGCCTTATCATTACATATATACAGGGGTTGGACAAAATAACTGAAACACCTGTCATTTTAGTGTGGGAGGTTTCATGGCTAAATTGGACCAGTCTGGTGGCAAATCTTCATTAATTGCACATTGCACCAGTGAGAGCAGAGTGTGAAGGTTCAATTAGCAGGGTAAGAGCACAGTTTTGCTCAAAATATTGCAATGCACACAACATTATGGGTGACATACCAGAGTTCAAAAGAGGACAAATTGTTGGTGCACGTCTTGCTGGCGCATCTGTGACCAAGACAGGAAGTCTTTGTGATGTATCAAGAGCCACGGTATCCAGGGTAATGTCAGCATACCACCAAGAAGGACAAACCACATCCAACAGGATTAACTGTGGACGCAAGAGGAAACTGTCTGAAAGGGATGTTCGGGTGCTAACCCGGATTGTATCCAAAAAACATAAAACCACGGCTGCCCAAATCACGGCAGAATTAAATGTGCACCTCAACTCTCCTGTTTCCACCAGAACTGTCCGTCGGGAGCTCCACAGGGTCAATATACACGGCCGGGCTGCTATAGCCAAACCTTTGGTCACTCGTGCCAATGCCAAACATCGGTTTCAATAGTGCAAGGAGCGCAAATCTTGGGCTGTGGACAATGTGAAACATGTATTGTTCTCTG